>NC_080414.1:3376875-3702500 GCF_030265065.1 Corythoichthys intestinalis | reverse complement strand
AAGCAAAATTTAAGTTTTGAAGAAGCCTCTTTGGATGGACAGTTTAGCTATGTGTGTCCCTCGAGGTGCAGTTTGTTCTATTATAAAAGTATTCGCAAATGGTGATGATATATGAATATACTGACATTTTGGTTGTTTAGAGAGTGGATAAGCTGCGGCAGGATGTCTTCCTTCACCAAATTGTCAGCCAGGTCGGCGTTGTGGACGGCCAGGCGGCCCAGCGCCAAGGCTGCTTTCTGCTGGATTCCAGGAACCACATCCAGCATCAGGGGCCTCAACATAGACATCACACCTGCATGCGGGAGGGTTGCGGCCTTACTGCAGATGTTGCAAATCAACGTATTGGTGACGTGTGCTCCTACCTGCCCTTTGGAGTATTTCGATGTTTTGCGGCCGATCAGCCAGATCGGCAACAGTTTGCACAAACTGCATTCTTGACTTATTATACTGCTCAAAGACTGTTTGGCACACAAACACAATCACAAAGCGATTTCGCACACGCGCGTGAAAAATCAACTCATCTCACCTTGGACGATCTGCCTTTGAGTCATCGTGTCAGCCGCCAAATCGGGTGGGTTCAAGAATAGTCTTCAAACCTGTGTGCGGTAAATGTGAACACGAGTGACGTCATTTAGCGGCTCGACGTCGTCGCTTTTTGCTTTTCCGCCGCTCAATTTTTTGGGGCCATCTCGCTAAAAACTGTGACGAAGGCGATGTCAAACCCCAAGAAGTCCCGAGGTTCTTTGCGTCACGCGTCTCACGACACTCGGCATTTTATGACAAAGTGATGAGAAGGACGGCGCGTCAACAGAACGACTGCGTGTGACAAGCGTGAATACAAGCTGCTTTTTGTTTTTTTTGTTTTTGCTCTTCATTGGAACGAAGGACTTTGCAAGAAAAAAAAAAAAAGCTCAGCGCTTTAAAAACTCACCAACGACTCCTCTTGGGGATCTTTTTGTTTTACTGCCTTGACTTGGAGGTATGTGTCTGCACGCCGAAAAGTCTGTGTTGTTGTTGAATGTCCCCATGCCAACGTGATACGACTTGCCGAAGATCGTCTATTTGGACAAAATTGTCGCGTTTGCTCGTCAGTGGCAACTTTTAAAGATATTTTTTTCATTATCATTATCAATATATAGATATAAACCCAAGGGCGTAGGTTTTGTCTCAACATTGGTAGGGATGAAATAAGAACATGACCTGCATGTACAGTTTTTGCTGGGGATGGGACATTAATAAGACCAAACAGATTATTGAACGCTTGATTCCAACCTTGGTTTTCAAAAACTACTAAAAGATTTTGAAAAGCAAGTTGCTTTATTAAAACAAAAAATGGGGAGCTATCCAAGAATGTGTTCACTTCTGCGGGGCATTGGGGCACCCCTAGAGTCTAACTAAAGTATTGTAAGATGAAAGTAATTTTAGAAAAAAAAGAAGAACAAAATCTAAGATATCTAAGGACCTATCTGCATCTGAGGCATACTAGAACTACCCCAAGACTCATACCAAAGTACTCTCATGAAATTCTGATGTGTGATTCCATTTCACATATTTTTTTTCATGTCAGTTCATGTTCAAGTCAGTGTCCCCCTGAAGTGGACCCATTCTTGGATAGCTCCCCATTTTTTTCAAATAAAGGGACTTGCACTGTGAGACGGTGATTCTATACATACGTATACTGTATATAGACACTTATACATCCATATATATATATATATATATATATATATATATATATATATATATATATATATATATATATTAGGGCTGTCAAACGATTAAAATTTTTAATCGAGTTAATTACAGCTTAAAAATTAATTAATCGTAATTAATCGCAATTCAAACCATCTCTAAAATATGCCATATTTTTCTGTAAATGATTGTTGGAATGGAAAGATAAGACACAGGACATATACATACAACATACTGTACATAAGTACTGTATTTGTTTATTATAATAAAAAATCCACAAATGGCATTATTAACATTGTTTCTTTGAAAGTGATCCACGGATAGAAAGACTTGTAGTTCTTAAACGTTATAGTTACAAGTTATAGTAATTTTATATTAAAAACCCTCCATGTTTTCGTTTTAATAAAATTTGTAAAATTTTCAATAAAAAGTAGAGTTAATATAACTATAAGAAGAAGAATAAAAATAACAATAACAAGAATTGAGTGACCAAAGTCTGAGTAATGCCAGTTCACTTTGCATTGTTGTTTAGCTGTGTGAGAATAGGGCCTCATTACTACAGACTGAAGAGCTTTTCTTTTTGTAAACATTGTTTTTTTTTTTTTTTTTTTTTTTTGAGAAAGAGGAATATTATTTTTGTTGTGCTTTCACTAAATGATAGTTATGTTTGTTGTGAAGGAGTTGCAAGCTTATGCCAATAAACGGCGCAGTCCAAAGAACGCCTGTATATCTCTGTGCATATCTTACCCAAAATACAACAAGGGACACATAATTGCCACTAAAAGAAAGCAAACTTACCGAAATATGTGTGGAGCACAAAGCAACAGCATAAACGTCTCACAACTACTAATTCTCCCACTATTAGAAGGACTAACATTAGTATGGAACGGCGCTGTGCTGCTCCCAAGCGGCCGGTGGCATTCTCTTCACTCTTAATGTCCATAAACGGCGTCATTGAAATCTGTTTAAGGCAATATGACAGCGGGTCATTTAGTGCATGCGTTAATTGTGTCAAATATTTTAATGTGATTAATTTAAAAAATTAACACCCGTTAACGCGATAATTTTGACAGCCCTAATTTATATATATATATATATATATATATATATATATATATATATATATATATATATATATACAGTACTGTGCAAAGGTTTTAGTGTCCTGCCTAAAACCTTTGCACAGTACTGTACATTTTTATTATATTATGTATATACAGGTTATACTGTATGTATATATTTTCCCCAAGTGGAAGCTTTCATGATCCTAATAAATTTAATAATTAAAAAAAAAAAATATATATATATATATATATATATATATATATATATATATATATATATATATATATTAGGGCTGGTAAACGATTGAAAATTTTAATCGAGTTTATCACAGCTTAAAAATTAATCGTAATTAAACCCAATTCAAACCATCTCTAAAGTATGCCATATTTTTCTGTAAATTATTGTTGGAATGGAAAGATAAGACACAAGGCGGATAAATACATAAAACATCCTGTACATAAGTACTGTATTTGTTTATTGTAACAATAGATCCACAAATGGCATTATTAACATTCTTTCTGTTAAAGTGATCCACGGATAGAAAGACTTGTAGTTCTTAAAACATAAATGTTATAGTTACAAGTTATAGTAACCCCCTCTTCATGTTTTCGTTTTAATAAAATTTGTAAAATTTTCAATCAAAAGTAGAGTTAATATTATAATAATAATAAGAATAAAAATAACAATAAGAAGAGAGTGACCAAAGTCTGACTAAGTTTTACGTGTATTTTGCGTAGCTATTTTGATATGGAATGCCAGTTCATTTTGCATTGTTGTTTAACTGTGAGAATAGGGGTTCATTACTATAGACTGAAGTGGTTTTCTTTTTGTGAACATTTTTTTTTTTTGAGAGAGAAGGGAATATTATTTTTATTGTGCTTTCACTAAACGATACTTACGTTTGTTGTGAAGGAGTTAACAAAGCTTATGCCAATAAACGGCGCGGTCCAAAGAACGCCTGTGTCCACTTGCCTTTATGAAATATTTATCTCTGTACGTATCTTACCCAAAATACAACAACATATAATTGCTACTAAAAGAAAGAAAACTTACCGAAATATGTGTGGAGCACAAATAGCAATTTGCATTGCATTGTGCATACAGCATAAACATCTCACAACTACTAATTCTCCCACGTTTAGAAGAAATAGCATTAGTATGGAACGGCGCTGCCCCCAAGCGGCCGGTGGCATTCTCTTCACTCTTAATGTCCATAAACAGCCTCATTGTAATCTGTTTGAGGCAATGTGCGAGCGGGTCATTCAGTGCATGAGTTAATTGCGTCAAATATTTTAACGTGATTAATTTAAAAAATTAATTAACACCCGTTAACGCGATAATTTTGACAGCCCTAATATATATATATATATACATATATATACACAGACACATATATAGCATATTTCTGTATATGTATTATATGACTATCTTGCTAATTGAACAAGTACACTTTTAATCCGTTCAGAAAAATTGAACAATCAGAGCTTTAGGTAATGGTGAAGGAAATGCTGAAATAAAAATAATTCTGTAAAAAAGCATGAAATATCCCCGACCAAAACAATTGCACTTTGTTGTGGTGGTGTGTGAGTAGAGTAAAAATCAATGCAGATTTTTTGGGGGGTCCAAGAGGGGGGGAAATGGGTCTGAAGGAGTTAAAGTGGTATAATCTGACACATTAATCTGTTAACTGGTCTTTAACACTCAAAACAAGATGGGAAAAAAATGATTCGACTATAGATTTAAGAAAAAAAATCTAATTAAGACGTTATACATTTGGAGTGTACAATACACCTTGTTTTGACAGACATTATTTATATCTAAAAGTCAAATTAAATTGCAACGAGACAATTTTCATGTATTAATTTTTCTAAGTGTGGTGTATTTACTAATGTTTAACCATGAAGTTGTGTTCAGGCGAACCTTTATAAGAGCACGCAGACGTCCTCTAGCGACAGCAATTCAGCCAACAGGATCACGACGCATGAAGAATGCCGGCCAAAGAGCAAACGTCACCGCCCAAAGCACGTGACCATGAACCCAAGGTGACTATTTTTAAGACCAAATTGACGCTTGATTCGTTCTAACATTAATGCACTTATTTTTTTAGAGTCCATCGCAAGACGAATGCTGCAAGAAAAATCAACTCGACTCGAAGAGAGAGGAGTACCACGCCAATGTTTTGCTTTTGCTTAATTTATGGCTTTGAGTTGATGTCACCTTGTCGGTGAGGCTCAAATCAGCGAGTGTGTAATTGCAATTGAGAGAAATTGTGCGTTTTAAACTAGAACACGGCGCAAGATTTTTATTTATTTTGAACATTGTTCAATTAAGGTGAATTCCATTTCTTTTTGTCGAATTTAACAGAGATCACAAAAAACGTTATCAAAAAAAATTGTGTGATGTCATCTTCAGAAACATTGGGTTTGACAGTGTATTTTGGAAAAACACCCGCGCGACTAAAAATCACGTGCTTTCTGCAAGAATGCACTGAAAAAAAAATACTAGATGGATTTACTTGATAAAATCATTGTAACCATTTGCTCTTTTATGAAGTAAATTTTACTAGAAGCCGTAGTTTACTTCATAAAAGTGCAATTTACTACAAGCAATAAAATTTACTTACTAAAAGTGCAAATGGTTACAATGATTTTATCAAGTAAACCCACCCAAAAAATACATTTTTAAGTTAAAACTTTTTTTTTTTAAATACATTGCATAAATGCAGATTTCTATTTAAAAGCTCCACGCGTGTAAAAACGAAAATACACCAAGACAAGCTCGATAATAAGTGTAAAAGTTTTTTATTTAGATGTTTTTATACTGTGCAACAGTAACAATACAATAAGTTGTCCATAAAATCGAGCGAATTAACAGATAAACGGAAAATACAGGAGACGTGACGTCATCGATCGTGAAATGTGACAGAACCGGAGAATTGTTTCCCCCTCGGAAGAACATCGCCGTTGATTTAAAAAGGCCTTACTGTATTTTTATATGTACATGTGGCTTCTAAAAAAAAAAATCAAACGTAATTCTCCTAAAGCCAACAACGAAAAGCGGCAGAATTTAAACAGGTGTCATCATGAGCATGCATTGAAAGTATAACACACACAGGAGAAAATAAAAATGACTTCTTTTTTCGTTCCTGTAAATAAAAATCTTGCATTCTTAACGAGTAAATGCTTTACTTTCTCCATTCCACAATGATATTCTTCACATAACGTCCTTTTTATTTTTGAAATGCACTACTGACACAACCATAAAACGTCAGAATGGAGAGAAAGAGAGAAGGACTATACAATGGAACTATGTTGGCATGGTAACGGTGTTATCTGAGCGCGTCTGGCGTTGGCCGGTCCGATCCGGTGTCATCCGGACGAAGTGGCCGAGCCGTTGAGAGACACCTTCCGGGGCTTCCCGCTGCCGAGCTGCCCGAAAGGGCGGCCGGGGGTCGGGGGAGCCGCCGCCGGGCTCCCGTTGACGTTGCTGCCCGGGCCGCGAGGAGGAAGGAGCGGGGACCGCGCCGGCTCGCCGCCGCCGCCGCCGCCGCCGCCGCCGGGGCTCGGCAGGGAGGAGGACGTGGATGGCGCTCCCGCGGGACTTCCAGCTTTGTCGCTGGCCGAGTCGCTTTCCGGACCGGAGCGGTGGACGCCCTCCTTCTGCTGTTGCTGAGAAGGGCTGACCTTCAATTTCTTGCAGCTCGGCCGAACTCTGTACTGGAGCGGGAGTGGACCCGTCTATGGATAGAGATATGCAGCCATGCACTTTTGAGCTGATGCAAACCAATCATCATAATATAAAACAATGACACCTTTAAAATGGAAAAAAATCGACTTGACAAACGACAATAGAATAATAGTTTAAGTGAACGTTAATATTCCAAAATTTCATCTTTTATTTTCTCATGTCCAAAATAAAGCATTCGGTCATTCATTCAGTCAAGGTTAACTGACCTTAATAGACTCGTTTTGAATCCTGTAAATTGTGTCACACAATCCAAACTAAAATGCCAGAAAGGGAAAAAGGACTTTACTTGAATTTCTCCCATTTACATATTTTTTCCTTCAGCAACCAAAAAAAAAAAAAATCACAAAGTTTAAAAGTGAAGTGACCCCCCCCCCCCAAAAAAAAACATGTTTTAGTTTTCTGCTACTTATTTTTATCTATGTGTTTTTATTGTTTTTACATTTTATATTTTAAATCTGCCTTAAACGTTCCAGAATGTATTATTATTGTTGTACTTTTTTTCCCAATCTTAAATCTGCCTAAACGTTTTTTAAATTATTATGCAGCGACCTTGAGTGCCAGAAAGGAGCCTTAAAAAATGTATTATATATATATTTTTTTTAAAAAGCGATTGCTAAGTTTGTTGCAAATTGTTTTTTCTTTAAAGAATTTTAAAGATTGTATTTTACCTCCTTTTGTTGATTGATCATAAATACGAATTGGCTTGTTTTTACATGAACTATTAACTAAAGTAATAAATATAACCATCACAGACTTATACACACATATACACACACACACATATATATATTACACACACACACACACACACACACAGATACACATGTATATGGCGGAAAACACAGAAGGAACTGAAAAAGCAGTTTCTGCTCTTGCACTCCTCTTAAAAATAAACTGCTGTATTTTAAACCAAAACAACTGTTGTGTTTGATAGAAGAATATGTCTATATGCTGCCATAGCAGATTCATGGAGCAATAAGTCCCCAAACTATTTTTAATTTGTCCGTTTTACCCTGGAAATCCCCGTTTACAGGCGACGCGCAATCGCTTTTGTTTCAACCCAGCCATAAAAAGAAGGTAAGTATATTTATTATTCAAAATGTCTGTCATTTTTAGCTTAGAATCAATAATTGATGTCTAATATTTCATTTATGTCTAATATTTCGTTTATAAAAACGACTTTAAAAAATTATTCACCCGCAAATTTTAAACTTTTAAACAAATGACGTCATAATGAAAAAATTAGGGTCTGTAAAAAAGTCACGCATATCTACCTCATAACTATCGCCTAATTGTATATTTTTTCGTTACCGTCGCATTTTCCCCAATATTTTAAATGTATAATCGATGTAAACAAATAAAAATGGAGAGAGAAAAAAAACAACGTTTAAAAGGGTAAATATATGAAAAAAAAACTCTCGACCACTCCTTATGTCGGCGATTTCTGCATCGCGACCCTTGCTATATTGCCATATTTCACCCATAAAATCCCCCAAAAATCCAGCTGTGGCCAATTACAGCTGTGTCTCGACACTCATTGATACATGCTACATGGAGGTTTTGGATCGAAAAGAGGTATGTACGCGATAATATCTCGTTAAAATCATGGCGTCTTTAATTATGCCCTCGCCACTTTTTTTTTTAATGCCCTCCTGTTCAAAAATGTTCTACCCCCAGAAAATTGAGATTTTAAGCTTTCCAATGATGAATCACACATACCTATCGGACAATTTTGAAATTTGGCCAAATTGGGGGTCTCAGAGCAGAACTTCAAGTCGCCTGAGTGTTTTCCGCCATACATATACATACACACACACACATATACATATATATACATATATATATATACACACACACACATATTATATATATATAGACACACACACATATATATGCATAAACACAAATATGTGTGTGTGTGTGTATTACTTATACAATATAATAAAATAGAATCGTCTTTATTGTCATTGTCAATAACGAAATGAACATTGTGAAACAACGAAATTTGACAAGGCACTCCAGCATAAACATCTAGAACAATTTAACCCCCGCAGACCAGCAAATATCTGCGGGTGATTTTTACTCGACTCAAACACCAAAACAAAATGCATTTTTTTGGTCGCGGATATTTCATGCTTTTATTGGTTATTTTTATTGTTAATGTGTTTTTGATGAGAAATGAGCACTTTACGTTATCCTTTTTAACGTTGCTCTCAAATTCTTCCCCCGCAAAAAACTGATCCTTGTTGAATTGTGTTACAAAACATGCATACTTTCACATTAAATCACTAGATGGGAAATTCAGGGAGGGGAATTTGTTGTGAATAATTCTTCAGGGGTAAAATTCAGACGCACAATGATTACTCTTAACAAGTTTTTTTTTTTTTTGGATTAAGAAGCACTAGTACAAAACAATCGGGAAGGGGGGCAAAGTTGTCATCTTTAATCTTTAGTATTACTGTTTGAAAAAAAAAAGTATTACAGTTTGAAAAAAAAAAAAAAAAACATATTAAATTCCTTTGAAAGATTTTTGTTCCCCTCCCTGTGGTTTTTCTTCAAGTGTAAACCATAATAACACACACACACGCATGCACACACACACACACACACACACACTATAAAATGATAAACAACTGGAGTGTTTAAAAAAAAAAACATAGGATCGACAAGAAAAATCTAATATTATGGAAATCGTTTCAATAGTGCGTAAATAAAGCAAAAGCAAGAATACAACTTAATTAGATATGATAAGTGAACCAAACTCAATTTTTATCAACCTGTTGTGAACACTAATTTTTAATACGTAGTAATTTGGGGCTGGAAAACATGCCTAACTTGATGTCTCAGTTAAGTAAAATTAGTAAAAAATTTTTTTTTTTTGTGCCCAGTGTTCTTTGGGCATTCTTTCAGACATGCCTCATCTATTTCGCACACAAAAACATTCTCACGCCTTCAACCAGAGCTCTCTTCAACATCTTCACTTTGATTTGGTAAGTAAGTATTTAACCCTTTTATAAACTGTCACGTTGCCTTGTTGTATATGGCAACATGACAGTTTATAAAAGAGTCAAATACTGTAGCGACTGTTCCACCGCAATGCATAATGGGTAGTTGTGGCTGTTGTTATATCATGTGTTCTGTTCAATAAAGTGTGCTTTTTCTTGGGGTCGTGTGGTGTATAAGGCACAAGAACAGCACGTGTTAATAACAAAAGTCAGTCTCCTCCACCACGTTGCTCGCCACAACATTTACTTACCAAATTGAGGTGAAGTAGGCAAAGGTTATATTACTGATTTTTCATTTCACACCAAACATCAAGAGAACATTAAGCAGCATGTCAAGAGCCAATATAACTTGAGCATTTAAAAATAAAGTTTAATTCCATTGAGTGTTCTCCCCTCCTTTATTTGGGGGTAGGGTGAGTCCTGTTTGAAAATGGGTCATTAATTAAATTAGCATGTGCTGTTTAGATTGTAGAATTATTTCAGGTAAAAAAAAAAAAAAAATGAAGTTCACCTACATACAGTATGATGAATGAGTAGCACTAAAGCTAACTAAGGTATCACTTAAGTACTGAAAACTCAAATTATAACTCAATGTGTTACTGCAAACTCACTTTAAACAAATAACTATAATCCAATTATTAAAACTTGAAATTATTAAGTAAATTGCATCGAATTAATGTACGTAACATAAATTACTTTTTCTAAGGCAGCAATTTTGCATTTGCAAGACAATTTATATCATATTTTACAGTGTGGCACGTTTTCTCTCCCTCTAATTGATATTCATAAAACTGCATGCATGATACAACTCAGATTTTGGAAAAGGACAGCAAAAAAAATGGTATTCCAAAATAAATAAATCTATATGGCGGAAAACACTCAGATGACTTGAAGTTCCGCTCTGAGACCCCAATTTGGCCACATTTCAAAATTGTTCGATATGCATGTGAGATACATCATTGGAAGGCATAAAATCTCAATTTTCTGGGGAAAGAAAATTTTTGAGCGGTTGGGCATTAAAAAAAAAAAAAAATCGAACAGCGAAACCCTAACTGGAAGTGTGAGCATGAAAGAGCAAAATTAAAGACGCCATGATTTTAACGAGATATTATTGCAAATTTATTTTTATTCGATCCAAAAACTCCATGTAGCATGTATCACCGAGTGTCAAGATACAGCTGCGAATGGCCACAGCCAGATTTTTTGGTGGATTTTATGGGTGAAACATGGTAATATAACAAGTGTCACGATGCAGAAATCACAGACATCAAGGAGTGGTTGAAATTTTCTTTTTCATATATTTACCCTTTTAAATGTATTTTTTCAATTTTTCTTTGTTTGGATCGATTATTTATCATCTAAAATATTGGGGGAAATGCGACTGTAATGAAAAAAATACAATTAAGTGATAGTTATGAGGTATATATCCGTGACTTTTTTACAGACGCCAATTTTTTCACTGTGACGTAATTTGTTTAAAAGTTTAAATGTGCAAGTAAATAATCTTTTAAAGTCTTTTTTTTTTTTAACAAAATATTTGACGTCAATTAATGATTCTAAGCTAAAAAATGACAGACATTTTTAATAATAAATATAATTCCCTTCCTTTAATGGCTGGGTTAAAAAAAAATAAATAAAGTTGTGCAACGTCTGTAAACGGGGGTTTTCAGGGTAAAAATGACTAATTAAAAATACTTCGGGGGCTTAATGCACTATGAATCTTCTATGGCAGCATATAGAAATACTGTTCTATCAAACACAACCATTCTTTTGGCTTAAACTACAGCAGTTTATTTTAAAGAGGGGTGCAGAGCAGAAACTGCTTTTTCAGTCTTGTCTGTGTTTTCCGCCATTTATTTAACTCAAAGGTGCTGAGAATTGCATGAATTTGTCCTCACCCTTCTCCAAGTGTAGATATACGCTATATCCATTAATGTGTAGTAATCTTTCAGAGGTTCATCTTCATACATGACTTCTACCTATATAGGCAAAACACAATTTTATCAAAATAATAATAATAACAACTTCAGTTTTTTAACAATTAAAGTAAGTATATAATATAGACCTGGTATGTGTTTGGGATGTCCATTTTGCTGCGCAGGAACTTCCTCAGATGCATGATGGTCATTGCTGCAGGACACTGCAGGTACCTTTTGTTTGCCATCTGCCAAATAGGAAATATAGACATATCTTAATCAATGGCAAAAGGGTTTTCGCTTGAAACAGAAAAAATGAAAACCTTACCTGATCTTTTTTCGAATGCTTGTCTCCAAGTCCACTTGTCAGTCTGAACGCAATAACATTCAGAATTATTTTCCATGTTCTAAAAATGACTTTTGCTTTTGGACAGCAATACATTTAGGCGAAATCCACGACTGATTAAAACTACCTCACCTGGCACTCGGGTCAAAGAACTCAATGGAGAGGCTGATGATCTCATCATCTGTGATTATTCTCTTGTCCTCATCTGCCACCTCTCCTCGGTCTTCGTTGGAACCATTAGAAGCTTGAAAATGGGTAGGACACATGGCAATAAGTACAAAATCATATTGTTTGGAAATATTACAAGTCTGTTAATCTAATTTTGTAGTAATAATACACAAGGGAATGTGTAAAGACATGTGTAAAAGCTTATTAGCAAGGGTGCAGGTTTGGTAGTAGTCATTTTTAAGAGTTTTACAGTTTGGAAAAAATGTAATATTAACATATTAAATTCCTTTGAAAGATTTTTGTTCCCCTCCCTGTGGTTTTTCTTCATGTGTAAACATAAATCATAATAACACACACACTATAAAATGATAAACAACTGGTGTGTTTAAAAAAAAAAAAAAAAAAAAAAAAAAGGGTTATTTATCTGTTCCTCCGCAATGGATAATGGGTAGTTGTGGCTGTGTTTTAACAGATTAATGCAGGGGTCCCCAAACTTTTTCCTGTGAGGGCCACATAACTTTTCCCTTCTCTGATGAGGGGCCGGGGTCAGTTTGTAACAGAAAAAGTGTCGATTACAGGAGTGCCTAAATGTAAAAATGTATTGTTTTTCCAAAAGTAACAATCAAATAACCCTTTCGGGATTCTTCACGGAACAAAAGTAAATGATATGATATGATATATGATATGATACGATACAGTGGGGAGAACAAGTATTTGATAAACCCATTGGCAGTGTATCAAATACTTGTTCTCCCCACTGTATATGATATGATATGATATGATATGATATGATATGATATAACGCAATTAATTAAATAGATATAACCAAATAACCCTCTCTGGGTTCGTCACAGAAAAAAAGCCAGGAAATAAATAACACTATTGAAGAAAGAAAAAAAAAAAAAAAAAAGCTCTCTGGTATTGTTCAGGGGGCCGGACCAAATGTGGAGGCAGGCCGTATCCGGCCCACGGGCCGTAGTTTGGGGAACCCTGGATTAATGTGTCAGATTATTCCATTTACATCAAAAAGTTGGTTATTTTTCACCTAAATCAGGAAAAAAATGTTATCAAATAATGTGTTGAATAATATCTATTCTTAATTTTTGACACATTTACCCCCCACCCCACCACCCTAAAATAAAAAAGATGCACAACAATTACTCTTAAAAACTTATTTTTGGACTAAAAAGCACTAGTACAAAACAATCGGGGTCTAGCTGTCATTTTTAAGGGTTTTACAGTATGAAAAAAAAAATAGTATTAACATATTAAATTCCTTTGAAAGATTTTTGTTCTCCTCCCTGTGTTTTTTCTTCATGTGTAAACTTAAATCATAATAACACACACACTATAAAATGATAAACAACTGGTGTGTTTAAAACAAAAAAAAAAAAATTTTTTTTTAATGGTTATTTATCTGTTCCTTGCAATTGATAATGGGTAGTTGTGGCTGTTTTTGAACAGATTAATGGGTCAGATTATTCCATTTACATAAAAAAATTGGTTATTTTTCACCTAAATCAAGAAAAAATGTTTTCAAATAATGTTTTGAATAATATCTATTCTTAATTTTTTGGCACATTCACCCCCCACCCAACCCCCTAAAGTAAAAAAAAAAAAGCACAACAATTACTCTTAAAAACTTATTTTTGGACTAATAAGCACTAGTACAAAACAATCGGGTTGTCATTTTTAAGGGTTTTACTGCATGGGAAAAAAATTGTATTAACATATTAAATTCCTTTGATAGATTTTCCTCTCCCTGGGTTTTTTTCTAATAAGCTTAAATCATAGTAACACACACACACACACACAATAAAATGTTAAACAACCAGTGTGTTTATAAAAAAAAAAAAAAAAATTTTTTAAAGGTTATTTATCTGTTCCTCGCAATTGAGAATGGGTAGTTGTGGCTGTTTTTGAACAGATTAATGGGTCAGATTATTCCATTTACATCAAAAAGTTGGTTATTTTTCACCTAAATCAAGAAAAAATGTTTTCAAATAATGTTTTGAATAATATCTATTCTTAATTTTTTGACACATTTACCCCCCCCCCCCCCACCCAACCCCCTAAAGTTAAAAAAAAAAAAAAAAAAAAAAAAGCACAACAATTACTCTTAGAAACTTATTTTTGGACTGATAAGCACTAGTACAAAACAATCGGGTTGTCATTTTTGTCAGTTTTACTGTATGGGAAAAAAAATATGTATTAACATATTAAATTCCTTTGATAGATTTTACTCTCCCTGGGTTTTTTCTAATAAATTTAAATGATAGTAACACACACACACACACACACACACACACACACACACACACACAATAAAATGTTAAACAACCGGTGTGTTACAAAAAAAGAGGATTATTTATTTGTTCCTCCACAATGGATCATGTGTAGTTGTAGTGGTTTTTAACAGATTAATGTGCCAGATTATTCCACTTACTTTTAGCCCATGCATCTAAAAGTTGGTCATTTTTAAAAAAGAATAAATGTCTATATTTGATTAGCAAATTTGAACATAAATTATATTAACATACACAATTGAAACACACTTGTTAATAATCTCTTAACTATCCAGGAATGCAAAAAAATAAACATTTGGCTTAAAACCACTTAACATTGTCTGAATAAATAAACTGAAGAAACATCATAGGATATAACAAAAACAAATAAAAATAGAACCTTCCCACAAAAATGGCTTAAATAAGAATCACCTACTATTCAGGAATGGATAGATATTGTACATGAAATTTACATCATGGAGGAGCTGTCATTTTTCACTTAAACTTGTGATTGATACATTTTATTTGAATTGTCCATGAAGACAAAGTACTGAAATTAAATTAATTAATTAATTAATCGTAATTAATCGCAATTCAAACCATCTATAAAGTATGCCATATTTTTCTGTAAATTATTGTTGGAATGAAAAGATAAGACACAAGACGGATATATACATTCAATATACGGTACATAAGTACTGTATTTGTTTATTATAACAATAAATCAACAAGATGGCATTAACATTCTGTTAAAGCGATCCATGGATAGAAAGACTTGTAGTTCTTAAAAGATAAATGTTAGTACAAGTTATAGAAATTTTATATTAAAACCTCTCTTAATGTTTTAGTTTGAATAAAATTTGTAAAAATTTCAATCAAAAAAATAAACTAGTAGCTCGCCATTGTTGATGTCAATAATTACACAATGCTCATGGTGCTTAATACCATAAAATCAGTCGCACCAAAGCGCCAGCAGAGGGCGACAAAACAAAAAACAAAACAGTAACAAGTGGACATGACACTGTGCTGTCATTTTAATCTGTTTGAGCGGGGCATGTGCGTTAAATGCTTCAAATATTTTAACGTGATTGATTTAAAAATTTATTTATCGTCCATTAACGCGATAATTTTGACAGCCCTAGTTTATTTTTTTTTCTGTTTCCTTTAAAACAAAAATGTAATGAATCGAGAAATAAGTACAGTGTACAGTATATTATTTGTGAGGATCTAAAAAAAATAAAATAGTTTTTGAAAACAAAGCTTTGAATCGATCTGCACACTGCAAATTTATAACGTCTTAATCAGATTATTTTTCTCAAATCTAGTCAAATCATTTTTTACATCTTGTTTTGAGTGTTAAGGATTAAAGAAATAATGGGTCTGATTATTCCACTTATTTTAAGTAAATATGACTATTTGTTCTTATTAAGCCCAGACATCTAAAAGTTGGTCATTTTTCACCTAAATCAAGAAGAAACTTGCTTTCAAATCATGTTTTGAACAATATTTATTCTTGATTTAGGAACACTTTTGACAAACAAACTTTTTTTTGGAAGATTGAATATATCAATTTATTGCTTAAAATAAGTCTATGAATCTCATTTTCAGCTAGCTCTTTTTCTTATTTCAAGAAATCTAAGTGAGAAAATTTTACTTGAAACACTGGCAGATCATTTCACTCATTTTTAGTAGATTTACACTGAAAACAAGGGAATTTAAATAGTTTTAAGGAGGGGGTGTTTTAGATGCACTGCATGGGAAAAACATTTAATCATAAAGGCTCATTATGTATTTGTAGCCAATTTAGTCATTATGATAGTAGGCTAATATAGATACATACAGCATGTGTTGACTTCATTATAAGGCTTTTAACTTTTTGTGTTTTCTTTTTAGGTCAACATTTTGACCCCTGTCCTACAGAAACCATATTAGAACAAAAAATACACTTTCCTCCCCCATCTTTTTCCATTTTCATTTTTGAAAAAGCTTCAGGGAGCCACTAGGGCTTAATTAAGAACATTTCTGACAAACAAGCTTTTTTGAAGATTAAATGTACTAATTCATTGCTTAAAATAAGTCTGTTAAGGTTTTGTTCAGCTATTTTTTTTTAATTTCAAGAAATCTGAGTAAAATTGACTTGAGGCACTGACAGATCATTTAACTTATTTCTAGTAAATTTAAACTGAAAACAAGGAAATTTAACTAGTTTTAGGGAGGTGTGTTTTTGCAATGTATATGGCAGAAAATGCAAGCAGTTTCTGCTCTGCACCCTTTAAAAAAAAATGCTTTATTTTAAACCAAAAGAACTTATGTTTGATAGAACAATATGTCTTTATGCTGCCATATGTGATTCATGGCGTATGAAGCCCCCAAACTATTTTTAATTTGTCTGTTTTACCCTGGAAATCCCCGGTTACAGACGTTGCGCAACTGCTTTTGTTTCAACACAGCCATAAAAAGAAGGGAATTATATTAATTATTAAAAATGTCTGTCACGTTTAACATATGATATGAAAAAGAAAATCTCGACCACTCCTTGATGTCTGCGATTTGTGCATCGCGACCTGAGTTATATTACCATGTTTCACCCATAAAATCCCCCAGAAATCCGGCTGTGACCATTCAGATTACATGGAGTTTTTTTTTTTTTTTTTTTTCCTAAATGAAATATTAGACATCAATTACTGTTTCGAAGCTAAAAATGAGACATTTTGATTAATAAATATTAGGGCTGTCAAAATTATCGCGTTAACGGGCGGTTAATAAATGTTTTTAATTAATCACGTTCAAATATTTGACGCATTTAATGCACATGCCCCGCTCAGACAGATTAAAATGACAGCACAGTGTCATGTCCACTTGTTACTTGTGTTTTTTGGTGTTTTGTCGCCTTCTTCTGGCGCTTGGGTGCGACTGATTTTATGGGTTTCAGCACCATGAGCATTGTGTAATTATTGACATCAACAATGGCGAGGTACTAGTTTATTTTTTGATTGAAAATTTCACAAATTTTATTAAAATGAAAACATTAACATAATATAAAATTTCTGTAACTTGTACTAACATTTATCTTTTAAGAAATACAGTGGGGAGAACAAGTATTTGATACACTGCCAATGGGTTTTCCCATTGTGAGTGTATCAAATACTTGTTCTCCCCACTGTACAAGTTTTTCTATCCATGGATTGCTTTAACAGAATGCTAATAATGTTAATGCCATCTTGTTGATTTATTGTTATAATAAATAAATACAGTACTTATGTACCGTATGTTGAAAGTATATCCGTCTTGTGTCTTATCTTTCCATTCCAACAATAATTTACAGAAAACTATGGCATATTTTATAGATGGTTTGAATTGCGATTAATTAATTTTTAAGCTGTAATTAACTCGATTAAAATTTTTCATCGTTTGACAGCCCTAATGAATATAATTACTTCCCTTCTTTCATGGCTGGGTTGAAACAAAAGCGGTTGCGCGACGTCTGTAAACGGGGGTTTCCAGGGTAAAACGGACTAATTAAAAATAGTTCGGGGGCTTATTGCACCATGAATCTGCTATGGCAGCATATAGACATATTGTTCTACAAACACAACAGTTGTTTTGGCAGTTTTTTTTAAGACAGATGCAAGAGCAGAAACTGCTTTTTCAGCCTTGTCTGTGTTTTCCGCCATATATATTTTTTTAAATGCCCTCCTGTTCAAAAATTTTCTTTCCTCAGAAAATTCAGATTTTAAGCTTTCCAATGATTTATCACACATGCATATCTGACAATTTTGAAATTTGGTCAAATTGGGGGTCTCTGAGCGAAACTTCAATTTTGAGTGTTTTCCGCCATATAACTGAGCTCATTATATAAGGCATTTAAGACTGCTTAAAAGCTTGTGGGGACAATTTGAGCGACCTGAAACGTTAGTATTTGCAAGATTTCCAATTTAAGTGTTTCACCTTCAACAGGATGCTCTGCATAAAAGTCTCTTCTTCTCTTCATCTCATCTATAAAGGGGGGAAAAAAACAAACAATAATGGTGCATTCATATTTTATCTTATAAGAAAACATATAGCAGAAGCATCACAAAACACCTTACTTTTAAACAGGCCCGGGACCAGTTTATACACGATGTCCTGCAGAGTTTTGTCAGACCTGCACACAGGAAATCACACGTCAGTTTCGCTTTAGGTGCAAAGACACTTCAATTATAAGAGTCGTTTCGTAATTAATAATACTCTTCTCACCTAATGTTGAGCAGAGGCTTGGTTTTGTGAACTTGCACGTCGCAGATAGGACAATATTTGCTGGTTTCCAGGTAACGGACGATGCACATTTTGCAAACTGAAAAGACAAGCCGATTGTGAAGCGGAAAATGCGAAAGGAACGCGTTGCATGCGAGAGCCTGCGTGCTTACACGAGTGCAGACATTCGATGATGGTGGTGGCGTCGATGAAGTAACCCCCGCACAGGACGCACATGAGGTGAGGGTTGAGCTCGGTGATCTTGATTCTCGTCGTGCGATGCATGGTGAGCAAAAGGGAGCTGAAGAGGGAAAAAAAGCCGCGGTCAGTTTGCCATTTGGAAGAAGGCTGTGTATGTTTGCTTAACTTGTGTTAAAGCAACATCATCTTTTATGCTAATTTGACCATAAATGTCATAAATCTCCCGACAACAAAGGCTTTAGTCCGTCATTTTTGCGTTAAATTAAATACTGGAAATAAAGCACGTAAAAGCAAGGCTTACACTTTTTCATTTTTAATGCACGGCGCTTCTCACGTCAGGTGTTGGAAGGGGTGGACCCTTGTGTGTTTCTATGGCAACCACCGAATCCCGCAACAATTACACGAAATTCATTGAAAAATGAAAAGCGCGCATAGCGAGTTGCATGCAATTGTGCGATGCAGGACCAAGAGCGTGCATATAAGCGCATGCAGCACGCTGCGCGGCCGCCATTTTGTGCAGCGGGGGAAAAAATTAACCCTCGCGGCATGCCAGGTCGAGGACCAGAGTGTGTTTTTGCGTCGCTTTTAAGACATTGCGCAAGCAACACAGGCAGACAAGTCTGAAAAAGCAGTTTCTGCTCTTGCGCCTCTTTTTAAAAGAAACTGCTGTATTTTCATGTCATTTTTCATTTCGTTCATTTATTTCAGGACATGATTTTCCTTGTCAAGACAGCAAATATATACAGCTCATGTAATCATCTAACAAAAAAGAGCAGCATAACTAAGGAAAATTGCAACATCAAGTAAATACCTGAAAAGAAGTGGGAAGAACAAAATTTATTTAATCCCACCCCTATTCTCATCCAATTAAGAACAAAAAATAAAAATTCTTGCTACTTCCTTCCAAAAATGTAGGCAACCAAAAATGAGTTCAAACCGTTTTGTGCATATGGCGGAAAACACTCAGGTGACTTGAAGTTCCACTCTGAGATCCCCAATTTGGCCACATTTCAAAATTGTCTGATATGCACGTGTGATACTTCATTGGAAAGCTTAAAATACCAATTTTCTGGGGGAAGAAACATTTTTGAACAGGAGCGCATTTTTATATATAAATTAAAAATTTAAACAGCAAAACCCTAACAGGAGGCGAGAGCACAATTAAAGACGCCACGATTTTAACGAGATATTATCGCGTACATACCATGTTTCGATCCAAAAACTCAATGTAGCATGTATCACCGAGTGTCAAGGCACAGCTCTGAATGGCCGCAGCTGGATTTTTGGGGGATTTTATGGGTAAAACATGGTGATATAACAAGGGTCATGATGCAGAAATTGCAGACAACAAGGAGTGGTTGAGATTTTCATATAGTTTCCCTTTTCAATTTTTTTTCATCTGGATCGATTATTTATCATCTAACATCAGGGAAAATGAGACAGTAATAAAAATATACAATTAAGCGATAGTTATGACGTCGATATACGTGACTTTTATACAGACGGCAAATTTTTCATTTTGACGTAATTTGTTTAAAAGTTTTTAAATATCCTAATGAAGAATTTTTTAAGTCGTTTTTTTTTTTTTTTTAACTAAATATTAGACATCAATGAATGATTCTAAGCTAAAAATGACATTTTGAATAATAAATGTCATTACTTACCTTCTTTTTATGGCTAGGTTGAAACAAAAGCGGTTGCGCGACGTCTGTAAACGGGGGTTTTCAGGGTAAAACGGACAAATTAAAAATAGTTCGGAGGCTTAGTGCGCCATGAATCTACTATGGCAGCATATAGACATATTGTTCTTTCAAACACAACAGCTGTTTTGGCTTAAAATACAGCAGTTTCTTTTAAAGAGGAAGAGCAGAAACTGATTTTTCAGTCTTTTCTTTGTTTTCCGCCATATACATTTTTGTAACAAGTTTTGTCCCTTGTGATGAAGTTACCACAGGTAACACCCAAACCAAAACAATTTCAAATTATAAATGGCAACAATAACTGTACCAACATTGGTAACGGACACCATACCAGCAATGGTAAGAAACAACCAGCACTCATACCAAGACAACTTATTGATGTAATTAAGACCTTAGTTCAGTAAACTGTGACCAGACCTTAAGTTTGTATAACCGTTTAAATCTGTAGATAGTTTGGCATTGCTTGTGTTGCATTCCCAGATTATTCCAGAGTTTCGCTCCACACACAGACACACAAAAACTTTTATGAGTTGTTCCAATTTTTGGTATTATGAAGTCTCCATATCCTCTTAAGTCATGAGTTCTCTCTTTTTTAAGCCAAAAGAACTGTTGTGTTTGATAGAACAATAAGTCTATATGATGCCATAGCAGTTTCATGGCGAATTAAGCCCCCAAACTATTTTTAATTTTTACCCTGGAGACCCCCGTTTACAAACAATGCCAACAACTTTTGTTTCAACCCAGCCATAAAATGAAGTAATTATTTTCATTATTCGAAATTTCTATTATTTTTAGATTAGAAACACAAATTTATGTCTAATATTAAGTTAAAAAAAAAAAAAAAAAAAAAAAAAAAACGACTTTATAAAATTATTAACTCGCATATTTTAAACTTTTAAACAAATTTACAACATAATTTTGCTGTTGATTTTCACTTAGGTAAATGAAATTAAACTCATTTCACACTGTTACTTTTTTTGTTTTCATGTCTTACATTCTTATTTTATTGTCGCATCCTTGCATTACATGCTATTTTCATGGCGATCTATTTTTAATTTTCCGTTTTACGCTAGAGACCCCCGTTTACAGATGCTGCGCAACCACTTGTGTTTCAACCAAGCATTAAAAAGAAGGTAAGTAATTATTTTTATTATTTGAAATGTCTATGATTTTTAGCTTAGAATGATTAATTGATGTCTAATATTTAGTTACAAAAAATACATATAAAATGATTGACTTGCATATTTTAAATAAATTACATCACAATGAAAAAAAAAGTGTAAGTAGGTCACAGATATCTACCACATAACTAGCCGCTTAATTGTATTTTTTTTTTTGTTATTGTTCCATTTTCCCTTATATTTTTGATGATAAATGATCAATTCAAACAAAGAAAAATTGAAAAACAAACGTTTAAAAGGGTAAACATTTGAAAAACAAAATCTCGACCACCCCGTGATGTCTGCGATTTCTGCATTAAGACCCTTGTTATATTACCGTGTTTCACCCATAAAATCCCCAAAAAGTCCGGCTGTGGCTATTCACAGCTGTGTCTTGACACTCGGTGAGACTGAAACAAGGTAAGTACGCGATATTATCTCATTGAAATCATGGTGTCTTCAATTATGCTCTCTCATACGCTCACCTCAAGTTAGGGTTCAGAGCAGTGGTTCTTAACCTTGCTAAAGGCACCGTACCCAATGAGTTTCACAAGTACATTAACTGAACTCTTTGGAATTAGAAAAATCTTTTTTTTCTTCTTCTTCTTCTTCTTCCAAAAGCCAAATCGAAGCTAGAAACCTAAAACCTAAGTAAATTTCCATTCAAATTTCTTCTCATTTAGACAGCATGTTTTTAAGCAGGCCAAAATGTATGTTTTTATCTTTATGCCAGAAGGATCATCAGACCATTAAACCAAGACTGGCCCAATGTGCATATCTTAGAATTTTTCATTCAAATTTAGAGGAATATATCTTATACTGTTGAATATTAAATCTGTCTGGTTGCATTAACCTTGACCGTGCAATTTCTGTCATGTTTACATCTCAAATGACGTCAAATTTAATGAAAAGCCCTACACAAAATGATCACCAAATTTGCACACAAAGTCATTACGTTAAAAAAAAAAAAAAAAAAAGAATCTTCTCAAAAATCCAATAAACAGTGTGAATTTACAGCCCAAAAACTGCCTTTGATTTGCTTTTCACATTGGAAAATAGAATTAAACACAATAAATTTCACACCGTTTCTATTTGTTTTCATGCCGACATTCTCATTCTGTTGCATCCTTGCCTCACATACTATTTTCATGGTGTAAAATGTGACGCAAATGTTTTGTTTTGTTCTTTTTTATGTCAACGCAGTGCACGTTACCCATAGGTCTGTTTAGAGTCAACCTTCCACTAAGCAAACCAGCTTCTCCTCCCATCACATAGAGGACTAACAGTTGAAAGAACTGGAATAAAGTCTGTATATTGTGGACTAATCAGTCCAAAAACTGGTCTAAAACGCCACTTTACTGAAATTTGGCCAACTTTGGGTCTGAGAGCGGAACTTCAAGTCACCTAAGTGTTTTCTGCCTTATATTGTTATTCAAGAATCACACAGGGTGTCCATAAGCACACAAACCAACTGAAAAATGACATAAGAAAACACAGGCAGAAACAAACTAGCAAAGTAAGAACATTAAAAAGGCGCAAACTATCAGTGCACAACAAACAGGCTTATATGCCAATGGAACCACATGTTTGACCTACATCTATAGCTATTTGCCAGGTCCGTTATTTTCATTTAGAAATTATTTTTCAGACTTATTTAATCGCCACATGAACAATCAGATTTCTTGATAGCACTTTAAAGGTAGGTAACCCACAACTGACAAATAACTGGTTGGCGCTGTACCATCTATAGGTCAGGGGTCAGCAATCCACAGCTCTACAGCCACATGCGGCTCTTTAGCCCTAATGGCTCCCTGGAGCTTTTTCAAAAATGTTTGAAAATAGAAAAAGATTGGGAAGGGGAATATGTTTTTTGTTTTAATAAGGTTTCTGTAGGAGGACAAACATGACTCAAACATTCTTCTAATTTGTTAACATTGTAATGAAGTTCAACCTGAGGCGGCATCGTACAGCAGAGAAGTCACATGGTGCGTCATTCTCTATACACTGAAAAAAATAACAGGTGGATTTACTTGATAAAATCATTGGAACAATTTCCACCTACTTCAGTTCAGTAAATTTTACTGCTTGCACTATTAAGTTTAGTTCACAAACAGTAAAATTTACTGAATTGAAGTAGGTGGAAATTATTACAATGATTTTATCAAGTAAATCTTCCATTTTTTGAACATTTTTGAAAAGAGCCGCATGTGGCTGTGGAGCTGTGGGTTGCTGACCCCTGGCCTATAGATGGTACAGCACCAACCATTTATTTGTCACTTGTGGGTTACCTACCTTTAAAATGCTATTAAGAAATCTGATGTATAAGTTCATGTGTCATTGAAGTAAGTCTGAAAATATTATTTTTATGAAAATAACACACCTGACAAAGAGCGAAAGATGTAGGTCAAGCATGTGGCGCCATTGGTGTAAAATCCTGTTTGTAGTGCACTGTTTGTGCCTTTTTAATGTTCTTTCTTTGCTTGTTTTCTTATGTCATTTTTCTGTTAGTTTGTGTGTGTGCTATGGACACCCTGTGTGATTCTTGAATAAAGATCATAAATATATATGGCGGAAAACAGTCAGGTGACTTGAAGTTCTGCTCTGAGACCCCACAATTTGGCCAAATTACAAAATTGTCCTATATATGCATGTGTGATACATCATTGGAAAGCTTAAATTCTCTGGGAGACGTAAAATTTTGAACCGGAGGGCATTTAAAAAAAAAAAAAAAAAAAACTTTTTAAACCCCTAAACCAGTGGTTCTTAACTACGATTTGATCAAACCCCACGGGTTTCGTGAGTCAGTCTAAGGGGTTAGGTGAAGGTTAAGACATGCAGGGCCCCATTTTTGGACACTGACTAAATCTATAGGTAAAGTGGTGTTTTAGACCAGGTTTTGGACTGGTTAGTCCACAATATACAGACTTTAGTTCTTTCAACTGTTAGTCCTCTATCTAATGGAAGGAGAAGCTGGTTTGCGTATGAGGAAATACAACAGACCTATGGGTAACGTGCACTGCGTTGACACCAAAAAACACAACATTTGCGTCATATTTTACGCCATGAAAATAGTATGTGAGGCAAGGATGCGATAATGACAATGTTGGCATAAAAACACAAATAGAAACGGTGCGAAATTAATCGTGTTTAACTCTATTGTCCAATGTGAAAGGCAAATCAAAGGCAATTTTTGTTAAGTAAATTTTACTGTTTGTGAACTAAACTTCATATTGCAAGCAATAAAAGCTCTAGAGCCACATGCAGCTCTTTTCAAAAATGTTCAAAAAATGGAAAAAGATTGGGAAGGGGAATATATTTTTTGTTTTGATATGGTTTGATATGATTTCTGTCGGAGGACAAACATGACACGTTGTAATGAAGTTCAACCTGAGGCGGCATCGTACAATAGAGTAGTCACATGGTGCGTCATTCTCTTTACACTGAAAAAAAAATAACTGGTGGATTTACTTGATAAAATCTTTGGAACAATTTCCACCTACTTCAATTAAGTACATTTTACTGCTTGCAATATTAAGTTTAGTTCACAAACAATAAAATGTACTTAATTGAAGTAGGTGAAAATTGTTCCAATGATTTCATCAAGTAAATCCAACAGTTATTTTTTCAGTGTATAGAGAATGACGCACCGTGTGACTACTCTATTGTACGATGCCGCCTCAGGTTGAACTTCATTACAATATAAATGAATTAGAAGAACATGTCATGTTTGTCCTCCGACAGAAACCATATCAAACTATATAAAAAATATATATATATATATATATTCCCCTTCCCAATCTTTTTCCATTTTTTGAACATTTTTGAAAAGAGCCGCATGTGGCTCTAGAGCTTTTACTGCTTGCAATATTAAGTTTAGTTCACAAACAGTAAAATTTACTTCATTGACGTAGGTATGGTGGCACGGTGGCTGAGTGGTTAGCATGTCCGCCTCACAGTTCTGAGATCAAGGGTCAATCCTGGGCTCCGGCCTTCCTATATGTGGAGCTCCCACATCCAAAAAAGCATGCGTGGTAAGCTGATTTAACACTAAATTGCCCGTAGGTATGAGTGTGTGCATGAATGGTTGTATGTCATTGTGCCCTGTAATTGGCTGGCAACCAGTTCAGGGTGTACCCTGCCTACTGCCCATAGTTAGCTGGGATTGGCTCCAACACCTCCGTGACCCTCGTGAGGAAAAGCATGAAAAATGAATGAAGTACAGTAGGTATACAAATTACTGTGTACTTACAGGTAAATTTTACTGCTTGCAATATTAAGTTCAGTTCACAAGCAGTAAAATGTACTTAATTGAAGTATAGGTGCAAATTGTTACAATGATTTTATCGTTATCAAGTAAATCCACCAGTTATTTTTTTCAGTGTAGGATGCAGGGGAAATAAGCATTTAATCATAAAAGCTCATTATGTATTTCTAGCCAACTTACTCATCTTGATAGGAAGCTAATATAGCTGAGAGCAGCATGTGTTGCCTTCATTCTAAGGCTTATTTAAGGTTTTTAATTTTTTGCGGCTCCAGACATATTTGTTTTTCGCATTTTCGGTCTATTATGGCTCTGTCAACATTTTAGGTTGCCGACCCCTGATCTAGGCACACGCAATAACAGCCTCAAAGCATCATTTTAGGCTACATTTAACCTTTGCGTGGATTTAGCCAAGTACCCGTTGCAGCGGCAAAAAAAGGTTGTGCAGGAAGGTTTTCACGTGGTAAGGAACACATTAAAAAATTCTCTTAAGCATGCTTGCCTATGTGCATAAGGTTTACTGAGTCACAACGCCGTTATAGTCATGCATGCAGATAAATCCACTGCCTTTTAGCGTGTGACTGTATTTAAAAACAAAAAGAGAACATATTTCATTTGCGCTCAATTTAAGTTTTTTTGCGCAGATTGGGCGTCATCTTTAGCGGTGTACAAATAAACTCTTTCATTTCACATTCCACAATATTTGTGATACATTTTGTCACAATTGTTCTCGCGTGTTTGACAACCGCTAAACACTTGATTTACCATTCCGCGCAACCGAAGTGTCCGATTGACCCCATTCAAAATACTCCGAGGGTGCTCAAATGTCACGCGTGGACTTTCTCACACCTTTAGAAGAAGGCTTAATAAAGCATTTTTAGCCCCGCGGGGACGTAATGCGTTATTTTTCTTCCAGATTTCAGGGAAATAAGCAACTAAAAACCAGAAAACTTGCACACTTGGCAAAAAACATATTTTGCAAGATAAAAGTTGACGTCATGGCGTAACTGTAATAAAACATGCTGCGTGATTTGTGATCCACTGCCAATGTTTTTGAAAATTCTGCAACCCCGCAACGTGACAAACAATGACAATCATGTATCGGTGATGATGTAAAGATGAAAATTAGAATATTTCAGATATAACAACCCGGTTTGGATCCAAGCCACTCAACTCCAAATGGAATTCCTGATGATTTTGGCAGCTTCGCCACACACACAATCAGCCTTTTGTAATACTGTCCCATTCCTTTATTTTTGAAAAACGCCAAATGATATCCACCAAATAAGGCAAAACGCCCATGTTTCATCCCGCCTGGTAAAGCAACGCTAACAAAAGCGGTCAATTCTGAACCATCTAAAGCTCGCGTGAAACCGACCATGCTTTCGCATGCGTCCAAGTTAAGTTAATAACTCTCCGCAAATGTCACAAACCGGCGCAAACGTTACCGCATCGCGTGCGTGATCTCTTAAACTAAGCAATTCTATAAAATGATGAGACTCGGATCAAGCGTGCCTCGATAAAAGCCTCCGGATGTCTCGCTCGTGCAAATATCTCAACCGAGTCCGCGGTGCTTCGCCCGCAAACTGCCAAATGACACGGACAAAAAGCAGACAAAACAATCCCGATCCGCCATCGAGCCGCACGGACGCGAAGCCCGGCGAGCTACCGTTGAAGCCGGCGTGTTCCCGGGGCTTCGATCGGCTCCCAGCCCGAGCTGGGAACCTATTTTCCGCGAGAGCTCCGGTAGAAAGTGCGCAGACACGCACACGGAGCTCCACGTCGGTGCTCGCCGCCAAAGCTCAACATCCGCCGCTGGATCGGCGCGAAGGAGGTGGAGGGAAAAGATCCCCGAAAAGCACCGCGGCGGATCGGCGAGCGGGTGAAAGCTTCGAGGCGATGCCGAAAGCACGTACCTGTACGCCGGGCTCGGCTGTCTGGAGCTGGTGGGGGGGCGGATAGACAATGAAAGTTGGGAGGCGAATCAGCAGCGAATGAATCGGAGCCGAGCCGCCATCTTGAAGCAGGCTGCAGACGCTGTCAGTGGCCGAGGCGAGCGCATTTCACACGCGAGACGCCAACGCCGCCCTCCGTGGGCGCCCGTGCACTTTGCGAGCGTGTCCGAGCGGCGCCGGCACCGCGCTCCGAAGTCCTGTGAGGTCGGCTCGAACCCGTCCGCACTTGGCCACCGCAAGTTTGCCTCCAAAATCCCCACTCGGCCCCCCCTCCTCTTGAGCGAAGCAGCAGCAGCAGCGGTAGTGTGTGCGCGTGCGTGTTGTATGCGCGCGCTCCGTGGAAACTGACACCGTCCCCAAAATGGCTTGTACTCGGACCGCCCCTCTTGGGTCACGTGGTCGTCCGTTTAAGGGCGCTTGGAAATTACTGTCGGCTGTTGCTTTTTCACCCACCCCCCGTCTTTCTCACGACTCCGAGATATCAAAGAATGATATCAAACAGCGAAAATGGAACCACGCATGCACGTCACGCAGTTCATCTTGTTATTTACTACTTTTAATGACGAACCAAACAAGGGATGTTAACGTTAGCGCTCTGGCGTGTGACGCACTTTTTTTCCATTGACACACTAGGCAAAAAACATCATATTTTGCATAATTTGCAAGATAAAACTTGACGTCATCGCGTAAGCGTTGCGTCGTTTAGTCCAAGGTTCGGTTACAACATTTTTTCCCCTTACGTCTAATGCACACTTTCACTAGAAGCAATGCAAGCAGCATATTTCCAAATGATAAGCTTGTCGCCAACAGGCACCGTTTCGAGTTTTTGATAAACCAACCGCGCCCGCGGCTCTAAAGCCGCGTACGGCTTTTTAGCGCTGCCCTAGTGGCTTCCTGGAGCTTTTTCAAAAATGAAAATGAAAAATGATGGGGGAGGAAATCATTTTTTTGTTCTAATATGGTTTCTGTCAGACAGGGGTCGAAAACTCAAAATGTTGAAAGAGCCATATTTGACACCCCCCCCCCCCCCAAAAAAAAACGCATAAATTAAAAGCCTGATAATGAAGTCAACACATGCTGTATGTAAAATGACTAAACTGGCTACAAATACATAATGAGCCTTTATGATTAAATGTTTATTTTCCCTGCAGTGCGTACACTGCAAAAACAACCCCTCCCTAAAATTTGTTAAATTTCCTTGTTTTTGGTGTAAATCTACTAGAAATGAAATGATCTGCCAGTGCTTCAAGTAAAAAATCCTCACTAAGGTTTCCTGAATTGAGAAAAAAAAAAAAAAATCTTAAAAAAGCTTGTTTGCCAGATATATTCTTAATTCAAGACTAGATATTGTTCAAAACATCATTTGAAAGCAAATCTTTCTTATATTTAGGTGAAAAATGACCAACTTTTAGACGTATGGGCTTAATAAAAACGATATTGACTCAAAGTAAATGGAATCATCTGACACATGAATCTGTTAATTAGTCTTTAACACTCAAAACAAGATGGAGAAAACTAGATTTAAGAAAAATCATCTGATTTAGAGTGAAAATGGAAACTTGCGCGTCTCGTCACGCAGTTCATCTTGTTATTTAACACTTTTAATGACGAACATAACAAGGGATGTTCATGTTAGCGCTCTGGCTAGTGACGCACTTTTTTTCCATTGACACACTTGGCAAAAAAAACATCATATTTTGCATAATTTGCAATATAAAAGTTGACGTCATTGCGTAAGTGTTGCAGCGTTTAGTTCAAGGTTGCAACGGTTCTTCTCCTTAATTCTAATTCACACTTTCACGTGAAGCAGTGCAAGGAGCATATTTCCAATTTACAAGCTTGTCGCCAACAGGCATCGTTTCGAGTTTTTGATAAACCATTCGCGGGGGTTAGCAACCCACGGCTCTAGAGCCGCATACGGCTCTTTAGCGCTAACCTCGTGGCTCCCTGGAGCTTTTTCAAAAATGACAATGGAAAAGGAAGGGGGTGGAAAGTGTATTTTTTGTTCTAATATGGTTCCTGTCGGACAGGGGTCGGCAACTCAAAATGTTGAAAGAGCTATATTTGAACCCCCCCCCCCCCCCCACCACCCTCCCAAAAAAATGTCGAGCCGCTAAAGCCTTCTAATGAAGGCAACACATTCAGTATATACATATTAGCTATACTAGCCTACCATTAAAATGGCTAAATTGCCTACAAACACATAACGAGTCTTCATGAATAAATGTTTATTTTCCCTGCAGTGCATCCGAAACACCGCAAAAACACCCCCCTCCTTAAAACTAGTTAAATTGCAATGTTTTTGGTGTAAATCTACTTGAAATGATCTAGCAGTGCTTCAAGTAAATCTTTCTCACTTAGATTTTGTGAAATAAAAAAAAGTAGCTCGCTGAAAATGAGACTAACAGACTTATTTTAAGCAATAAATTACTCTTTTTAATCTAAAAAAAAAAAAAAATCAAGAATAGTTCAAAACATGATTTGAAAGCAAATTTTTCCTGATTTAGGTGCTCCTACAGCTGGGGTCAGCAACCTGCGGCTCTAGAGCCACATGCGGCTCTTTAGCGCTGCCCTAGTGGCACCCTGGGGCTTTTGAAAATGGAAAAAGATGGGGGAGGACGGTGTATTTTTTGTTCTAATATGGTTTCTGAAGGACAGGGGTCGGCAACCCAAAGTATTGAAAGAGTCATGTCTGGAGCTGCGAAAAATGAAAAGCCTTATAATGAAGTCAACACATGCTGTGTGTATCGATATTAGCCTATTATCAAAATGACTAAATTGGCTATACAAATACATAATGAGCCTTCATGATTAAATGTTTATTTTTCCTGCAGTGCATCCTATAAACTGCAAAACTACCGCCTTAAAACTAGTTAAATTCCCTTGTTTTTGGTGTAACTCTACTAGAAATGAGTGAATACTGTTTTTTTCTCACTTAGATTTCTTGAAATAAGAAAAATAGCTTGCTGAAAATGAGATTAAGAGACTATTTTAAGCAAAAAGTTAGCATATTCAATCATTTATAAAAAAGCTTTGTTGTTAGAAATGCTCTTAATTCAAGATACTGTTCAAAACATGATTTAAAAGCAAAATTTTTCTTGACTTAGGTGAAAAATGACCAACTTTTACATGTATGGGCTTAATAAGAACAAACGTTATTATAAAGTAAATAGAATAATCTGACACACGAATCTGTTAATTAGTCTTTAACACTCATAACAAGATGTAGAAAACTATAGATTTAAGAAAAATCATCTGATTGAGACGTTATAAATTTGCAGTGTACAGAAAACGACGCACCACGTGACTACTCTGTCGTACGGTGCCGCCTCAAATTGAACTTCATTACAATAATAATGAATTAGAATCAGGTTTGTCCTCTTAGAGCGGGGGTCAGCAACTCACGGCTCTAGAGCCGCATGCGGCTCTTTAGCGCTGCTCTAGTGGAGCTTTTTCAAAAATGTTTGGAAAATTGGAAAAAGATGGGTGAGGAAAATACATTTTTTTGTTTTAGTAGGGTTTCTATCGGAAAATATTGTAGTGAAGTTCAACTAGGGGCGACATCGTACGACAGATGTAGTCACATGGCGCGTCGTTCTCTATACACTGCAAATTTATAACGTCGTAATCAGATGATTTTTCTTAAATCTAGTCAAATAGTTTTTTCCATTTTGTTTTGAGTGTTAAAGACTAAGAGAATCAGTTGTCAGATTATTCTACTTATTTTCAGTTTACTCACACACTATGTCAAGGTACACACAAAACATGGTAAAATGTCACATTCCATCTCCATTTTTAAGAAAAAACTCACCTCCGAGCAATGTATGTTTAATATGCTGATTCTTTGAATAGCATAACACTATCAGTAAATATTACTATTTGTTCTTATCAAGCCCACACATCTAAAAGTCATTTTTCACCCAAATCAGGAAAAATTTGCTTTCAAATAAAGTTTTTGAACATTCCTGAATTAAGAACATTTCTGACAAGCTTTTTTTTTTTTTTTTTTTTTAAAGATTAAATATACTAATTTATTGCTTAAAATAAGTCAATTAATCTCATTTTCAGCAAGCTATTTTTCTTATTTCATGAAATCTAAGTGAGAAACATTTACTTGAAGCACTGCCAGATCATTCCATTCATTTGTAGTAGATTTACATAAAAAACAAGGGAATTTAACAAGTTTTAAGGAGGGGCTGTTTTTGCAGTGTATTGTGCACTGCATGGAAAATAAACATATAACCACGAAGGGCTCATTATAGTCAACTTAAGTCATTTTGATAATAGTACAGCATGTGTTAACTTCATTATAAGGCTTTTCATTTTTTTTTGGCGGTTCCAGACATGTTTTTCTGTCAAATATGGCTCTTTCAACAGTCTGGGTTGCCGACCCCATGAGCCAACGGATGAAAGAAGGCAAAGAAGCGTCACAATTACTCATTTGTATTTATTCAAAAGACAAATTGGCGCTGAAAAACTGCATCACATCTGACTGGCTTTCTCTGCGCTCTTGGCTGCGTCCTTCAGCTTGCCAACCAAGTCCTGGAAAATCATGCACGTATCAGTTGAAATGTTGGAGATTTACCAGAAAATAAACACACCGCTGCCTATCAGGCACCAGTTTGAATTCTGCTCTCCATAAAGCCGAAATTGCACCAAAAGAGCATTTATTATCCTAGAGTGATGCGGTTGTAATGAATACCTGCAACTGCTCCACGTTGCAGGTAAAGGTAATATCCTCGGGGCGACTTTTATTCTAAAGAAGCAAAAAATGTCATTACTCACTTAAAACAATACACGTAACACATGAACAGTTTGTTTTTACCTCCGTGTTGAGCGTTATGAGGTAGAAAGGCTCGTTGACCTTATCGACCTGTCCGTTCTGTCATTCAAAAAAGCGCGAGTTCGATCATTTCAGTGATATCATTTTAATTGAATAATGAGCCAACGTATACGCTCGCGTACCTTCACTTGATATTGGAGGCGCCATGACACGTCAGTAATGTGAGCTGGTTGCCTTCCAATGCTATGAAAAGACAGACAAATACAAATATGACGACGCGTTTATGCAGCCATCACGCTTTCATTTGCGTTATTGATCTAATCTTATAGACTGATGGCTTCTGTAGACATAAATTGGCAGATGTGAAAAAACAATTAAGGCAGATAAGACAGACTTATTGAAAATAAATCATTTTTCTCATGACTTATCATGCCTTATTCATAAAAAACCACAAAAAGACTGAATACAGATTTTTTGCCCCTTTTCAAATTGTTTTTTCAGTTTCTGCCCTTTAATAAAGATCACCTAACAAACTAAATATCAGACAACCTAAATACCTAAATACACATAAAATACAATATTACATATGATGGGAAAAAAATCAGTAAATCAGAACCATATGTGGGAAAAACAAACAAACATATTATTTATTAAATAATAATTAACTGTTGCTACTAAAGCAGAGTTGATTTGAAGTCACCACAGCCAACACTGGTTTCCTTCAGACCTGTTCAATCAAGAAATAATTTTAATAGAAACTGTCTGATAAAATGAAGTTGAACATCAATAGCTGCTACAAAATGCCATCAGCCAATGAAATTCATGAATACATGAGAAGTAGGTCACAAATATGGAAGGTGTTACAAAGCCATTTCTAAACAAGTCAGTCATTTTCCACAAATGGAGAAAACACAGTTTACCGTAATTTTCGGACTATAAGACACTACTTTTCCCATTTTAAATCCTGCAGTTTATAGTTCAGTGTGGCTTGTTTGTTGACTCATTGGGTTAATAGGTAACAATTTGACAGCGGCGTCATAAGACTGCCATAAGAACATCATAATTATGACATGACACTATCATGGGCATTAATGTGAATGCATATGACAGATGTCATCAAGTGTCATCTGGCAAATTATGTCACTAACTCCATTTATGTCCAGCTTGGATCTTTTACATCCATTCAAAAGTCAGATGATTTGCTGGATGATACAAAATGATATCTGTCATAAGCATTTATAAATCCTTATATAAGTGTCATAATTATGATGGTCAAATAAAGTGTTAACAGATACCATACCTAGCAATTTGTGAAACAACTGGAAGAGTAACTGAAGAAATAATTTGCACAGAACATACATTTTGTTATTTACATCTGTAGCACTGCAATGCATGCTAGGAGGCATGTTGGATGACAACAGTGTTGACAGCAGGTGGCAGCTGAAGTTGACCGTCTCCCCCAAGGGAGCAGTGATGGCCAAATGAAGCTTTTGGAAGCAATGAAGCTTTGCAGCCAATTGGTTCAAAAGCTTCATTGGGGTTAATTTGGTCTTATAACAGTCTTATTAACCGGCAACACTTAATTTGACAGTGGCGTCACAAGACTGCCATTAGAACCTCATAATTATGACATAACACTATCATTGGCATTAATGTGAATGCATATGACAGATGTCATTAAATGATGTCACTAACTCCATTTATGTCCAGCTCAGATCTTTTACATCCATTCAAAAGTGAGATCATTTCCCGGATGACACAAAATAATATCTGTCATAAGCATTTACTAATGCTAATGTAAGTGTCACGTCATAATTATGATCGTGTTGTGACAGTCTTACGGCGCAACTGTCAAATAAAGTGTTAACAAAAACCATAACTACCAATTAATGAAACAACTAGAACAGTAACTGAAGACATAATTCAGAACATGAATTTTAATTGTTATTTACATCTGTAGCACTGCAATGCATGCTAGGAGCCATGTTGGGCGACAACAGTGTTGACAGCAGGTGGCAGCAGACTGTCTCCAGTGATGGCCAAATGAAGCTTCTGGAAGAAATAACGCTTTGCAGCCAATTGGTTCAAAGCTTCATGGGGGTTCATTTGGTCTTATGATACCACTTTCAAGTAAAATGTTACTGGTTTATTATGTTTTGGTGTAAACATCCAATAATACAGTGAGGACAGCTGCAGCTTATATTCTAGTGCATCGTATCTATGAACAAATGCTGTTTTTGTGACAAATTTGTTGGGTGGCGGCTAATAGTCAGGTGCGCCTTATAATACAAAAATTACGGTAACTGGTGAATGGAAGATGCTAGGCAATAGCCAATGGCAGAGGAGCTATAAGTATGTTACATTCAGTGAACTCTGGGAGCTGCAAGTAGCAGCTCATACTGTATTTTTGCCTTTCGTATCCTGAAATTTCTGTCATAACAAGAGGCAATATTTTCCCGTAGAGGCATGTCTTAACCTGAAAACGTTTGTAAGTAGAGGTACACCTGTATTTGTCTTCTTTTGGGTGGGGATTAGGGCACATCTTGTAAATGTAACACATTGCATAAAAAAAAACATCCAAACATGGTGATGATAGTGTGATGTCACTTGGCTGCTTTGATGCTTCAGAACCTGGACGACTTGCTTTGATGGATGGAGCAATGAATTGAACTTTTTACCAGAAAATCCAGGGGGAGAGGAATGTCCAGCCATCAGTTAGCGACTAAGTTGGAGCGTTCTTGGGCAACCCACAACACACCAACAAGTCAACGTATGAAAGGCTTTTTTTTAAAAACTGTACTTGAATCCCTCTGAAGTGCTGTTGCGTGAGCTTATGAGTTGAGCGTTCATGCCGGAAAACACTCCATTGTTGCAACAAAGAGTGGACCAAAATATCTCCGAAGAAATGTGAGTCATAACCATGCAAAGAAAACACTCAATTTTGCCTCCTGTGCAACCGGTTTAAAGTTTTTAAAAATATGATCAAGTAGCTTTGAGATTGATTTTTCCATTTGTAAAGTTATTTAAAAATGGCATTTCACGTTTATTTCTGGCTATCTTATTCTAATGTTTACAATTTGTTCGATCATCTAAAATATTAAATTGGGGGAATCTATTAAGAGTTTGAGAAAGGACATTTTATATTGATAGATTGATCACAAAGCGCATATTTACTGTAAATAGGCATCGACCATGAGTGGGTTATATTATTTGCAAGGCCAATATTTAGTGTTTAGATCTTATCTAATTTAACCATGCTAGAGCTGGAACGATTACTCGAATAATTCGAGTACCTCAATTTAAAAAATTGATTGAGGAATTTTCTCCGCCTCGAGGAATCGTTTAATTTTGCCAGCTCTAAGCATGACGTTTTGCCCAGACTACTTTTAATGCGGCACAATGCGCTGACACTCAAGGAATTAGTTGACGAGCACATCCGGTCGACGGTAAATGAAGGGTTAAAAAAAATACATCCGTGTAAAGACAGGAGACAACAAGCTGGCAGATCGTAAGTCCATCTAACTAACTAACGACATTTTTTATTGAAGTTGCCAAGCCTGTCGCAATATGTAATTAGTCCATTTATCGCACGGTAAATAATTATGAGGGTGGCAATTTTCACGGCTGCGTTTTATCGCCGATTGCGTGCCTGCGTGCAAACATTTGTGCGTGCATGTACACATGCGTGTTGATGGCATATGAGATTCCAGTTCTTTTCACAGATGTTTATTGGCCATCAACACGCTGTAGAATTCAAGTTAAGACGTACAAAATAAGGAAACATCCATATTAAACACTGTAAACTAGGGCTGTCAAAATTAACCCGTTAACGGGCGGTAATTAATTTTTTAAATTAATCACGTTAAAATATTTGACGCAATTAACGCACATGCCCTGCTCTAACAGATTAAAATGACAGCTCGGGGTCATGTGCACTTGTTACTTGTGTTTCTTGGAGTTTTGTCGCCCTCTGCTGTCGCTTGGGTGCGACTGATTTTATGGGTTCAGCACCATGAGAATTGTGTAATTATTGACATCAACAATGGCGAGCTACTAGTTTATTTTTTGATTGAAAATTTTACAAATTTTATTAAAACGAAAACATTAACATAATATAAAATTTCTATACCTTGTACTAACATTTATCTTTTAAGAACTACAAGTCCTTCTATCCATGGATTGCTTTAACAGAATGTTAATGCCATCTTGTTGATTTATTGTTATAATAAACAAATACAGTACTTACAGTATGTACAGTAGTTTGAATGTATATATCAGTCTTGTGTCTTATCTTTTCATTCCAACAATAATTTACAGAAAAATATGGCATATTTTATCGATGGTTTGAATTGCGATTAATTACGATGAATTAATTTCTAAGCTGTGATTAACTCAATTAAAAATTTTAATCGTTTGACAGCCCTACTGTAAACATTAGCATTGCTACATTGAGGCTATTAGGGAAAAAAGACAACCTACTTTAGCCTGCTATAAAAAATCGGCAGTCTTCTCCAAAATGCAACCTTGCGGTTAAAAGTTGACACTTCAGACATGAAAAATCTCTAGTTAATACCATTTGCAAACGAAAAAAAAAATGACAAAAAGTGCTTTTTTTGCGGAGTGTAAAGCTTACAGTTAACGGTTTAGCGAAAGTACGTCCGGTGAAAATTTCAAAATAAAAGCACGTCATGTTCATCATATAAATTACGATTTCTGGAGTTAATCCCACATACTTCAGAAATCAGATTCTACACTAAGACTGGCTTTAAAATGATACCATTTATGAAAATCTGATTGGCAATGACTAATTATTATAATACTGTGTCTGTGTGAATGTCTTGTTTTCTCATTTACAGTGGGTCAAATAAGTATTTAGTCAACCACCAATTGTGCAAGTTCTCCTACTTGAAAAGATCAGAGAGGCCTGTAATTGTCAACATAGGTAAACCTCAACCATGAGAGACAGAATGTGGAAAAAAATAAAACTGAAAATCACATTGTTTGATTTTTAAAGAATTTATTTCAAAATTAGAGTGGAAAATAAATATTTGGTCATCTACAAACAAGCAAGATTTCTGTCTGTTTAAGAGGTCTAACTTCTTCTAACGAGGTCAAACGATGCTCCACTCGTTACCTGTAATAATGGCACCCGTTTTAACTCATTATCGGTATAAAATACACCTGTCCACAAACTCAGTCAGTCACACTCCAAACTCCACTATGGCCAAGACCAAAGAGCTGTCGAAGGACCCCAGAGACAAAATTGTAGACCTGCACCAGGCTAGGAAGACTGAATCTGCAATAGGTGAAACGCTTGGTGTAAAGAAATCAACTGTGGGAGCAATTATTAGAAAATGGAAGACATACAAGACCACTGATAACCTCCCACGATCTTGGGTTCCATGCAAGATCTCCCCCGCGGCGTCAAAATGATAACAAGAACTGTCAGCAAAAATCCCAGAACCACACGGGGGGACCTAGTGAATGACCTACAGAGAGCTGGGACCACAGTAACAAAGGCTACCATCAGTAACACAATGCGCCACCAGGGACTCAAATCCTGCACTGCCAGACGTGTCCCCCTACTGAAGAAAGTACACGTCCAGGCCCGTCTGCGGTTCGCTAGAGAGCATTTGGATGATCCAGAAGAGGGAGAATGTGTTATGGTCAGATGAAACCAAAATAGAACTTTTTGTTAGAAACACAGGTTCTCATGTTTGGAGGAGAAAGAATACTGAATTGCATCCGAAGAACACCATACCCACTGTGAAGCATGGGGGTGGAAACATCATGCTTTGGGGCTGTTTTTCTGCAAAGGGACCAGGACGACTGAGCTGTGTAAAGGAAAGAATGAATGGGGCCAAGTATCGAGAGATTTTGAGTGAAAATCTCCTTCCATCAGCAAGGTCATTGAAGATGAGACGTGGCTGGATCTTTCAGCATGACAATGATCCCAAACACACAGCCAGGGCTTCGTAAGAAGCATTTCAAGGTCCTGGAGTGGCCCAGCCAGTCTCCAGATCTCAACCCCATAGAAAATCTGTGGATAGAGTTGAAAGTCCGTGTTGCCCAACGACAGCCCCAAAACATCACTGCTCTAGAGGAGATCTGCATGGAAGAATGGGCCAAAATACCAGCAACAGTGTGTGAAAACCTTGTGAAGAGTTACAGAAAACGCCAACAAAGGGTACATAACAAAGTATTGAGATGAACTTTTGGTATTGACCAAATACTTGTTTTCCACCATGATTTGCAAATAAATTCTTTAAAAATCAAACAATGTGATTTTCTGTTTTTTTCCCCCACATTCTGTCTCTCATGGTTGAGGTTTACCCATGTTGACAATTACAAGCCTCTCTAATATTTTCAAGTGGTAGAACTTGCACAATTAGTGGTTGACTTAATACTTATTTGCCCCACTGTATATCTGTAATTGCTATATACATAACAGAAAAAAAAAAAAAAAAGTTTTATCCAATAAATCGATGGAATTCTCAGTCGAATACCTGATTACTAAAATATTTGATAGCCCCAACCCTCATCGACATCTTACCTTGCTAACAATTGCTCCATCTCCTTTTTGTGCTTCTGAAAATACAAAACAAATTTTGGTCAGTCAAGGCAATAACAAGAATATGATCGATACATAGATAGTCATAGATGCTTATGACCTGATAGCAGCTATAGAATATTTGGATTCTTTCTGAACTGAATGACAGCTCCTCAAGGCAGGAACTACAGGGAGAAAGTACATTTTGAAGCGGTTTAACAGACAATATCCTCAAAAACATATTTATCTACTATTGTTGACCTTATGGTTGACTCATCAGCATTTTGCCGGAGCGCTTCCAGGATGAACGTGGAGGTGGCTGTGTGGATTCGCTTCAGAAGAACCCGCTCGACCTGCTTCAATTCAGGACCGTCTGGAGAGGACACAACCCTGAAGTGAACCACTACAACAACAACAACCAAATGCAAACAACAGACGGGTATGTGATACAGGTTGGAGCTCCCCCTTGCACTGATTGACGTCTAAAATGGAAATCAATGATGATTTGCATGTGAATGGAACCCTCAGCTGCATCACCCAAATGGCGGGGAGGGGAGTTGGGTGCTTTGTTTGTGTATGTATTGAAAACATCATGTGCCGTAAAATGCTAATATCACATCATTCATACCAGCGCTGCAACGATTAATCGATGAACTCGAGAAATTCGAATGGAAAAAAGCTTCGAATCAAATTTAGCTGCTTCGAGGATTCGTTTAATTAGAGTGGCGTTGCAATGGTTTGTTTTGAAAGTGTTGCATTTAGTTCTATTGATTTAAGTCAGGGGTGTGCATATGGCAAAATCCATTTTACTACATGGCAAAAAAAATGCGACATGGCAAATTCCATTTTGCCACATACTCAAAAAAATGCCACATGGCAAAAAATGCCACATGGCAAAGTCCTTTTTGCCAAATGGCAAAAAAATTCCATATGGCAAAATTGATTGTGCCACGTGGCAATAAAAAAATACATGGCAAAAAAAAATGCCACATGGCAAAAAAAAATGTCATGTGGCAAAATCCATTTTGCTACATGGCAAAAAAATGCCACATGGCAAATTCCATTTTGCCACATACCCAAAAAATGCCACATAGCAAAATCCTTTTCGCCACATGGCAAAAAAATGCCATATGGCAAAACTGATTTTGCAACATGGCAATAAAAAAATACATGGCAAAATCAATTTTGCCACACGGCAAAAAAATGCCACATGGCAAAAAAATGTCATATGGCAAAATCCATTTTGCTACATGGCAAAAAAATGCCACATGGCAAATTCCATTTTGCCACATACCCAAAAAATGCCACTTGACAAAATCCTTTTTGCCACATGGCAAAAAAATGCCATATGGCAAAACTGATTTTGCAACATGGCAATAAAAAAATACATGGCAAAATCAATTTTGCCACACGGCAAAAAATGCCACATGGCAAAAAAAAAAAAAAAAAAAAATGCCACACGGCAAAAAAACATGTCATACGGCAAAATCCATTTTGCTACATGGCAAAAAAATGCCACATGGCAAATTCCATTTTGCCACATGTCAAATACCACTTTTGGTTCTCGCCGTCGCTCCATTTTGATGCATTTTTGTGCATTGTATAAGATTTATGTCTTAATTTTGGGGGGCTTGGAACGGATTAGGGCATTTACAAGGAAAAGAAGAATTTTCAAGTTAAGAAACTACTTCCAGAACCAATTAATTTCGTAAGTAGAGGTACCACGGTAATCGATTACCTACGTAATGGATAGTTGCAGCCCTAATTCATACTTTACAACCACACAGCAAATGAACGCTAGTTAGGTTGGACGCAGCCGGGTTATAGAGAGTGGTGACTGTTAAACCCAAATACCTCGGATTTTATTTTCATGAATGCAAAACTATCGCAGTTCAGATTCCACAAACACGCAGTTTACACAGACAAAGAGCGTCTCATAGCTCACCCAGCAAATCCGCGTCCGGGCCAGTGGAAAGCAGAGAGCGGAAACAGACATCAAGCAGCACCGGGAAGCCGGCGTCGTCCACGGCTGACGGTTCGCCGAGGGACCGGAGTCCCCTCTGCACGGAATCCGACAACTCCATTTTGAGAGAGGGCGGGGACAAGAGGACACGTGACAGATCAGCTGACAAGCGAGGTTGGCGAGTGGGGGAGCGAGCGGACTCGCAAGGCGATCACATGCCGGGGAATCCATGCAGTACAATGCAAACGAAAAACAAATAAACATGATACAGTAGGAGTTATTCCACTTATGCTTCATTTTCATCCCTAAGCAGCGGAGGACATGATTCAATAATAACATGACCACTTATTAAAGAATAAGATTAAATGCAAGTGAGAGCGATGCCCACAAATCCACAACCACACTAACAAATATAACTTTAAAAAATACTGAGGAAAAAGCTAATGCAATATAGTCACATGGATAGGATATATGTATTTAATACGAATTTTTATTCGCGCTCTATACAGCGAGTCGCCGTTTCTGTCCCTGTATGACATTTGGACGTATGCGTTGAACAGCAGCTGAATTTTATATTCTACATGACATATTTTAATGAAAGAAAAAGCAACCCGCCATGATAAAACAGGTTAAGAGTATCATTTCCAATCGCTTTTATTTCCATGTTGCCTCATATTCAAGGCAATCGTAAAACACGTATGTCCTACAATTGCTTGGAGTGAAATTCATGCCATCATAAGACGAACTTCAACATGGAAATCCCATTTTTTCTTAGTAAAGTGTTTTCGCTTAGCACATCCTATGGTGTTAAACTTGCGTATATAGTTGTACGATGCAAGCTGATTACTAATTAAGCATGAGAGTGGTTGGCGTGACTTCTACCTCAGAGCCAAAGTCCAATTGTGGCTCGTACACGCTTTTCACACTGCGTCACTTTCTGCGGATCCAAAGTGCGTCAAAGCCGCAGACAGAGTTAAAGGGGAACTGAAGAGCTTTTCAGATTTCGCTCTTAAGTGTTTTACTCAGTTGAATTGTATTAAATGCGTCACTCGCTCTCTCAAAAAGTCACATAAAAAAAAAATAATAATAATTGACCGCGTAGTTTTTGAGTTATGGCCATAGCAACACCATAGCAACGAGGGACGCGCCGTCCTGCCGACCCCTACCTCGAGAGAGAGTGGGAAAAAACATAAACGGGTGAAGCATTGCCCACATTTCGTCACCAATCTTTAATAATTATTTTTTATTCTATGATCAAAAACGTGCAAAGGTTTACTGAGCATGCAATGACCGGGACACGAGAAGGGAAAAAAATATCACAGCTAACTCTGATGTCCAAAAAGTAAGCCGCAAACTTTTTAAACGACGGCATGAAATGACACACTAATTCATAAAAATGTCATTATGCCTTTATGATTTACAGTGTATCTTTCAAGTGTTTTGAGAAGGGTTGTGATATGTAAAATTAAAATAAACTGAGTTATACAAACTCGTATGAGAAAAAATATATATATTTTTTGTGAATGCCATTTGTTATTTGTTCACTCCGAAAAGGGAAGAGATAGCAAAGAATGGCAGTTTGTCTATAATATGTTCCTGTTTTTCATACTTTAATTCCGTGTCTAGTTCACCACTAAAACACAGCAGATTTTAGATTTCATTTGACTTTAGTTTGCACTTTTAACTGCAAATATTATTTGCAACAAATGAGAGTCATTACTTTTGGATGGAGGAGGAAAAAAGTGCTGTAACGACTTTATAGTCAGGATTTACTGACAATTGGTCAGAGGCTGACTAGCCACGAAATAAACTTAAAATTCTTAGAAATACAAATGTAAAACGTCTAAATCATGACAATATTGTTTTGCCAGACTTTGATTTATGCGTGCATTGCGTAACCCAATTGTTGGAAAGACCCGCAGTGTTGTTCAGACCACAAGGGAAACACAAATTCCCAAAATCAAGATACACGTGTAGTTTTTCATTTAAATAAAACAAAGTCCGACATATGAAACTAAATTCAAACCTTTTGCAGAAAAAAATATACTGTCTTGTAGGGAGTGTGATGCATGATATCCAAACCAAAGTGTGTTCATAAGTCTCAACACTATATAACACTCAGACGTGGGTTGAGTAGCTAAAAATTTTACTCAAGTAAGAGTAGCGTTACTTCTAAATGATATTACTCAAGTAAAAGTAAAGATATTCATCCAAAAGTATAATCAAGTTCAGTACAAGTAAAAAATATGTATACATTGAAAAGAATACGCAAGTAATGAGTAACATTGTGAGTAACTGTTTACAATGTCAGATTTTTTCAACAAAAAAACAACGGTGTATTTTTTTTTCTCAGCACAAATTAATCTATATGAACTGTTATATATAGCCACTGCACACTTTTTTTTTTCATTAAAAAAAATCCCAAAGGCGCGCCACCAGCAAAAAATGTAAAAACTAATGTCTGTACACTATATTAACAATACAAAGTAATGCATTGAATCAATCAAACATATTATATATTTATATCTTTACTCAGTGTGATACTTGTGCTTATGTGTTGGAGTAGGAATCGCTGGATCTCGTTGAAAGTTAATCACGCTATGTTCAGTTCTTTAGTTTAGCGTAAATCAGCTTACACCAAAAGACTATCCAAGAGGAAATGGTCTTTCCTTCCTTTTGACCACCATTCAATGAGTTTTGTCCTGTTCTGAGTTAGCATCTTTCTTTTTAAAATCCTTTACCATCCCTGTCACAATTATAGTTTTGCTAGCCAACCGCTACCGCTAGCCCCAATGCAAAGCTTACACTTTATGCAACACTAAACAAAGAAATTAGCTACCTATTGACACCTTCTGACATGAAAGAGTATTACATTATTAACGTGCATGGGACAGCACAGACTTTGCGCATTTGCAAAAACGTTTTTACATCAATTAGGTGAAAGTGGATGATTTTCCACGTCACACCAGACGCTACGCCACGGCACAGTGGTTGAAATTCACTGGTACAATGGAGTCACAGACAGCCACTGTCGGTATCTCCGGAAAAAATAAAGTCAATATCAGTGTTGTTTTCGTCAACGATGACTGTAACGAAAATATTTCGTCAACAAACAATTTTTTTCGCGACGATGACGAGACGATAACGAGCTAAAAATGCGTTATGGGAGACCAAAACATAACAAGACTAATGACAGTTTTCGTCTGACGAGATGACAACCAATAGTTTCTTTCACATGTTCACTTTGTGTGACATTTTATGTGTCGTTAGCTTGCATCGTAGCAGTGTCCGGTTGTGACACTCATGTGACATGCTGCTGCTCTCCAGTCTCCGGGCTTGCACACACGGTATTTGTTTTCTTTGTTTGCCCGAGAGAATATAAAAGTTGTTTTAGCCTTTAAAGGTCTGTGCTGAGTGATCATCGGACACTAAATGTAACTCGTAGCGTTAGCATAGCAGTCGCGTTGGCATTAGGCTAATGCAAATGGCAAATGTCCTCTTTAACTCTCGAACAACTTTTTTTTTTACATACAGTTCGTGGCGTCCAGGTGGGTATAGTTAATTGAAAACCAGTGTGTATTATCACCAAATTACCGTTGTAGATGCTACAATATGTGCTCGACTGTCAGTGTCCATTTGAAATAGTTGGAAACGTTTATTTATTTATTTATTGGAGTACTTTTTTTTTTTTATTTTACAGATGAAAACCTTTTGAGTAAACATCGACTAAAACTCGACTAAATGTGTCTTGGCTTTTTGTCAACAAAAACTAGACGAAGACACATTTTGAAATGACTAAAATATTCTAATACTAACTAATTTTGTGTAGCTTTAGTCGCCGTTTATTCAAAATGTTTTTGTCTCTAAAATTCTAAAGTTTCAATTTTGTTCCAACAATTTCCAATAACTGACAAGCACATATTGTAGCGTCTACAAGGAAAATGACGATTTCCTAGTGATAATACACTCTAAGCACCAAAACAGTACATTTCTTTTCATAGCGTACCGCACGAAATTTATTTTTAAACCGTGACATCGCCATCGGAATATGGAAGTGGGACGTTATTGACACGCTCTCGCATACAAACCATGTTATTTCCGCTTGTTTTCTCCAGTAATCTTTCAAAAAAAGAACATGCCGATCAAACACTGCCGCTATGGAACTTGTAGAAACGACTCTAAACATTTCGACGTATGAAGGATGTTTTCATACGAAACCAAAAACCAAATGCTAAGAATGGATCAACTTGTGTGGACGTCCAAAGACCAGTTTAACATCAGCAAGGTGAAGCCATTCACATTTCATATGCAGAAAAACATTTTGTTGGGGGCCTGGTCCTTCAGAGGACATAGAGGTAAGCCATTTTGATATTTTGACTTATTTTTTAGCGTGGCGTCTTGCCGTGCTGCTACTGTCTGACAATGAATGACCTGAAAACAATTAAAATGGTATCTGACTGCCACTGTTACCTTTTCTGTTGCAAAAAAGCAACTTTAGTAAGGGGGAAGTGTAAATAAATTATAGAATTAAGATTTGTTATTAATGAAAAAAATTAAAAGTGTTCCTTGGCGGTCACTGAGTAGCATTTGCAATCGCTACACATAAATAGCAATGTAAATTGGCCTTAAGAACGGTCAGAGACGTAAGACAACCAGAGGATATAATATATAAGAAAGACATGGTAAATGATAGTAAAGGATAGATTGTTGAAAACAGGAGAATGTCATTGTCAGTGGCGTAAGGCAATGTGCACAAGAAAAAGGTGTCGTTAAAAAAGCTAACTCTGGATCAGGTCGGCTCGTCTATTTCAGCCCTCGACACTCAAGGCATCTCTTTAACTGAACATTTGTACGTTCTTCCACATCTTTACCAGTGAATTTAGCACCAGGGACTAGGGTTTTTCCGATCATGTTTTTAGCTCCCAATCCGATCGTTTTAGTTTGAGTATCTGCCGATCCCGATATTTCCCGATCTGATTGCTTTTTTTTTTTGCTCCCGATTCAATTCCAATCATTCCCGATAATTTTTCCCGATCATATACATTTTGGCAATGCATTAAGAAAAAATTGAATAAAACTCGGACGAATATATACATTCAACATTCAGTACATACAGTGGGGGAGAACAAGTATTTGATACACTGCCAATGGGATAACCCATTGGCAGTGTATCAAATACTTGTTCTCCCCACTGTAAGTACTGTGATTGTTTATTATGACAATAAATCCTCAAGATGGCATTAACATTATTAACATTCTTTCTTTGAGAGGGATCGACGGATAGAAAGACTTGTAATTCTTAAAGGATAAATGTGACTTTGTAAATTGTGACTAAATATTGCCATCTAGTGTATTTGTTGAGCTTTCAGTAAATGATACTGTAGCCATTTAACTGTTGTGCCCAAATGCATGATGGGAAGTGCACCCATGACTGTGCGTAGTGGTACCAATTGATATATCTTCTCTGCGTTGGGAAATAACACAGGGTGTTAAGAAAAAGATCAATTACTACCTTTCTTCCCCACATTGCTTCCCACGATTTCTAATCGTAGGGAGAGGGATTGTAAGGCTTTAGCCAAATAAAAAAAAGTGCTCCAAAGGGTGCCAAAATTCACTCTACTCATTTTACGCTGCCTTTTAGCTCTATATATAGGTTGAACGGCGCTATTACAGATTGAACGCGACAATGCGTGAGTGGGTCGTGCAGCGCATGCGTTAATTGCGTTAAATATTTTAACGTGATGCATTTTTTAAAAAATTAATTACCGCCGTTAACGGGATAAATTTGATAACCCTACCTCAAGACTAAACTAAAGTGAATACAATACGATAAATACAATTAGAAAACGATTTAATTAAAAAAATATATATATATATATTAAAAAAAAGGCATTTCCGATATTTTTTTGCCGATTCCGATACTTTGAAAATGACATGATCGGACCCGATCGATCGAGATGCCGATCGATCGGGACATCTCTATCAGGGACATCATTTTCGGACAGAATTGGTAGGCTTTGCTCAGTAAACATCTCGTCCGTCCATTCATTTACTATTAGGCACAAACGGGAGGTTGACTCGCCTAGCCACAATTGCTAACATCATGAATTTTAATTAGCAAAAGTCATGTGCTGCTTGCGGTACGCCATTTATGATACCCACCTGCGTATATAAAAGGTGGTCAGAGATTTTACGAGGGTGCTTGCCGTTATCACTACCCTAATGCTAACGTTATGAGTTACATTTAGTGTGTGACGATATGTTTTTAGTTGTTATTGTCTCATCATGAAAAAATTGTTCGTCAACGAAATATTTTTGTTATAGTCATTGTTGACGAAAACAAAACTGTTCTTCACAAATAAACTCAGATAAAAAGTATTACGTGGTTAAAAAAAAAACTACATTTTTCTCAAAAAGTTACTCAAGTAAATGTAACGGAGTAAATGTAATGTGTTAATACACACCTCTGATAACACTATAGAGGTAAGTAAAGATGCATACAGTGCCGGCCAAAAGTATTGACACCCCTGCAATTTTTTAAGATAATGCTCAATTTCTCCCAGAAAATGATTGCAATTACAAATGCTTTGGTAGTAATATCTTCATTGATTTTGCTTGCAATGAAAAAACACAAAAGAGAATGGAACAAAAATTCAATCATGATCACTTTACACAAAACTTCAAAAATGGGCCGGACAAAAGTATTGGCACCTTTTGAAAATTCATGTTCTGCTTCTTTAATTTGTGTAATTAACAGGACCTGTTACTTACCTGTGGAACTTAACATGTGGTGGCAATAACTAAATCCAATTAAAATGGATTAAAGTTAACTCAACCTCTGTCCTGTGTCCTTGTGTGTACCACATTGAGTATAGAGAAACAAAAGAAGCCAAAATAACTCTCTGAGGACTTGAGAAGCAAAATTGTGAGGAAGCATGGGCAATCTCAAGGCGACAAGTCCATCTCCAAAGGCCTGAATGTTCTTGTGTCTGCCGTGCGCAGTGTCATCAATAAGTGTAAAGCCCATGGCACTGTGGCTAACCTCCCTAGATGTGGACGGAAAAGAAAAATTGACGAGAGATTTCAACAAAAGATTCTGCGGATGAGGATGAAGAACCTCGAGTTCAAGCTGTCCCATAGTCCGAGGGAACAACAGTGTCAACCCGTACTATCCGTCAGCGTCTGAATGAAAAGAGACTCTATGGTAGGATACCCAGGAAGACCCCACTTCTGACCCAGGGACTTAAAAATTCCAAGCTGGAGTTTGCCTAAACTTACCTGAGAAAGCAAAACACGTTTTGGAAGATTGTTTTCTGGTCAGATGAGACAAAAGTAGAGCTTTTTGGGAAAAGGCATCAACATAAAATTTACAGGGAAAGAAACGAGGCTTTCAAAGAAAAGAACACGGTCCCCACAGTCAAACATGCCGGAGGTTTCCTGATGTTTTGGGGTTGTGTTGCTACCTCTGGGACTGGACTGCTTGACCGTGTGCATGGAATTATGAAGTCTGAAGACTACCAATACATTTTGCAGCATAATGTAGGGCCCAGTGTGAGAAAGCTGGCTCTCCCTCGAAGGTCATTGGTCTTCCAGCAGGACAATGACCCAAAACACACTTCAAAAAGCACTAGAAAATGGTTTGAGAGACTCCTAAAGTGGCCGGCAATGAGTCCAGACCTGAATCCCGTAGAACACCTGTTGAGAGATCTGAAAATGGCACCCTTCAAATCTCAGAGACTTGGAGCAGTTGGCCAAAGAAGAATGGTCTAAAATTCCAGCAGAGCATTGTAAGAAACTCAATGATGGATACCGGAAGCGATTGTTCGCAGTTATTTTGTCTAAAGGTTGTGCTACCAAATATTAGGCTGAGGGTGCCAATACTTTTGTCCGGCTCATTTTTGGAGTTTTGTGTAAAATTATAATGATTTTTATAAAATTTTCACTCTCTTTTGTGTTTTTTCATTGCCAGCAAAATAAATGAAGCTATTACTACCAAAGCATTTGTAATTGCAATCATTTTCTGGGGGAGATTGAGCATTATCTGACAAAATTGCAGGGGTGCCAATACTTTGGGCCAGCACTGTATGGTGGTGTGTGTTTAGTGTTTCCCTGCATACTCTTTTGTATAAAGGGCAAAATTGTAATTTTAAAGAGGCAAGCAGGGCAAGTTATTAGCATCTTGGCTGTCATTATCGAGTTTAGGACTAATTACAACATCTCTTTGTTGTGCTTTAGCGGTGCAAGCCTATCATATGTGGCTGAGCGACATTCTTGGTGATGATGTGATTATATCAGAAGAGGACACCCTGCCAAAGGTCACGTATGGGTTAGTGTCTTTCTCGAGAAGGTCAGAGAGAGAGAAAGAGAGAGAGAGAGAGAGAGAGAGAGAGAGAGAGAGAGAGAGAGAGAGAGAGGGTATGTGTGTGTGTGATAGGGATACACTCATGAATATGATTTATGAAGTTCTTAATAGGCGTAGTATGAATGCATTGTAATAGCTAAATATGTATAGGGTGTATGCAAGGGCGTAGGTTTGCATAGGGACGGTAGGGACATAACTCTACCAACTTTTCAGGATGCTCACATTCTCCCCACCAACTTTTAAGCAACCTTATTTGCATTATATAATGAGTTCAGTTACATAGATAATTTAGATTGTCTTCCCATATGTTGTACTGATAGAATTGAACCTACCATTAGTAAGTGAATTATTTTCATTATGTTCAAACTTACATTTACCCTTTTTCACTTGCTGAATGTGCAAGTCCATTTTTGTTCCTCAAACGCACGTTTGATCGGCTGATGACTTGACTCCTCCCAACCCTTCACACAGGCACGCACTCATAGTCCTGACAGAAATACAATGCAATACAATAAATTAGTGCTGCAACGATTAATCGATTAACTCGAGTATTCGATTAGAGAAAAATATTCGAATTAAATTTTGTTGCTTCGAGTATTCGTTTAATTAAAGTGGCATTGTAATGGATTATTTTGAAAGTGTTTGCATTTAGTTTTATTGATTAGGGTGGATACACTGCCCTCTGGTCTACCTCATTTCACATGGCTGAATTCAGCTGCTCCCTGTTAAGACCAACGTAAGCTAATTTTTTGTTTGAGCTAATGTTTTTTAATGCATTCGTACTTTAGTTTGTAGGTATATTGCTTCAACCATTTGTTAAGAGTATTGTAAAAAAAAAAAAAAAAAAAGTTAGCATTTTATAGCATTTAAGCTAGCGGACTTTTGCTATGTAAGTTAGCCATTTGTTCTTTTGTTGTACTTAGAGCTTTATTTTTTTTATACCATTTGAGGCTCAGCTCTGGTATTTTAATTTTTTATGTTCCTTATCCGAATACTCAATTATTCAAACTAACTAGTTCATCGATTAATCGACTACTAAAATAATCGATAGCTGCAGCCCTACAATAAATACAACAAATACAATCATGTAAAAAGACGTCAATGTTGTGGAGGTGGGGAACACACCACTAATTTTGCTACTGAAAGTCTGACCTGCATCAGAGTTAGCATCACATTAAACTGTGTGAATTTGCTAACCTGCAAAAAAACGAGTAGGAAGTTGTTTAGAGAAAAGTGTCATCCTGTATGAGTTTTCTACGTTAACGTTAATTAAACTGTGAGGAATGTAGTGATTCGAGGTTAACCTTCTCCCCAATTTGTATTTCTATTTTATTTATGTGATTTTAAAGCAGCCCGAAGGACCTTTTAAATTTTTTGTTGACTTTGAAGCTGGGCTTGTTGACAAAAGCAGTTGTGTTTTACCTGAAGGAAGGCTCCATTTTCATTTTTCCCCCCCCGTTATTCCCTGACTAAGAAGTTTGTTCAGTTATATTTAATCTCTTCATTTAGACAGACAATGTTGAGTGGTCTTAAGACATATGTTTTTTTTTTTTTCCATTCCTAGATCGTTAAAGATTATTAACAAGTTTGTTTTTATTGTAATGTTATGTTCAAATACTGAACATTTAAATTTGCTAATGAAATCCAGACATTTATTCTGGAAGTTTTCAAAATGTTTCTTTAGTAGTTTTTGGGGAAAAAAAAAAATGTTTGAATTGAACGATGTATCACCTAAACCAATACATATGAAAGTTAGTATAGTAAGTATGTAGTATGTAAGTCAATACAGATTTATTTTGTCACTGTTCATATACCCTGTCAATTAATTAGGTTCATATTTGTGAGAAATGTAGCCCTGACAACCGTTCAACCAATGCATAAGCGGATTTAAAGGGGGGGGGGCAGAGAGGCAGCCCCCCCCGGTGTCCGAAAAGTGTCATTGCATGTAATTGACTTTCCTATGTATATAAAAGTTGTAAAGCAATACCACTGCAACAAAAATGAATGAAATGAACAAAAAAAAAAAAAAATTTATAATGGGTCCAAATTATATTTCGAGAACCTTAGAGGGTAATTTGCCTTGCATATAATTTAAAAAAAAAAAAAAAAAATTAGAAAAAACAATTTTTTCAAATGATTTTTTTTCTTTGGTCGAAAATATTTTTTTTGATTGAAGCAACTTTTTGGGGGATTGAATGATTTAGACACAAATGTCCTAACCATAATATGGCCCAAACACAAAAAGGATTGCTTCAATCAAAGAAAACTTTTTCAATGAAAAATTAAGTGTTCAAATGAAAACTTTTCAATCTCAAATATTTTTGGGCATTCAAAAACTTTTTCTATGATTGAAATTTTTCTTTTTTTGATTGAAGTGATTTTCTTTTTGAAAATCTACATTTTTTTTGAAGCAACTTATTTTTTGATTGAATAATAAATACAAAAATGTCCAAGCCAAAATGTGGCCCTAAAACAAATCAACATTACTTCAATCAAAAAAAGTTGCTTCAATCAAAAAAAAAACCAAACCTCGATTTCTGTTCAAAAAAAAAAAAAAAAAAAAAAATCAATCAAAGAAAAATAGAATAAAACAGTTTTTTGAGTTTCAATTTTATTTTTGCATTCAAACACATTTTTTTTTTTTTTTTTTAATTGAAGCGACATTTTTTGGTTGAATAATAAAGACACAAATCTACCTCCATATGGCTTCGCCCAGGGGATACAATTTTTGACTGGGGTAACTACATTGGCACTTAGCGAAAAGTACTGCCTAAGCAGCCTAGTTTAGAATTCCCCTCAAGAATGATGGGGAAAAAACGCTAATTCAAAACTTATTATTATAATTATTCTTGTAAGTTAATTTTATTGCTGACACTGTGTTTCGAGGTCATCAACATGTTGTGCCCCCCTGCCCCAAAAGTCAAACTCCGCCTATGCCCCAATGTGTTTGGTCTTATTAATGTCCCGTACATGCAGGTTGTTATGCAGTGTTATATCGTCCCCACCAATGTTGAGACCAAAAATACGCCCTTGAATGTATGTTATACTTAATATTGATTGTGCACGTGTATTAAATTTTCATTATAGTATCACGATTTTTTTTGTGCGTGTTTACATTATTTGTTACTTCAAAATATTCTACAAGGAATTTGGGGTTTTCCCCCCAGTTTGTGTAGCTGAGTGGACACTAGATGGCAGTGTTAGGGTGTGTGATGCACTCAGAGGGGAACAAAGAAGGCAGGGAATTTTCAAACGGGGGGGTTGTTGCTTTGTGTATGTCGAGACACATACATTCGTGAAAATATGGCTCTCGTATTTGTCGACATTTATCAATAAGTGCCCCCCCCCCAAGCTTAATTCTCTGTTTCTAGCTGGCATCATGAATGACACATGCAAATGTAGTTTATGATCATTTGAATGGAGCATAGTGGTTATGCATGAGGAAGATCAACAAGAAATTGCTCATTAGAGACCATAGAAGCCTTTTGGGTTCAATGTAATTGCCATTACAGTGTCAGAGTCCTACAAATTATGGATGAGTGAGCATGTTTTAAATGTGGATAGAACGTCGCTTGTAATCGTACCTGTTTTTGTGTATGGCTAAATATGCAACATAAAAATGAAAATATATTCATTTTAAAATGTATATTTTTACGGGAGTTCTGTAATTGTATGATTTAATTCATTTTCATTTTCAGTTAGCTTGCATGAAGTGCAAAAGTGTTTTTTTTTTTTTTTTTTTTTTTTTTTTTTTGGTGTGTGTTGTTATTTGTTTTGTTTTTATGGATGACGTTTTAATATATTTTATCCTAAAGCAGGGTAAAAAAAAACAACAACAACAACAAAAAAGAGTAATATATCTTAAAGTGTGGTTTTTAGTAGTTGCCTCTGAATATTTGCGTGTGTGTGTGTGTGTGTGTGTGTGTGTCTGCTCGTTTCCCGGAGCTCGCAACAGAGCCGTGACAGCTGTTTCCACTCCGCTCTGCCGGGGAAAAGCAGCTTTACGACGGCTGCTGCTACCCCGCCACCGCCGCTGAAAGTAGCACGATCCCCGGCCGAACACTCGCCAAAGCGCCGGTCGTTATTTCCACCGAGAACGATCGCGCGTCTAAAGAAAACACAAGCTGGGGTGTTCGTGCGCCTTCGCCGAGTCAATGTCCAAATAATTACGAGTAGTGTTTGCTCCTTTTCACCAAGGAGACGCCATATTTCCCCACGTTGCGTGCAGCTTGCAGCGCTGCTGCAACCTTTCACCCACAGTGCGCCTTTTGTTATGGTCTCCATGCACTCAGACTTAAAATCAATCTGTAAATGTGAACAAATTATTAATTGTATTGTATTGTAACAGCCGTTTTGCTCAAATGGTTGCACGCGTGGAAAGCTTTGCTATTGGTATTTTTCCGGTATTTAGATTCAACTGTTGCCAGGTTGATTTACGTGATTGATTGTATGTTTGGAACCGATTTTATATACGATTGCAATTACAATTGGAAAAAAAAAATCTATATATAATCTATCTATCTATCTATCTATCTATCTATCTATCTATCTATCTATCTATCTATCTATCTATCTACCTATATATGTTAGACACATTATAATAAATTAGCATGAACACAATAATAAGTATAGTACGTGTATAGCATTTTGATATATGAATGCATATGCAGGTTGCAGTACGTATATGTAGCCTATATATTTAAATATATATAAATATATATAATATATAATAACATCAAGTATGTCATGTCCAGTATTTTGATATATGAGTGCATATGTAATACGTAGATGTATGTGTGTATATACATACAGTACTGTGCAAAAGTTTTAGGCAGGACACCTGCCTAAAACTTTTGCACAGTACTGTATATTTTTATTATATTATGTATATACAGGATATACTGTATGTATATATTTTCCCCAAGTGGAAGCTTCCATGATCCTAATAAATTTAATAATTAAAAAATATATATATATACAGTACTGTGCAAAAGTTTTAGGCAGGGCACCTGCCTATAACTTTTGCACAGTACTGTATATATATTTATAGGCTATTTATATACACACACACGCATATAATACACATTATTTACATAACGTACATGTACAGAATTTTGATATATGAATGCATATGTAGTACGGATATGTATATATTTAAATATATACAAATATATATATAATACACAGTATTTACATCAAGTACATGTATAGTATTTTGATATGTGAATGCATATGTAGTATGTATATGTATGTATATAAATATATATACACATACAATACACAGTATTTACATCATGTACATGTACAGTATTTTGATATATGAATGTATATGTAGTATGCAGTACGTATATGTATATATATTTAAATATATATGAATATATATATTGTACACAGTATTTACATTAAGTACATGTCCAACATTTTGATATATGAATGCATATGTAATATATTTTATATATACACTGTATATACACATACAATACACAGTATTTACGTCACGTACATGTACAGTATTGTGATATATAAACTAGGGCTGTCAAAATTATCGCGTTAACGGGCGTTAATTTTTAAAATTAATCACGTTAAAATATTTGACGCAATTAATGCACTAGGCCCGCTCAGACAGATTTAAATGTCAGTACAGTGAAAGGTTAACTTGTTAATTGTGTTTCATGGAGTTTTTCCGCCCTTTGCTGGCACTTGGGTGTGACTTGCATATGTTATATGGCGTAATGTCGCCCTTTGCTGGCGATTCAGTGCAGCTGATTATTTGGGTTTCGGCGCGCTTTTCTGACGTGATTATATGTCGACGCGAACTCACACTAATAGACAGTGCTATTCAGACCAGCTAACGTCCGCATCCAGTATTCAGTGGCAGTTCTCGTAGCCCCATCACACTGTTTGTGTCTAATACATGCATCGCTTGTGAGTTATATTCCTCCTTTGTTTATATTCATGAGCATTAGATAGTTATTGATGATGTGTATTTGAATTTGTTCACATATATAGTGAAATGCAGTTACATTGTTAGATGCTTGTGAGCTAATTGGCTAGTGCTACTGCTCAAATGGACACGTGTGTGTACATTTTATGTTATTTTGTGATTTATGCAAGTTATTGACACATTGCCTTGTTATTTTCAGTTTTACAAAAATACAAGAAACGTGCTCCTGTCAAAAAGAGATGACTTCAGTAAAGCCCATGCAACTTTGCCACACCGTCTGATTTTTTTTTTTTTGGAACTTATGTTCGCTATCTGTCAATTTGTGTACTCACACACATAGAGGACAGAATAGGGCTACTAGTTTATTTTTTGATTGAAAATTTTACAAATTTTATTAAAACGAAAACATTAAGAGGCGTTTTAATATAACATTTCTATAACTTGTACTAATATTCATCTTTTAAGAACTAGAAGTCTTTCTATCCATGGATCACTATAACAGAATGTTAATAATGTTAATGCCATCTTGTTGATTTATTGTTATAATAAACAAATACAGTCCTTATGGACCGTATGTTGAATGTATATATCCATCTTGTCTTATCTTTCCATTCCAACAATAATTTACAGAAAAATATGGCATATTTTATAGATGGTTTGAATTGCGATTAATTGCGATTAATTACGATTAATTAATTTTTAAGCTGTAATTAACTCGATTAAAAATTTAAATCGTTTGACAGCCCTAATATAAACGCATATGTAGTACGGATATGTATATATTTAAATATATACATATATAATACACAGTATATTTACATCAAGTACATGTATAGTATTTTGATATGTGAATGCATAAGTAGATGATGGATGGATGGACATAAAATACACAGTATTTACATCAGGTACATGTACAGTATTTTGATATATAAATATATATATATATTATGTTTCAATCATTCATTTTCCAGCCGCTTTTTCCTCACGAGGGTCATACAGCATATAAATCGCGGTTAAAGACTCACTTTTTTAGACTCGCCTTTTCTCCAGACTAGGGGAGCCTGGTTATATTTCTTAAGGGTTTTAATATTTTCAAATTTTATCTTAATTTCATTTGCTGTTTTGACTTTTGGCGCGATGCGTTGTTTTGTTTTTTGTCAACGTTGTTGTACAATACTTTCCTGCCTTTTATTTATCATGAACTACATTTATCGTGGTAAGCACTTTGAGGACCTTTGTAGTTGTAGTGCTAAACTATATAAATAAATTTGATTTAAAATTTTAAAAATCTGTAGAATTTACTGTAAAATAGTATTAAAAGTTCACTGTTAAATATACGGTGACAATGTAAAATATATCACAGTACACCCCCCAAAAAAAGTCTATAATTTACGGAAAATATCAGCAGTTCTAGTAGCCTGCACTGTAAAAAAAAAAAAAAAAATACGGTGACAATGTAAAAATAAATACGATAATGTCATTAAATTCCGTACAATTTACGTGAAAATTCCTTCAACTGTAGCTGCCCGCAAAGTTAAAGTCGTAATGGTAATGGCAAAGAAACTATATAATTTACGGGAAACTACCATTCGCTGTGGTTATAGGTAATTTACTGTAAAATTCAGTGTAAATATAAATGTCATCACAGTACTGGAAAAAAAATCGGTAAAAAATCTGTATAATTTACGGTAAAATACTGGCAGCTGTACACTCTGAACTAGTTGACAGCTGATTAAAAGTGCATATCTGAACTTCTAGGACGAAACAAGTTTGTTTGTTGTTTGCTGCACATCATTGTCCCGATTGTCATGAGTGTCCGAGGCGTGGTGTGTTTTGTGATCATTGCCTTGCTCAAGGGGGTTGGAGACGCATTTTTCAAATTATTCATTCATTTTCCGAGGCGCTTATCCTCATGAGGGTCGCGGGGGTGCCGTAACCTATCCCAGCTAACGATGAGCACGACGCCGGGTACATCCTGAAATGGTTGCCAGTGAATTCACAATGTCTTGCTTTTCCTCCTGTGTAACTTTACAAAGATTTGCAAATTATATGCACTTTGCAATCAGTCAGGCACTCTGATGGACATCTTGAAGTTTCCTGGTTACTTTCTACCAGAGGGCGATTGCTTGGGGGGGGGGGGGGGGGGGTTCTTAACCCTGGATCAACTTTCATGTGTGCACTCCCTTTGTTCCATCAAGGCCGTCACTCTGCACGAGCAGAAAATTGACCACACATGACCAATTCAGAAGGCCTTAGAAGGTTCATGTAATCACAGGACTTCCGACTGCAAGTGTGTATGTGGTCATGTGACCGTATTGTTATATTTGATTGGTGTAATGGAATCACACGACTATAATTGTGACGTCTCATTGGTGAAACCGGTTGTACTGCTCATTGATTTCAAAGGAGGCTTCAGTTCCATTCACTGATGTTTATTGCTCTTCAGAACACCAAACAACGTAGAACTAAATAAAAACAAACATATATTCAATTTGAACAACGCTAGCATAGCAGCAAAGACGCTAATCGCAAAATACAATACAAAGTTGCACTGACCACTTTAGCCTGCATTCAACCAATGGCAGTCTTCTCAAACGCACTCTTCTCGGTCAAAGGTGATGCTTCAACATGAAACTTGCATGAAACTGTTACATTTACAACACTGTTAACGATGAGAAAATTATAAAGATATACAATATGCATCACATGCGTGAGAAACCCGAACGCACCTGCTCTCTTTCGCTCCAAAAATGTAAAGCTTCCGGTTAGCGTCGTAGCGTGCGCACTTCCGGTTAGCGTGTCAAAATAAAAGCATGACGTATTCAAAAATGAATGCAGATGCCTGCAGCTACACTCCCACCATCACACAACTGTGTGATTAACTTGAACATTTACAGTGTATTATCAACAGACATTGAAAACTTTAACATAGGTACATAGAGCCACTTTCAAAAACTGTTCAATAAACTGTGGATCTGCTTAATCAGCCTCAAGTAATAGAACTGTCTTGTGGATGGGCCTTTCAATGTAAATTGGCTTTGTTTTGAGATTACATTGACTGTCATGTATTGCATCTTTAAGTAGTAGTTTGAGTTTTCTGACCTTTCCATCAGTTCCTTGGAGAACTTCAACTACTCTTGCCAACCTCCACTGATTTCTTGGGCAATCATCTTGCAACAAGACAATGTCATTTACTTTGGTATTTCTCCTGGTTTTGTTCCATTTGCTTCTTCGTTGCAGATTCACCAAATACTCTTTCCGCCACCTGGTCCAAAATACATTAGACAGGAATTGAACTCGTCTCCATCGTTTTTGAAGATAAAGATCGTCTCTTGTGAAATCTCCAGGTGGTGGAGCGATGATTGACGATTTCATTGTCAAGATATGGTTGGGCGTCAGGGGTTCTGGTCCTGACGGATCATTAAGATGTTCTGTGGACAACGGTCGACTATTCACTATAGCCATGACTTCATATAGGAAAGTCCTCAATGAAGAACTGTCTAATCTTCCAGCAGATTGGTCTAGGACGGATGTGAGAACACTTCTTACAGTGCGGATTTGTCTCTCCCAAACGCCGCCCATATGACTGGAAGCAGGTGGGTTCATGACGAAATCGCATCCTAGCTTTTTCAACTGTTCTTGTTCTAATCCTTTCATTAGTTCTTGGAATTCGTTGCGTGCTCCTACGAAGTTCGTGCCTTGGTCACTCCGCAGTTGACTTACACTGCCCCTTATGGCAATAAAGCAGCGCAGTGCGTTGAGGAATGCATCAGAGGAAAGATCATCTAATACCTCAATATGAACCGCTCTTGAGCACATGCAAGTGAATAAAAGCCCATATTTCTTCAATTCTTTTCTTCCATCCTTGACAGAAAATGGTCCAAAGCAGTCCATTCCACTGTAGGTGAATGGAGGGGTTGCTTCCATCCTCTCTAGTGGAAGGTCTGCCATTTTTTGTCCTTGATTGCACTTTCTGAATTTTCTGCATTTGATGCACTTGAAGATGGATGATGACACTTCACGACTACACCCTATGATCCAAATACCATTGGAGCGTAGTGCATTAATTGTCATCCCACGACCCTGATGTTGAATCTTCTCATGATGGTACTTTATCAACAATCGACTTACGTGATGTCCTCTTGGGAGAATGGCTGGGTGTTTGATGTGTGGATGGAGTGTGGACTGTGTCAATCTTCCTCCCACCCTGAGGATACCTTGGTTATCCATAAATGGATTCAACTTGTGCAGCTCAAAGGACTTATTCCTTTGTAGGTCTTTAGCTCGTTTTAGAGATTTGATTTCATCCCTAAACACTTCTTCTTGAACCATCTTGATTATGAATTGTTCAGCCTCTTTTCTTTCTTCTACTGTTGTAGTGTCATTGGATCTTGTTTTAAGACCTGTCAGTTGTTTAGCCAAACGTTTAAGTCTTGCAATGGCCTGTACAGTTCTATTCCAATCTGAAAAATTTTGAAGTCGATCTAACAGAGATCTTTGTTCCTTTGTCTTTGTTGTATGTACATGTGCTCTTTTAATTTCTGGATCATCTTGGTCTAGCTCTCCCACCTTCATGTTTTCGCTTGTAGGAAGGTTCTTGTGCCACAAAAAACTAGGTCCTGTGAACCAGTTGGATTTCACAAGCTCCTTTGTGGTACGTCCGCGAGAGGCATGATCTGCAGGGTTATCTTCTGAGGCAACGTATTGCCATTGACTTGGTGTGGTGCTTGTTTTGATCTGTTGTATTCGATTGGCTACGAATAAATGAAATCGTTTTTCGTCGTTATTAATGTATCCAAGAACAACCTTGGAATCAGTCCAAAAGTAATTATGTAGATCTTCAATCTCCATTTCACTTTTTAGCAGATCACTTATCCTTGTGGCCAACAGTGTAGCTGAAAGTTCCAATCTTGGAATTGTCGTTATCTTTGTTGGCGCAACCCGTGCCTTTGCCATGACAAGCACACAATGAACCTTTCCAGACTCTGACACAGCTCTGAGATAAGAACACATGCCATAGCCTGAGGTGCTGGCGTCGGAAAAATGATGAAGTTCATACTTGTGAACCTCCTTGGCATTCAGTGGTATGTAATGTCGTGGTATCTCCACGAAAGACAAATCCTGGATGTCTTGCAACAATGCTTCCCACTGCAGCCTGAGTTCTTCAGAAATGGGCTCATCCCATCCTAACTTCTCTTGGCACATTCTTTGTAGAATTTGTTTGCCTTTCAAAATGACGGGCGCTACGAATCCAAGGGGATCAAAAATTGAAGCCACTGTTGACAGTACTCCTCTTCTTGTAAAGGGATGGGTTTTTATTCTCACTTTAAATTGAAACTTATCTGAACTGATGCACCATTGGACCCCGAGAGCTCGTTCCATCTTGTGTTCTCCCAAGGCCAAGTCTAGGTCAGCTACACCTTCAGCGCGTTCCTGCTTAGGGATTGTGGCAAGCACATTCTTGTTATTGGTGATGAATTTGTGTAGGTGGAGCTTACCAGCATTGCAGAGCTCTCTTGCCTCTCTAACAAGCTGTATAGCTTCTTCTTCACTGTCCAAACTTATCAATCCATCATCAACATAAAAATTGCGCTGAATGAACTTTACGGTAGCTTCGCTAAACTTGCCTGTTCCTTCTGCAGCTAGGTGCTTGAGCCCAAAGTTCGCGCATCCTGGTGACGAAGCAGCGCCAAATAAGTGAACCTTCATTCGGAACACTGAAGGTGGAATTTCCATATTTCCTTTTTCCCACCACAGAAATCGGAGATAGTCTTGGTCCTTTGGTGCAACATGGAACTGATGGAACATTCGCTCCACATCACACATGATTGCTACTTGTCCTTTGCGAAAGCGAAGCAAGACACCTACAAGGGTGTTCGTTAGGTCAGGCCCAGTAAGTAGATGCTCGTTTAAGGATGTATTCTGGAATTTAGCTGAACAGTCAAATACCACTCGAACCTTTCCTGGTTTATGAGGGTGATAAACACCATGGTGAGGGACATACCATGAGGACTGGTTGTTTATCTCAGACTCTGGAACCTTTTCAGCATCTCCTCTAGCAATTATGTCATCCATAAAGGCAACATAATCACTGCGATATTGATCATTTTTATTTAGACGTTTCTCAAGACATCTGAGTCGATGTTCAGCACACACTTTGTTGTTCGGCAGTGATGGTCTATCTTCTTTAAAAGGCAATGGCATTTCGTAATGTCCATTCCGCTTTTGCTTGATGCCATCATTTAGCTTTTTCAAGAATGTAATGTCTTCTTGTGATGTGCAAATTTCTTCACTGAACTTCTCAGTAAAATCTGACTCAAAAACCTTGAGTATATCTGCCGGTGTGATCACTTCTTTGACTTGGGTTCGACAAACAAACTGGACCTCTGTCTTGATCTCTGATGAGGACTTGGTAGCCGGTAGCACCTTTCTCATGATGATATGATGACTCACGCCGATTCCATCTTCGTGGTGGTAATCAATGTCGGTGTTGCTGTTGCCAATAATGCTCCAACCCAACACAGACCTTTGGGCGTATGGCTGGTTTTCGTTGCCCATTACAACCTTTCTGGGAAGTAAGGCTTGTGGACAGTCATAGCCAATTAACAATCCCACTTCACAGTCAAGCTCAGGAGACATTTCATCTGCTAAATGCTTTAAGTGAGGCCATGATTTTGCAGTTGAGCTTGTGGGTATATGGGACCTGTTTGCTGGTATGTAGTCTCTTGTATATGTTTTTGGAAGTTTAATTTTAGTTTCACTGTTGAGGCCTCTTACTTGTAGTCCTTGCACTCTTTGACTTTTCACAACCTTTGTTTTTGATGTTATGGTTGACACTTTAAGTTCGACTGGTGTTTTGTTGGCGCACAATGTTTCTGCTGCATCTTCAAGAATGAAGGTTGTGTCGCTTTGACTATCAAGTAAGGCATACATCAGAAGTTCTCTTTCAGGTTCTGCTATCGTGGAAACATAGACAGGAACAATAGATGAGGTTCGAGTACTGTTTATTTCTTGAATAACTCTGTTAGAAGTTACTTGTCGTGTTTCTTCGTTTCCCAACTGTTGGTAATTGTCTGCGTGGCTCTCAGTTTTGTTTTCTTGTTTGTTATTTAAACTTTGCTCTTGGTCTTTCTTTGCACGATCTCGATGCAGACATGTGGGATGTCCTTTTCCACATAATTCGCACACACTCCTGGATTTGCAAACCTTGGAGTTATGTCCAGATTTTAGGCACCCGAAGCATAATTTTTCCAGTTGAACAAACTTTACTCTTTCTTCAACAGTGTTTTCCATAATTTTGCGACACCTATGAAGACTGTGACCCTTTTTCTTGCAAAATAGACATGCAAGGCTGGTCTTTTCACTTGTATTTGTGGTAAACGTCTTGACGCTGACCTTCTGACTTCGTTGAAACTTGGACTGTTCCCGTTCAGTTGGCTTTGATCTTTCTTGTTCAGCCGGCTTCAGCGCATGTAACGATCTGATCGGGTTACACGCTATTCGAGTTTCTGTGTTGAGGAATCTTACGAAGAATTTGAAATCAGGGAACAAGCTGTTTTGATCTTGATATATTGTTACTTCTCTGTTCCAACGTGAGCTCAACCAATCTGGGAGTTTGACAGTAATCTTTTGATTTTCCACACAGTCGTTCAGTATTTGTAGACCTTGAATGTATGGCATTGCGGACTCCACACTGCTCAGGAAATCGACGAAGTCACGCAGGTTGTCAAAGTCTTTATGGCCAATTTTATGCCATGCATATATCTTGTCACGATATGATTTGGCAACTACAAATGGGTTACCGAATCTTTCTTCAAGTACATTCCAAGCAGCACAATAAGCACTTTCTGTTCCTATTATAAAATGGCCTTCTATTGCTCTTTTGGCTGTGTCACCAACATATTTCCGTAAATAGAACAACTTTTCTTGAGTTGGAAGATTCTTGCAATCGATCAAAGTGCAAAAGGACAACTTCCAGTCATTATACTTAAGAGGATCACCTGTAAAGATCTCAGGTTCTGGAATCGGAACTCGATTTGCTGTAATTGCTTCAGCAATAGTTCTTGCGAGATCATTAGAAGCATTGAGAGGGACCGGTGCTTGAGTTGTAGGAACTTGGCTGCTTACTGGTGGAACAGAAGGAGAGGTTTGGATAAATACATTTGGAACAGCAGTTCTGATGGGTTTTACATCATGTTGATGCTGTACTTGTACAGACTTGGATTGTTCCTCAGAAGCTATGGAGACTTGTGCTTGGTGAGATGGGAAAAATGGTTCACTTAAAGGGTTAAGTGTAGTTGGTTGATTGAGAGCTTCTGAATAAACTTGGAACCTTGCTTGTGCTGCAACATGTCCTTTGAGTTCTTCTAGACGTTCTATTTCTCTTCTTTTCTGTTCCAGCTTAAATTTTCTACTTGCGCTCTCTGCTATGAATTGGGCTTTTTTCTTAGCATTTTCTGCTTCAATTTCAGCTGCCACAATTTGGTCCTCTAGCTCAAGTCTTTCAATTTCTTCTCTTTGTTGATGTTGAGCATTAATTATTTTTAGTACCTCTTGAGTTGCCACAACTTCAGCTTCTGCTTGTTTTACATTAAGGGACAAGATTGACGAGTGGGAAGATGATTTGGAAGAAGTCTTTGACTTACTGGTTGTGGCTGAGTAAATGCTGGACACTGTGCTGTCAAACACTGACTTAGAATCAGGCCACAATATGTCTTTATCATCACCACTTCGATATTGTTGAGCATTTAAGTTTGCAGTTTTCGTCAATGCCTGGCATGTGTCATTTATTCTTCGAATGTCAGGCTCGGGAATTGCAATGTCTCTTATTTGGAGGTAGGTTTCATCAATGTCAACCTGTATGGCGTTGATTTCATTTATAACCTCTTCGATCAGATCTTCACCATATTTATCTTTAATTGACCGCTTTAAACCATTCATATGATATTTCCATCTTTTGTACATTTTCACAATTCTTCCATTTAAATTGCTCAATTTGTCATTTAACAGACTCATTCCCTTTTCAGTGAGCTTACGTGTGCGTCCAGTTTTCTTAATTTCAGGAGGCAGTTCTTCATCATCTGTACCAACCTGAGATTGATCAACTTCTCTTCTTGTTTCAACTTTAACATCCACTTGATGTGAGAAGACAGTCTGCATTGAACAATTACCTTGAGTGGTCTCTTCAGCAGGCGGGATAACATTTTCCTTTGTGTGTGGCATATTAAATGAAGTATGCTTAACTGGTTGAAATGTTATTAATTGGTTTCTATGAGTGAAATTTAAATGTAACTCTTATTGTGTACTTTAACTTGACTTTTGTGTGCGCATTAAAAGTACATCACACTGACAGTTCTATAATGAGTGCGCAAATGGTTAATAATGTGTAAACAATTCTCAATAATAAAAACAATTATTATGAGAACTCACTTAAAATACTTAGATATGCACTTGGAACATTTGAACGTCAAATAGAATGGAGAATTACTTATTTGCTTAGACGTGCAGAAAATACGCTTATAGAAGAACACTTATGAAAGTTCGTATGACACACTTAATGGCAATTAACAAGTACTTGCGCTACTTTAAAGACACAATATTCATGTGCTCGTTTGTGTAGCCTTGTCCACTTGCCGCTTGGATTCACACGAACCGCTCACACGTGATGCTTCCCCTTCCGTAGGTCTGCAGCCGATCCTTCTTCACCTCCAAGTCTTTCTTCACGACGCAAAAGTGTTCTACTGTACTGCTCATTGATTTCAAAGGAGGCTTCAGTTCCATTCACTGATGTTTATTGCTCTTCAGAACACCAAACAACGTAGAACTAAATAAAAACAAACATATATTCAATTTGAACAACGCTAGCATAGCAGCAAAGACGCTAATCGCAAAATACAATACAAAGTTGCACTGACCACTTTAGCCTGCATTCAACCAATGGCAGTCTTCTCAAACGCACTCTTCTCGGTCAAAGGTGATGCTTCAACATGAAACTTGCATGAAACTGTTACATTTACAACATTGTTAACGATGAGAAAATTATAAAGATATACAATATGCATCACATGCGTGAGAAACCCGAACGCACCTGCTCTCTTTCGCTCCAAAAATGTAAAGCTTCCGGTTAGCGTCGTAGCGTGCGCACTTCCGGTTAGCGTGTCAAAATAAAAGCATGACGTATTCAAAAATGAATGCAGATGCCTGCAGCTACACCGGTAGAGCCGCTACTCTAGACTGCATCAGCGCCAGTGTTGTTTTCGTCAACGATGACTATAACGAAAACATTTCGTCGACGAACAATTTTTTCTAGGGCTGTCAAAATGATCGCGTTAACGGGCGGTAATTCATTTTTTAAATTGATCACGTTAAAATATTTGACGCAATTAACGCACATGCCCCGCTCAAACAGATTAAAATGACAGCACAGTGCAATGCCAACTTGTTACTTGTGTTTTTTTGGAGTTTTTCCGCCCTCTGCTGGCGCTTGGGTGCGACTGATTTTATGGGCTTAAGCACCCATGAGCATTGTGTAATTATTTACATCAACAATGGCGGGCTACTAGTTTATTTCTTGGTTGAAAATTTTACAATTTTTATTAAAACGAAAACATTAAGAGGGGTTTTAATATAAAATGTGACTTTGTATATTGTGACTAAATATTGCCATCCAGTATATTTGTTGAGCTTTCAGTAAATAATACTGCAGCCATTTAACTTCTGCCCAAATGCATGATGGGAAGTGCAACCTTGACTGTGCGTAGGGGCACCAATCGATATATCAGCTCTGCGTTGGGAAAGAACATAGGGTGTTAAGAAAATGATCATCTATTATCCTTTCTTCCCCACATTGCCTCCGAGGATATTTTTAATTGCTGAGAGAGGTATTGTAAGGCTTTAGCCACATAAAAAATGGCTCCAAAGGCTGTCAAAATTCTCTCTCCTCATTATACGCTGCCTTTTAGCGCTATTTCTAGGTAAAAGGGCGTCTTTATAGATTGAACGCGACAATGCGTGAGTGGGTCGTGCAGCGCTTGCGTTAATTATTTAACGTGATTAATTTTAAAAAATTAATTACCGCCGTTAACGCAATAAATTTGATAGCCCTACTTTAAGCCAACACTACTCTGAATTAGTGTAAGACATGTCTGTAACGTTAAATACAATTAGAAGACGATTTAAATAAAAAATATATATATATTAAAAAAAGGCATGTCCAATATTTTTTTGCCGATTCCGATACTTTGAAAACAACGTGATTGGACCCGATCGATCGGGATGACATCTTTACTAATAAGTATCATTGTCCAAAAGGCTAAAACTAAGAAGAAAATTAAAACGGCTGCCAAAAACAACTCTGATTAGCGCACAGCGCAACAAAGGAGTGAAGGGCAACTAGAAATAAAGCAGGGTGGTCTCGACAAAGGAGACGTTCTAGTTGAAAGCACAGCAGCCAATCAATGGAAGGAATGACAGAAAGGCTCGGAAATGAAATCAGACTTGTTATCTGTTCCTGCGCACAGGAAACACTCGTCGGTCAAGCCGCAGCACGCCGATTGACAGCAGAATAATCCAGCGTGATGGTCGAGCAGCCACGATAATGGTCGCTAATCGTGACGGCGAACGGGATGTACGCAGCCTCGCGCAATCCCATCTCATTATGTTCCTCACTCGCTCCTCACACACAATTGTGTCTCTTCTCTCACCCTGTAATGGGCTCCCAGTCAGGTGAAGATTGACACTTCTCCCCCATTCTTTTGTGTGTTTGTTTCAAACGGGAGGCCGCATTTCTCTTCTGGTCTTGATTTAAGTCAATATTTCGCGAAGAAACTTGCACATATTGTCGAGGCACCTGAAAGTCCTCCGTAGACTCACAAGCGTGATCTTGAATGCTGTAATTGCTTACCACGCGCTAAATTTCACGCTAAAGTGAATTTTGCCTGAAATGTAGTCCGATATCATACAAAAGTGAGGAGTTGAAATGCAACAATATCCTTGAGACATCATCTTATCAAGAGTTTTGTAGGTGTAAAAAAAAATAAAAAATAAAATAAAAAAAATCAAAACTGACCACCATAGATATGGTGAATGGTTTTAAGGATTTTATATAAAAATGACTTGAATTATTCAAACAGAAAGCAAATATGGGCCTTTTTTTTTGCACGAAATTGCAGTGTTGTTAATCTCACTTTAACCAAGTAATTAGTTACAGTTACAAATTTCACCCAAAAAAATAATTGAGTTCGTAACTCGGTTACCTCATCGTAAGAGTACTTAGTCACTCAGCAAAGTAACTGACGTCACTTTTCAAGCGCTACACATTATTACATTATACATTCTATAACATATTTCACATACAGTGGGATGAAAAAGTATCTGAACCTTTTAGAATGTCAAATTACTGCATAAAATCACCATCAAATGTGATCTAATCTTTGTCAAAATCACACAGATGAAAAAAACAGTGTCTGCTTTAGCTAAAACCACCTAGACCAGGGGTCCCCAAACTTTTTCCTGTGAGGGCCACATAACTTCTCCCTTCTCTGATGAGGGGCCGGGGTCAGTTTAAAACAGAAAAGGTGTGACAATTGCAGGAGTGCCTAAATGTAAAAATTTATTGTTTTTCAGAAAGCCACAATCAAATAACCCTTTCTGGATTCTTCACGGAACAAAAGTAAAAAAAATTAAAAAAATAATAACAATATAATATAATATATAGGGCTGCCAAAATTATCGCGTTAACGGGCGGTAATTAATTTTTTAAAATTAATCACGTTAAAATATTTGACGCATTTAACGCACATGCCCCGCTCAAACAGATTAAAATGACAGCACAGCGTCATGTGCACTTGTTACTTGTGTTTTTGGGTGTTTTGTCGCCCTCTGCTGGCGCTTGGGTGCGACTGATTTTATGGGTTTCAGCACCATTATATTAGCATTGTGTAATTATTGACATCAACAATGGCAAGCTACTAGTTTATTTTTTGATTGAAAGTTTTGCAAATTTAATTAAAACAAAAACATTAAGAGGGGTTTTAATATACATTTTCTCTAACTTGTACTAACATTTATCTTTTAAGAACTACAAGTCTTTCTATCCATGGATCGCTTTAACAGTTAATAATGTTATTGCTATCTTATTGATTTATTGTTATAATAAACAAATACAGTACTTATGTACTGTATGTTGAATACATATATCCGTCTTGTGTCTTATCTTTCCATTCCAACAATAATTTACAGAAAAATATGGCATATTTTATAGATGGTTTGAATTGCGATTAATTACGATTAATTCATTTTTAAGCTGTGATTAACTCCATTAAAATTTTTAATCGTTTGACAGCCCTGATAATAAATTATAATAAATTATAATATAATATAATATAATAATAACACTATTAATAAGATAATATAATACAATACAATATAATATAATAAATAATAATAACAACATTATTAATTAAATCGATAATAACCAAATAACCCTCTCTGGGTTCTTCACAGAAAAAAAGCCAGGAAATAAATAACACTATTGAGGAAAATAAATAAATAAATAAATAAATGAATAAATTAAAAAAAAAAAATAAAAAATTTGTTCAAGGGGCCGGACCAAATGTGGAGGCGGCCCGTAGTTTGGGGACCCCTGAACTAGACATTTATAGGTTTTCATATTTTAATGAGGAAAGCAGGCAAAAAATGACAGAAGGGGGAAAAATAAGTGAACCCTCTGCCTAAGGAGACTCAAAGAGCAATTGAAACCAATTTTTACCAAACAATTTAAAGTCAGGTGTGTGCGTCCAATCAATGGTGAGTGTTTTAAAGCTGCCCTGCCTACTATAAAACACACACCTGGTAAGAATTGTCTTGATGAGAAGCATTGTCTGATGTGCATTAGGGCTCGGTTAGAAGAGCTGTGATCAAGGATTGTTGATTTGTATAAAGCTGAGAAAGGATGCAAACCCATCTCTACAAGTCTGGATGTTTATCATTCGACAGTCAGAGAACTTGTCTACAAATGGAGAGAGTTTGGCACTGTTCAGAGTCCAAGAGTTCAGCTCAGAATACTCAGAGGTAAAAAAGAACCCTAGAGCATCTGCTAAAGACTTACAGAAATCACTGGCACAGTCCAATATCTCAGTCAGTGCACACATCAAAAAAATTAAGTAATAAAATAGTAATAAAAATTATGGCCAAGACTGGTGTTCATGGGAGGACTCCACGTGGAAGCCACCGCTGTCTAAAAAAAAAAAAAAAAAACATTGTTGCTCGTTTAATGTTCGCAAAAAGGCACTTGGACACTCCACAGAAGTTTTGTCAAAATATTTTGTGGACTGATGAAACCAAAGTTCTATTGTGTGGGAGTAACACACAATGTCATGTGTGGAGGAAAAATGGAACTTCCCACCAACATCAACACCTCATCCCCACCATGAAGCATGGTGGAGGGAGCATGATGTTTTTGGGCTGTTTTGCTGCCTCAGGGCCTGGACAAGTTGCAATCATTAATCGAAGAACAAATTCAAATGTTTATTCGGATGTTTTGCAGGAAAACCTGAGGCCGTCTGTCGGACAGTTGAAGCTAAAAAGAGGATGGATGCTTGTAAATCAACTTCAGAATGGCTTCAGAAGAACAAAATATACAGTCTGGAGTGGCCAAGTCAAAGTCCAGACTTGAACCCCATTGAGATGCTGTGGCATGACCTAAAGACAGCGATTCATGCTAGACATCCGAGGAATCTGACTGAACTACAGCAGTTTTGTTGAGAAAAATGGGCCAAGATTAGTCCTGATTGATGTGCCAGACTGATCGCCAGCTACAGGAAGTGTTTGGTTGAAGTTATTGCTGCCAAAGGGGGGGGGGGGCACAAAATATTACATGTGATGGTTCACCTACTTATTTTTCGACCTTCTGTCATTGTTTGAATACTACCCTCATTAATATATGAAAAACTATAAATGTTTGGGTGGTTTTAGTTTTTTCATCTGTGTGATTTTGACAAAAATAAGATTTATTGTGATTTTATGTAGAAATGTGAGAAATTCCAAAAGGTTCAGATACTTTTTTTTAATTCACTGTAAGTAAAAAAAAAAAGGGAGTACCTCATCCACCACTGCTTATGAATGACATGTATTTAAATATTATATATCTACTGTAATGCGTGTGTAAGGGACTTAGGTCACGGCAGCAAGCTGCAGTCTATCCATGCTAATGTTCATTGATAGGAAAATCAATGGCACATTGATCCAGGTCTTGGCTCTAGGAGTGAGGGTCTGCAAGGGGGAGGAAGTGTGAATACGAGAGTAAGGACATGAAGAATGAGGAAGGCGAGTGTTAAGAAGAGTGAATATCATTTTAGAAGCCTTGCAGTCCTCGACGTGTGTTCATTAAAGTCCCGCATGAGATCCCGGCCGAGGTTTGAAAGGACAAGTGTGACCTAACTATAGGGAGAACAAGCCACAAATGGAACCTTGGAAGAGGAAAAAAAACAGGAGGATTGGAAGGGGAAAATCAATTTTCCCGGCGAGAGGCCGGTTGGTCTAATGGATGTTTGAAAGAAGAAGAGGAGGCGGAGGACATATTTTCCTCTGATTACCTCCTGTAGCCTCCTTGGCCAGCCTTCAAAGCTAGCATCACAAGAACGGCCTCGCTCGTCTGACCTTTTCTTGGAAGAGGTGTGGAGTCTAGATGCTTACTAACCACCAATCAGATGCGTCGATGTTCTAAGAATCGGACGTGCAACTAAGAAATACACACATAAGCTAAATGGACAACAAAGTAAAAACAAGAGGAGCAAACATTTCTCTGTCCCCTTATCTACTGTGTATCACAAAAGTTAGTACACCCCTCGCATTTCTGCAGATAATTAAGTATATCTTTACATGGGACAACGCTGACAAAATGACACTTTGACACAATGAAAAGTAGTCTGTGTGCAGCTTATATAATACGGTTAATTTATTTTCCCCTCAAAATAACTTAAAATATAGCCATTATTATCTAAACCCCTGGCAATAGAAGTGAGTACTCTGCATAGAAACTACATCCCTAAATGTCCAAATTGAGTACTGCTTGTCATGTTCACTCCAAAATTTTATGTGACTCGTTACAGTAGTGCTGTCAGCATTGCTACAGAGATTGAAGAGGTAGGGGGTCAACCTGTTAGTGGTCAGACCATACGCCGCACTGTACATCAAATTGGTGTGCGTGGCTGTCACCCCAGGAGGAGGCCTCTTCTAAAGACGGTACACAAGAAAGCCCGCAAACAGTTTGCTGAAGATGGGAACAAAGCACATGGATTACTGGAACCATGTCCTAATGAGACAGACGGGCTTTCTTGTGTACCATCTTCCTACTGGGGTGACAGCCATGCACACCAATTTGATGTAGAGTGCGGCATATGGTCCGAGCACTAACAGGCTGACCCTCCACCTCTTCCATCTCTGCAGCAATGCTGACAGAATCCCTGTAAGGAGTCACATGACATTTTGGAGGGAAAATGACAAGCAGTACTCAACGTGAACATTTAGGGATGTACGTAGTTTCTAACGGGTGTACTCACCTATGTTGCCAGGGGTTTAGATATTAATGGCAATATTTTGAGTTATTTTGATGGGAAAATAAATTAACTCTAAAATACAGGTATAAGCTGCACACAGACTACTTTTCATTGTGTCAAATATCTGCAGAAATGCGAGGGGTGTGCTCACTTTTGTGATACACTGTACCTTTCTGGTGTATAATTTCCTTCTATTTCCTCGGCTTATATGGCAAACATTTTTCATTTGGAAGAGATGAATCATTTAGGAGGCATAAAGAGAAAAATATAGTCATTCGAGCAAATAGTTGGAGTACCGTTATGTCATACAACTTTCAATTTCCTGCATCATGCTCGAGTATTGCATCGGAGATTGAAGTGGACGTTCGCCATCATGCTGGAAAAGGCATTTTTAAGTGTGCCAAAAGAGCCGTAGTGAGTAGAGTCGTCCGATATTATCGGCCAAGATTTTGCTGCTTCGAGGGTTCGTTTAATTAGAGTAGCGTTGTAATGGTTTGTTTTGCGAGGTGTTTGCATTTAGTTTTATCAATTCAGGTGGATACACTGCCCTTTAGTGGCAACAGTGAACATGACGAAACTCAGCTAACATGGCTGGATCCAGCTGCTCCCTATTAAGACCAACATAAGGTTGTATGTTCATAGGCTTCATAACCTATTGACATGACACGGGAAAAGGGGCCGATTCGTAGCGGGCCTATTTTCAAAAACTTCAAATATTTATGAAACCAAGATGCTACCGACCTAAAACCAAAACAGGCACCTACCTTAGCCATATATGAATCTCCGTGAGCAGCGGCATCAAAAAATTCAAAGTTGTTCCCTCAGAAAATCCCGATTAATTATTTTTTATACAAGTATTACACAACTTAAAATGGCTATAAAACTCTCAGATTTTACACTAGATGCACAAAAATCACCAAATGCAGAGATAATCACCTATATTTTCAGGATAAATAGCTATGTTTAACATATCATATAAGTTTTTGACCAAAATAGCAAATTTTTTTTTTATTTACCGCTTTTTTAGTTTTCAACAGCTAATAAATCACTCAATTTAACTCAGAAACTTAATACTTGAGGAAAACATGTAGAATCAATTATAAATAATATGTAAATATTAATAAATTCTATATACAATCACAACTTATTGTAGAATAGAATAGCCCTTTATTATCATTATGTACTGTTAGCGAATGAGGCTAGCGGCCGCCTGGCGTAACGAGCGTTTCTGGTGAACATTCTTGTGAATAAATGCTTAAATCCCCGAATTCTTCATAGATATGAACGTAATACAGTCTCGGTTCTTGGTTAAAAGCAAAGAAACCGTGCAGTTAGCGTTTATTTTACGTATATTGATGAAATACAATGCTACTCTGGTAGCGAATGAGGCTAGCGGCCGCCTGAACAGGAGCTTTTCTGGCGAAAATTCTTGTGAATAAAGGCATAAATCCCCAAATTCATCATAGATATGGACGTCAAACAGTCTCAATTATTGGTTAAAAGCAAAGAAACCGTGCAGTTAGCGTTTATTTTACGTATATTGATGAATTACAATGCTACCCTGTTAGCGAATGAGGCTAGCGGCCGCCTGCCGTAAAAGGAGCTTTTCTGGCGAAAATTCTTGTGAATAAAGGCTTAAATCTCCGAATTCTTAATAGATATGAATGTAAAAGAGTCGTCCAGTGTATTTGTTGAGCTAAATGATTGAAGCGCTTTTCTTTTGTGAACATTTTTTTTTTAGGGATAGGAATATTATTTTTGTTGTGCTTTCACTAAATGAAACTTTTGTTTGTTGTGAAGGAGTTGCTGAAGCTTATGCCAATAAACGGCACGGTCCAATGACCGCCTGTGTCCACTCGCCTTTCTCTGCCTCATAGCTCTCAATGTGCAAAAAAAAAAAAAAAACGGCGTCATTGTAATCTGTTTGAGGCAATGCATAAGCGGGTCATTCCGCGCATGCGTTAAATGCGTCAAATATTTTTACGTGATTAATTAAAAATAATAATAATTACTGCCCGTTAACGCGATAAATTTGACAGCACTATATAAGACTAAGGTGAACGCGCAGGCTTTGGCCTTTTGGCCGGGTTGTCGGGATGCTGCCGGCTCTGGCGTGATTTCGGCAATCTGGCTAGAAGGTCAGATTCCTTCAGTTTGAAAATAACACTCAGGAATTCTATTTTGTATTCACATTTAATGCTCTTTTTTAAAAGTGCTATCTTAGCAAGCCTGTTTTATGTGCCCTAAAATTTATTCTGCAATGCATTAAATGTTCCTAATCCGACTCGATTGTTCGAACTAATTGGTAGAATAATCGATTAAATACAGTGTATGACAAAAGTGAGTACACCCCTCACATTTCTCCAGATATTTAAGTATATCTTTTCATGGGACAACACTGACAAAATGACACTTTGACACAATGAAAAGTAGTCTGTGTGCAGCTTATATATTAGAGTTCATTTATTTTCCCCTCAAAATATCTCAAAATATAGCCATTAATATCTGAACCCCTGGCAACAAAAGTGAGTAAACCCCTCAGAAACTACATCCCTAAATGTCCAAATTCAGTACTGCTTCTCATTTTCCCTCTAAAATGTCATGTAACTCGTTACATGAGTGCTGTCAGCATTGCTGCAGAGATTGAAGAGGTGGGTGGGGGGGGGGGGGGGGGGTCATTCCCACCACTATGTTTGACTTTAGGCATGACACACTTATCTTTGTACTCACCTGGTCGCCGCCACACATGCTTGAGACCATCGGAACCAAACAAATTAATCTTCGTCTCATCATACCATAGGGCATGGTTCCAGTAATCCATGTGCTTTGTTGACATGTCTTCAGCAAACTGTTTGCAGGCTTTCTTGTGTACCGTCTTCAGAAGAGGCTTCCTCCTGGGGTGACAGCCATGCACACCAATTTGATGTAGAGTACGGCGTACGCTCTGAGCACTAACAGGCTAAACCTCCACCTCTTCAATCTCTGCAGCAATGCTGACAGCACTCCTGTAACGAGTCACATGACATTTTGGAAGGAAAATGACAAGCACTACTCAATTTGGACATTCAGGGATGTAGTTTCTAAGGGGTGTACCGTATTTTTCAGACTATAAGTCGCAGTTTTTTTCATAGTTTGGCTGGGGGTGCAACTTATACTCTGGAGTGACTTATGTGTGAAATTATTAACACATCATTATATCATTTCACATGTTATTTTTACGGGTGCGTGATATCCATTTTTTAAAAATCGATACCGATATCGATAACTTGCTCCTCCTCAAGGCCGATACCAATACGATAACCGATAATATATATATAATTTTTCAATGTATATTCACCTGAGTTTTTGAACACCTGTAGGTCAAAAATACTAGTGGTGATTCAGCTTAGATTTGCCTTTGACCAAACCAGAATTTTCATGATGACATGAACATTATTATAATGAACAAAACAAAGACAGTAACAAAACTTTGCATACTGGAAAAATAGGAGTGGAAACAAACGCACAAATCCAAATCTGACACCGTGCCAAAAATATTATTAATAGGGCCGATAATATATTATGTTATCGGATTTATTGGGATGACGTCATAATTCCTATTATCGGACCGATAATTATCGTGCACCTCTTGTTATTTTGGTGTTTTGGAGTGACACTGGTGGTTTGGTAAACTTGTTAGCATGTTCTTTATGCTATAGTTATTTGAATAACTCTTAATAGCTATTTTACGTTAACATACCGGCCACGTTCACATTTCGTTGTTCATGTATTATGCAACATTATCATACTGTATCATTCAGCATGTTGTTCTCTATTGTATTTTTAGTTTAAATTGGCTTTCAAGATGACATATCGGTTCTATGTGTTGGATTTGTTCAAGTAAATTTCCCCCCAAAATGCCAACTTATACTCCGGTGCGACTTATACAGTGCCCTCCATAATTATTGGCACCCCTGGTTAAGATGTGTTTTTTAGCTTCTAATATATATTTTTGTTATTCAAATAATATGGGACCATAATGGAAAAAAAGAGAAAAATCCAACCTTCAATACAAGTGCATTTAGCTCAATCTCAGTCGGTCCCACGGTCCTAGGCTTGTATTTTTGTGTGAGGCCAAGATTGAGCTTTTTGGCAACAAACACTCTAAGTGGGTCTGGCGTGCCACGAAAGATGCGCATGCTGAAAAGCACCTCATACCCACTGTGAAGTATGGGGGTGGGTCAGTGATGCTGTTTCGCTTCCAAAGGCCCTGGGAACCTTGTTAGGGTGCATGACATCATGAATGCTTTGAAATACCAGGACATTTTAAATCAAAATCTGTTGCCCTCTGCCCGAAATCTGAAGATGGGTCGTCACTGGGTCTTTCAGCAAGACAATGACCCTAAACATATGGCCAAATCTACACAGAAATGGTTCACTAGACACAAAATCAAGCTCCTCCCATGGCCATCTCAGTCCCCAGGCCTTGTTTTGTTGGCAAAAGAGGGTTGTACAAAGTATTAACACCAGGGTTGCTAATAATTGTGACACACATTATTTGATGTCAAATAACTATTTCTTTATGTGGGATTTTTTCCCCACTGAATAAATGCACTTGTATTGAAGGTTGGATTTTTCTCTTTTTTTCCATTGAGGTCCCATATTATTTGAATACAAAAAAAAATTATTAGAAGCTAAAAAACACATCTTAACCAGGGTGCCAATAATCGTGGAGGGCACTGTATATGTTTTTTCCTCTTCGTTGGGCATTTTATGATCGGTGCGACTTATACTCAGGTGCGACTTATAGTCTGAAAAATACGGTACTCACTTTTGTTGCCAGGGGTTTAAATATTAATGGCTATGTTTTGAGTTATTTTGAGGGTAAAATAAATCAACTCTATTATATAAGCTGCAAACAGACTACTTTTCACTGTGTCAAAGTTAGAGGTGTGCAAAATTTCCGATTCTTAGATTATTCGCGATTCGGCCGTGGAAGATTCGAGAACGATTCACAAACATCCAAATTCCGATTATTGAAATATGCCAAGTAAAGCGGAAGTACAACACACTCAGCGCGCCGCGCGGTCTTCGGGACGGAACGGAGCGAGAGTAGCTAAACATCATGCTTCTCATTACCCGGCCCCACAGGTGATGCCAATGCTCAACTCACGGCTCTAGCTCAACTCATGCCACGAGATAAAAAAACACAACAACATACTCGACTGCTGCCGAAAAGCTGCTACAAAGTACATACACATAATGTTACGGTAGATATCATTTATATAGGACTAGATGCTTTATAGATTAGGTAGCGTAAGCAGCATATCTACAAAAAGCTAGATGCAGGCGTTAGTAAACGGCCGCCATCTTAAAGCAGTACACTTCCCTGCAAGGCTGTTGTAGCGAACCTTCCAAGCAAACCTAATCAACTTTTTATCTAAAATACTCCTAAATCGGTAAAATATTGACTTGAATCTATCTTTAAAATAGTTTTAAAACTTTCACATGTCGAAAGTAGACAAAAGGGAAATTATGGAATAACGGGAGCAATTTTAACAACTTTAACGGTTGATTCACAACATTAAAATTAATTGAATGTAGTTTAAAGCTGCTGATACAGAATGGGGACTGGAGTTTTTTAATTTAATTTTATTTTTGTATATTTGTTCACTGCTATATGCGAACTTGATACTGAAATAGTAGTTTGGTTTAGCCTGAGAGTATTTTTGAACAATTTAAAAGGAGGGGGGTGCATCAATAATCGTTTTATAATCGAATCGGAGCCTCTGAATCGTAATCGTAATCGAATCGTCAGGTGCCCAAAGATTCCCAGCTCTAGTCAAAGTATCATTTTGTCAGTGTTGTCCCATGAAAAGATATACTTAAATATCTGCAGAAATGCGAGGGGTGTACTCGCTTTTGTGATACACTGTAAATAATCGATAGCTGCAGCCCTAGAGTGAGGTAAAAGGAGTTTTCTATGAAACGCATTGTGCTGCTGCTGCAATGTGTTTGAAATGATTGTGCAATATCACACCATTGTTAACATTATCAGATGGTGGCAAAGAATTAAGTATTTTCTTATAAATATTTTTCCCTCCCCTGGCTCTTTGTGTTCTCCCGCTCTCTCCCTCTCTCTATGGGCTGAGGAGGTGAAAGTGGCTTCCATGGTAACGGCACACTCTGTTTATGCCACCACCTCTCACTTCATCACAAGCTGTCGATGGCTGTAATTTGCATGAACGGACCCTCCTACCCTCTGCCGGTGCCACAGGCCTCCATGTATACAGGTATTTGACATGTGACAGGCTCTAACGATAAAGCACTCCCGGCCCACTAAAATATGTTCATATGGATCATGTTCATAATGAAACAGTGATTATAACGCCTTTACGTAGACCAGTCTTCTCCAATTAGCGGAGTGTGTGCGTGTCCGTATGTGTAGAGAGAGGAGAGAGGGGGGTTCTGGCCAGTTGGACCCCCTGCAGAGCAGAAAGGGTGGGGAAAATGCTGTAGATTCCATACCAGGAAATCCATTAAGGCAGGGGCCTTGTAGGGGATGGCATGCACACACAGAGCAGCCGCCGTGTCGCTCCTGAACAAAACCTCATTAGCTGTCATTTCTACTGTAAATGACAATCAGCAAGAGGAGGGCAAGAAAACGCCTCTCAAAGCGCACAATAGCGCAGACAGCAAAATCAAGAAAAATCATTCTAATTTGACGGCAGACTTTTTCCCCTGTTGTTATTACTTACCGAGGGTTGGCGCGTTTTGGGGGAAAAAAGGGAACAAAAAAGGGGGGGAAAAGTAAGAGTACGAGAGAGGTTAATTTGCACATATTAAAGAGGCCAGGATTTTTCATTAAAAAGAGATTGAAGTTGATATATGCCTGTGCGCTCCTGACACACTGTACTCTCTGATTGTGTTAAGTCCTTGACAGAACAAAGGACTGCCACCCCCTTCTCTCACTCCCTTTCTCTCGCTCTTCTAGACATTGTAGCCGTTTTCAAGATCAGAAGACGTATATCTAACCTGTGAATCCTTCCTTGCCTACAACCGGAAGTGCTGATAACACTTCCTTACTAGGGCGTAGGTTTGGCCTCAACATTGGTAGGGACGATACAACAGCATAATCTGCATGAACACTTTTTGCTGGGGGCGGGACATTAAAGGGTATGACAACACCTGGGAAATTGCTAATATTCCCTCATTTATCCATAAACGCATGCCTTTTGGATTCATATCTTGCCACTTCGTGTAATTACACTCATCGCCACACCAAGAAAATGATAGAAATTTGGATCGATTGTCAAGCTAAAAGGACCCGCCCACGAGATCACGGAAATCTAGCATATTGTGTGCGTGACGTCACTACAAGGAAACAACCGGCTCAGTGCTTAGTACTGAATGGCGGCGATGATAGCGGACAATTTAGTTTCTAGTTGCAGCGACGAATCCGACGTAACGAACATTCTTCTAATGGTGACGAGGAGAGTTATGAAACTTTCTTTGGTGTTTTGGGTTATCAATTTGAGCCCAAACGAAAGCCAATGCAGCCTAATGAAAGGATCATTGAGAGGAGCAATCACACTGATGAAACACCGGCAACATCGTGTGGGAAACACCGAATGGTTTGTTTTGCATTTCTTTTTGTGAAGCTGATACACCGTGAACGCAAAATGATGTAATGTATAGAATAATTAACATTTATTGTGCTATCATAGGTTTTCACTCTGCCAACAGACACAAATATGAATGGGATTTGAGGATTTGTTCTATATATTTTACAAGCGATAATTTATACGTGTGTCCAGTCCTATATCCAATGCGTGATATGTTTTTATTATAAAAGAGTACTCACTCTGGCCATTTCGAGCTTGGCCGCTCCGCTCTTTTGATTAGTCTGGGGTGGTCTCATCAGAGCCAGTCGTCCTCTTTTAGGTGGCTGCGCATGTATGGTGGCTGCTTTCATCAGCAATTTCTTAGCAAAACCTGATTTCATTTGTCCATAGTTCGAATAGCTTTCAGGTGTAAAATGCGCATTACCCAAAACCGTGCCGGAGGCTGGGTCTGCAAAATTAGCCCTCTTAGCACGGACGAACTGTACTCATTGTCTGCGTAGTCCAGCTCTTTTTCTCGCGTTCGGGAACTCATGGGTACTACATTGCGACAAATGGCTATTCGTAGACCACATAGCATGACATGTTTGAACCATTTTAGCGATTTTTTGATAAAACACGAACGCAACTCTCTCGTCGATAAACAACGATTGCACCTGGCTCGACCTTTCGTTTCCTTGTTATGACGTCTCCGCCTCATTCGGCTGTTTCCGGAATACTTTTGGAAATGTTCGTAATTTTCGATCTATTTTCGATAATCGCTCATGAATGCGATTTATTTTTTTTGTTAACTTTATTTATATTTGTTATCTTGCCACATAACGGTTCTATTGATATCTCACAGTCCCTTAGTGTTTTAATACCCTTTAATAAGACCAAGCAGATTGGGTGAACGAGGGTCAGGGGCAGTGTTGTTAATAACGAGGATTTATTGTCATAATAAACAAATACAGTACTTATGTACTGTATGTTGAATGTATATATTCGTCCGAGTTGTATTCATTTTTTTCTTAATGCATTGCCAAAATATATATGATAGGGAAAAATTATCGGGAATGATTGGAATTGAATCGGGAGCAAAAATAAAGCAATCGGATCGGGAAATATCGGGATCGGCAAGTACTCAAACTAAAACGATCGGGATCGGATCGGGAGCAAAAAAAAACATGATCGGAACAACCCTACCAATTACTTTGCCAAGTAACTAATTACTCTTACATTCAGGTAAATGAGTTACTAACTCAATTACTTTTTGGAATAAGTAATTTGTAACTGTAATTAATTACTTTTTTAAAGCAAGATTAACAACACTGGTCAGGGCTACATTTCTCATCAATATCAACCTAATGAGCAATGCAAAATAAATTTGTATTGACTTGTACTAACTTCATATTTATTGGTTCAGGTGATACACCATTCCATTCAAACCTTTGTTTTCAAAAACTACTAAAGACAGTTTGAAAACTTCCACAATAAATGTCTTGGTATAAATAGCAAATTTATATTTCAATATTTGAACACAACTCAAATTATATTAAAATCAAAAATCAAAATCCTTTTTTTTATTGCCTTACTTTTTCGTTTGTTAATCGGCCGATGGCCGATGTTGAAAAAAAAGCCCATATATCGGCCCGATATATCGGCTTTAATATCCCTATAACAATAGAATAATTATACCATAAAAAACTGGAATGAAATTATGATGAAAAAGATCCATATTTTCGTGAATTTATAAAACCCTGCCGGACATCCCAGAAAAGATGTAAAAAAGTGGACATGTCCGGGTTAAAGAGGATGTTTGGTCACCCTAGTGCAGGCATACCTAATATTTGACCAGTATGCTTTGTTCCCATATTTGCCCGATTGGAGCCATGCTTCAAACCTTTTCCGAAAGAAGAACAAGGACAGTGATAATAATAACTCTCCCTTGCCTATCTGAGATCAGCCATTTTGGACACATACTGTCAACACAAATATCCCACCCTTTGCTTTGTTTACCTCTCCCTTTTTATCTACTCTTACCTCAGGCCACGTCTGTCATTCCATGCTGGAGTTATACCTAACCTTTGACCTTAGTTAGCACAGCCCACGGACCTGTTTGGGACACATTTATACACAGAGGGGAGATATTGATTGGTGATAGATAGAGAGGGGCGGTGCCTGATAAGAAGGCTACATTTGATGTTTGTTCTAGAGCAAGAAGTAAGATTAAATCACAATGAGCAGTCTCCCCTGTCCTTGGCTCTGTCGCCATTTCAGGCTTTGCACAAGTTTAGGACACCAGCCTTAGCGATGAGGACAGACAAGCGGTGCCCGGTCTGGCCTCTGGAAGAGCCACTGATTAACATAGCCCCTAATTAGTTCTTTTAAGTTTCTAACAATCTCTATAGTGCATGGTGACATGGAAAAAAAATCTTGATTTAGATATGCCGGGTACCCAAGGGCATAGGTTTGCATAGGGACGATAGGCTCGAGGCCACACTTCTCTAGTGGCATGGCGGTGAATTACAGAGCAACGCGTTCCCTTATGCGCAATGACGGCGTAGGGTCGGGTCTACGCCGTCGCTCCGCTATGTCACAGCGGATGACCGCCTTTGCGTGCTGTTGTGACGTTACACGCCGAACGTTAAATTTCAGGTTTTTAGCTCGTCCGGTCTGCAAGGTCCACCCCGGACCAGTGTTTAACCTATCATTTGGACCGTCGAAATGATAATCCCGGCCGCATCTGGCGCACTGAGGCGTTCAGCAGACGTGATTGCTATGTGAACCTGACAAGCTAACGCCGGATCTGGTGCACAGTCACCTGCAATAGGGTTAGCAACCGTTTCAGGATGTACCCCTCCTACCGTCCATAGTTAGATGGGATAGGCTTCTAATTAAATTAATATTTTAGTAGTCGGTTAATCGATGAACTAGTTAGTTCGAAAAATCGCAATCAGATAAGGAACATAAAAAATTAAAATACCTGAGCTGAGCCTCAAATGGTATAAAAGAATAAATGAGGATCTAAGTAAAACAAAAGAACAATTGGCTAACTTACATAGCAGACGTCTGCTAGCTTAAATGCTATAAAATTCTTAAACATTTTTTTTTTTTTACAATACTCTTCACAAATGGTTCAAACACATATTCCCACGAAAAATAGCTAAATATACCTCTAAACTAAATTACGCAAGAATTAAAAAAAACATTAGCTCAAACAAAAACATACCTTATGTTGGTCTTAACAGGGAGCAGCTGGATTCAGCCATGTGAAATGAGTTATGTCATATTCACTGTTCCCACTAGAGCACAGGTGTCAAACCGATTCCAGAAAGGGCCAAGTGGGTGCAGGTTTGCTTTCCAACCAATGAAGAGGACACCTTTTCACCAATCAGATCTTTTACATGTGTAATCAGTTAAACTTTGTCAGGTGCTGCTTGTTTCAGTAGGATGTTCATTGGTTAAACTCTCTGCACGGTATCAGTTATAACAAAATCCAGCACCCACTTGGCCCTTTCTGGAATCGGTTTGACACCTGTGCACTAGAGGGTAGTGTATCTACCCAAATCAATAAAACTAAATGCAAACACTTTCAAAACAAACCATTACAACGGCACTTTGATTAAACAAATACTCGAAGCAGCAAAATTTAAATTCGAATCTTTTTTCTAATCGAATTAGTCGAGTTAATCGATTTATTGTTGCAGCACTAAACAGAACATAATGCAAAAATAATAATAATAATAAAACGAAAATGTGGAACATTATGTACCTTTAGAGTGAGGCGATGTCCGAAAACGAAAGTGATACCAAGCATGAGCTGAGCATAACGGGAAAGATTCTGACCAATAGGGCAGCAGGATTTTTTGGTGTGTTTATAGCACCACATACCATTTGCAGCCGCCACTGACAGTCATGGTTGTCCAACTTCCCATCACGCATTTGGGCGGAACAGTGAAGTCGCTACAGTATCATTTAGTGAAAGCACAACAAAAATAATATTCCTATCCCTCAGAAAAATAATATTCACAAAAAGAGAAGCGCTCAATGCAAAGAGAACCGGCATTCCCAATTAAAAATGTAATTTAATTTTTTTTAGTAGCATCTGTACTTATTTCATTTTGAATTTAATATTACATTTCTCAATTCCTTTTATTCTAGCACTTTTTAAACCATTTTGCACCTTATACTTTTTATTCTTGCTGTTGTGTTGTTATGGGCACTGGAAACTAATTTCCCTGAGGGAATTCTCCGAAGAGATAAATAAAGTTTATTGAATTGAATTGAATTGAAATAGCTATGCAAAATACACATAAAACTTACTCAGACTTTGCCTTGGCTAGATCTCTAATTAATTTAAAACTCGCCATTGACACCTTGTGGTGTATTTCAATCACTACCATACATAGTTAAAGACACTGTGGAAGAACGGTGGGGAGACCATGTGACGTCCCGCTCAGCGACGTCAACAATGGCGAGCTATTAGTTAATTTTTTGATTGAAAATTTTACAAATTTTATTAAAATGAAAACATTAAGAGGGGTTTTAATATAAAAGTACTTGTATTCAAATTATCTTTTAAGAACTAAAAGTCTTTCTATCCCTGGATCCCTTTAACAGAAAGAATGTTAATAATGTTAATGCCATCTTGCGGATTTATTGTTATAATAAACAAATACAGTACTTATGTACAGTGTGTTGAATGTTTATGTCCGTCTTGTGGCTTATCTTTCCATTCCAACAATAATTTACAGAAAAATATGGCATATTTTAGAGATGGTTTGAATTGCGATTATTTACGATTAATTAATTTTTAAGCTGTTTAAAAAATTTAATCGTTTGACAGCCCTACATTGTATACATTAGCTTGCTTGTGAGTGCAAAGTGGAGGTCACGGTGAGGTGGACCTGTGTGGCAGGAGTGCAACAAACATGCTATGTGCTTCACACATGCACTGTGATCGTTCACACGACGTAGATGCTGCAACGTGTGCATTTTTGTGCAGGTAAAGCTAAAGTCTGATCGCTAAGGTGTGGTTCCGCAACCCACGTAGGGTCCAAAGTGGCATGTGTATGCATGAGAAGCCATATATATTGGCCGGTACGCGCATGGTCTCAAGGGTTAGGAGATTATGCAGACAAAAGGTGCACCTGGTGCTTTAGATTGAGTTTCTCTCCCCCCTTCACTTCCATCCCCCTCTCTGCGTCTCCTCCGGCCATTTCCGACGTGACTGTGGGACTTTTAAAAGATTAGCTTGAAGAACCGCGCCGCTAATAGGTGTCAACAGCTTGGAAAGGAAGGAGACTGATGGAGACAGTTCATATGAAAAACTTCCCCCCTTCAGACAGTGTAGGTGGCAACTACATGTTATCTTTATGTGTATGGGTAGTTTTTGATCATAGTCGAGTGTAGTGGAACTCGGATCTGAGGCGTTATGTTTTATCAGTTGTGATGGACCCTCAGAGTGTAAAATAAAACCTCAAAAACAATAAAACAATACAATACTTTTCAACTGTTTGTAGAATAGTAAGATGACAGAAGTTCAAATCGGACTTAAAAAAAATAAGCATAAATATTTTGATGCAAAATGTCACTATAGATCATCATAGAAATCCCACTGGTGCTACACTAGCTTAGAAAGTGAAAATATTTTCTTCAGTAGTTGTATGCAACTTTCATATCAAGAGATTGGGAGGGCCAAATTGTGTGAAATAATAGGAATAGGAGCACAACTCAGAAGGTACTGATGTGACAAAAAATTTAACTATGTGTTCCTTAGCACACTCATTTCAATTAAATGTCACATGACACATACATGCAACACTCACATAAACACACGTGTTGTGAACCACTAAAAAAGTAACTAATTATTCTAATATTTCAAGGATTCATGATTCCGTAGCTCTTCGTAGATCTGTGTGTGCATGTTTGCAGCTTTGTGTATGTTTCTTTGTGCATTCATGCTCATGTTGGCATCTAATGGGTGACTCCCCCACACACACTCTCCCTTCCCTTCTTGTCCCAACTTCCAAAATACACGCAGCAACCTTCCCCTCCAGCCCAGTGGTCTCTGCCTGCATAATAAATGAGGCCTATGGATAGGTGGAAGAGGGGTCTCTTTCTCACTCTCTCTCTCGTTCCCTCTCGCTCTCTTACAAACATGATGACGGACCGAACCATTATATTCATCCGGGGTCGGTAGCAATGAAAAAAAAATCCACTCTCATGCTTGTTGTTCGGATCTATATTCATGTACTGTATCTATCTCAGTAGCTTTTCAAGTACTACGCGACTATGAAGGCTCGAACCATTATGAGTGTAGGCCTATACATTGTTACAACAATGCTCTTAACATATCGTTTAAACACATATTCCCACAAAAAATGGATAAACATAACTATAAACTCAATTATGAAGGCATAAAAAACATTAGCTCAAACAAAAAAATTAACTTATGTTGGTCTTGACAGGGAGCAGCTGGATTCAGCTATGTTAAATGAGTCATGTCATATTCACTGTTGCCACAAGAGGGCAGTGTATCCACCCAAATCAATAAAACTAAATGCAAACACTTTTAAAACAAAACATTACTACGCCACACTAATTAAACCATTACTCGAAGCGGAAAAATTTGATTCGAAGCTTTTTTCCTAATCGAATTACTCGAGTTAATCAATTAATTGTTGGAGCACTAGTTCAGACCGTAATTCTTAATGCACAAATCCGTTTTTTTCGTGTTTTTCAACTCGAGTGAGGCATTAAGATGACGGTCTGAACGGGACAAGTTGCATCGAAGTGGACCATTTCAAATTCGATCTGGGCCACATTTTTCCAGAATGTGGTGGCGGTCTGAACTGTCAAGTCTCTCAAATTGGGCCCAGGGACAAGAGAGCCCCCCCTCCCCAAACCTCACCCCTGCCACCGGCTTGTCACGACAACATAGGCAGTCCTTTACGCTTTGCAAGCAATGACAGTGTAAATTTTCAAATTATTTAATTTCAGATGGACAGTTAAATTTAACAGACCGTAATGTGATGTGACACAATATAAAAAAACAAAATTTTCATGTCTTGTCCCATGTAGGCTACAGTACAATACAACTGAGAGTGCTATGCCTGCCTGCTAAGCAACAAAACAGTATAACTACACATCCTGTGCCTGCCCCTTCCACATCCCTCCAGTTGTCAAGCCCTCAAACAGTTTTCATTATGGTCCTGAGGCCCGGGACCATACCCGGTTGCCCCCCACTGTCGATGGGCTTGTGCGTAATACTTACGCGGGCTCAATGGACAAAGGCAGTCTGAGCACGAACGCCAAGAAAACACATATGACAAAAAAATCGCAATTGTGTATTATTAAAGCCAGTATAACCCTGGCCTAAATGTCTTTTAACTTTGTTTACAGTCTATAGTAATATCTATCAAAATAATGTAGTTCAAAAGCCACTTCAAATAAGACCTATTTTCACTAAATATGAATTTCAGGAGTAGTTATGTGCACAATGTTACACACATGAAACTTTTAATTGGTAAAAATAATGATAATAACTATAAATTCTCTGTTATGCTAAAATGCAAAACAGTCCTTTCAAATTTGTCAAATTCAGTGGTACTTCTCCTTATAAAATTAATTGGTTCTGGAAGTAGTTTCGTAACTTGAAAATTCCGTAAGTAGAGACACGTTTTCCATGTAAATGCCCTAATCTGTTCCAAGCACCCCAAAATTCCGACATAAATCTTTTATAATGCATAAATTCATACATCCATGTTACAATTAGATTATTGCACAATAATAAAATGAGAGTTGTGCATCATGTAAAAAACCAAGAATACAGTAAAGAATAAAAGTTAATACACTCATGTAAAGCTGTCTGAACACGAGGGGTGAATGAAGAGGAAGTCTGGATACACAAATACACATATAGTAGAGGTCCCTCTTAGCCAATTGGGTACCAGGAATAGGAGTGGAAACTTTTGGTACCTCACGATACGATACAATTTGCGATAAAAAGCTCACGATAACGATGATCTGACGATATGGCGATTCAATGATTATCGATGCATTGGTCAGGAAATTATTTTAGGATATTCTACAAACAACTAATTAACAGAAAAACAAGTTTCTAGTGTGAATTGGAATTAGTTTATCACTAGTAGACGTCCAATCCGTTTGAACTGGGAGGGTGGCAGCGAATGAACATTCGTTCATTCGCTGCCATCCCTCCCACTTCAAATGGATTAAACGTCTATGGCTGTCAGTGGCAGTCAAAGCCAAGCAATTAGGTAATTTTGGGCCATTTAAGGTCTCACTGGAACAGCACCAAACAAAAGGTCCAGCATCATCACCTTGTGCAATGCAGATTCTTGACTCTTGACACCTTGTACGATGCAGATTCTTGACTCTAGACAAGGTTGATGATGCTGGACCTTTTGTTTGGTGCCGTTCCAGTGAGATTTACAAATTGCCTGAAGAAGACATCAAAATTCCCTCAGTCCTTGATGATATGGGGCTGCTTGTCAGGCAAAGGCACTGGGGAGATGGCTGTGGTTAAATCTTCAATAAATGCACAAGTTTACATGGAAATTTTAGACAGCTTTCTTATCCCTTCAATTGAAAATATCCATGATGATCCATCCATCCATCATCTGCTTGTTCCGGGGTTGGGTCGCGGGGAGGCAGCTTTAACAGGGAAGCCCAGACTTCCCTCTCCCCAGCAACTTCTTTTTCAAGTTTTTTATCTGAGTTTCTTCTACATGATAAAACCTTTTTAGAACGATATCTCGATTCTTAGCAGGAGCATATCGATAACCTTTTGGGATACAAAGTATCACGATATACCACCATTTTGATATTTTGTCACACCCCTAACCAGGAATGCTAGGCTAGAACAGCCAATGGCAGAGCAGTTATAACTATGTTATGTTCAGTAAACTCTGGGAGCTGCGAGTACCAGCCATCCTGTATTTTCTTTCGCCTTTCGTATCCTGAAATTTCTTTCGTAACAAGAGGCAATATTTTCCCTGTTGAGGCGTATGTCTTAACCTGAAAATTCTGTATGTAGAGACGTTCGTAACTAGAGGTTTACCGCTGTATTTGAGTAACTATAGCTGCTGTGAAAACTAAAGTTGCACCGATACTGATACCAGTATCGGCAGGGGGCGCCGATCCGGCCCGAATTGGTGGTATCGGTATCGACGAGTACCAACATTTAGGGCGCCGATACCATCTACTGGCATCACTTGAACGCAAATGTTCTGTCCTCCCCACGTGAGCTAATTTCCCAAATCCCGATGCATGACATTCGTATGTCTATGTCTCGAAATTACCAAACGAATTTAACACCATCGTCTTCAATATTAAGGATGTTCACTAAAACGCATATCCGCGATGTTACGCTGCTTTTCTCACATGGCATTCACAAACGATTAGCATGCGCAAGCTAACGCCTGCTGTTGTTGAGCCAATGGGATCAGAAAGGTTATGACCGTGGGAGAATAAGCAAACTCATGATGGTTTCATGATGAACAATGAGTGGCAAATTAAGAGCGCCGTACTTCAAACTCGTCCTGTTTTTGAAAGTCGATTGTCATATGCCGATGTTGTGCAGTAATGAGCAGAAGTGACTTCTGTGGCCAGAAAACATTCAAGCGGCGCAGCGCGCACACTAGATATCATCAAATAGCAACCTAGATGTACTATGGTAGATCCCAGGCCAACTCTCTCGCGCACACACTAGATATCATCAAATAGCTACCTAGATTTGCTACATTAGATCCCATGTCATTAGCTGCGTGAGCCAAGAGCGACGCGTAGTCCGTTTACTACATTGATGAATTAGAAACCACTAGAGCTGGGAATCTTTGGGCACCTAACGATTCGATTACGATTACGATTTAGAGGCTCCGATTCGATTATAAAACGATTATTGATGCACCCCCCCCCCTTTTTTTTTTTTTAAATGTTTTGTACATTAGTTCCAAAATTGTTCAAAAATACTCTCAGTCTAAACCAAACTACTATTTCAGTATCAAGTTAACATATAGCAGTAAACAAATATACAAAAATAACAGTATATATAAAACTCCAGTCCCCATTCTGTATCAGCAGCTTTAAACTACATTCAATTAATTTAATGTTGTGAATCAACCGTTAAAGTTGTTAAAATTGCTCCCGTTATTCCATAATTTCCCTTTTGTCTACTTTCGACATGTGAAAGTTTTAAAACTATTTTAAAGATAGATTCAAGTCAATATTTTACCGATTTAGGAGTATTTTAGATAAAAAGTTAATTAGGTTTGCTTGGAAGGTTAGCTACAACAGCCTTGCAGGGAAGTTTACTGCTTTAAGATGGCGGCCGTTTACTAACGCCCGCATCTAGCTTTTCGTAGATGTGCTGCTAAGGCTACCGAATCTATAATGCATCTAGTCCTATATCAATGATATCTACCGTAACATTATGTGGATGTACTTTGTAGCAGCTTTTCAGCAGCAGTCAGGTATGTTGTTGTGTTTTTTTTTTTAATCTCGTGGCATGAGTTGAGCTAGAGCCATGAGTTGAGCATTGGCATTACCCGAGGGGCCGGGTAATGAGAAGCATGATGTTTAGCTACTCTCGCTCCGTTCCTCAATCCGAAGACCGCGCGGCCTGCTGAGTGTGTTGTACTTCCGCTTTACTTGGCATATTTCAATAATAGGAATTTGGATGTTTGTGAATCGTTCTCGAATCTTCCACGGCCGAATCGCGAATAATCTAAGAATCGGAAATTTTGCACACCTCTAGAAACCGCCATGACTGAATGGAAGTTAAGCAGGCCAAATCAATCCATATCAGTGACTATAGACAATGCTGCAAATACTGTTAATTCAGCACATGTTTCAGATGGACTCAGACCACAAATAGGATGTTTTGCCCATATGGTAAATATAGCTGCTAAGAGAGCTGCAGCAATCAAGTGTGCCCCACTTTACAAACAGTAAAGATTGTTCTCAGCACTTATATACAAAATTTCTTCAGATCAGTAAGAAGTAAGCACATAAATATTATGAACTAAAATGCTTGTTTATTTGATGGCACTGTTATTTTTGCTTGTTAGCAAAAAAAAAAAAAAAAATAATAATAATAATAATAACAGTTGCATTTTCTGTTTCAGAGCATTAAATGTATTGAATTGTATCGAAAATCGTACCGAACCATGACTTAACTGTATCCTTGCATCGCATCCCTTATACGTACATATATATATTTTTTTGAATGCAGAGTAGTATCAGAATGGTATCGGTATCGGCCGATACTACACAGCCAGGTATGTGTATCGGTATCGGGCCCAAAAAATGGTATCGGTGCAACACTAGTGAAAACTCAATACACCCTCAATTTCTCCTCCCTCTATACATCCGTTCATTGTTTATTATGACCTTTGAACATCATATTTTTAGATTATCACTACATTTTAAGGATGATTAAGGCCAACAGACAACAGAGTGCGAGTCAGTTACACATCCGACTGTAGTAAAGAAGAAAATAATTCTCAATATTCGCAAACAATGAGCAATTTATATACGTTTATTGAAAATTGTCGTCACTACCTCCTTCTGTGACACTAAGCACATTCATTCATAGGATGTATATGCGCTAATCTAAGAACTGTAAAAAAAATCCTCCCGCCTTCCGTGTTTTTTTTATTAGATAATCAGAAAAGGGCACACATGCACACACGCGCAGGTGAGCGCGTGGAATCAAATGAGAGGATTTCTTAATAATATAATATGCATGTGGCGGCCACTGCTGTTTGATGAATACTAAACTCAAATTTCTCAACCTGACAACACCAGCAAAAAGGGAGAATAATTAATAACACATCCAGCCATTGTTCATGTCGGCGGCCGTGACGTGAACACGTACACGTGATAGTCCCTCAGCACGCGAGGCCTGGAAGAGTTCATAATGAGAACGGAGCCCACGGACGGCCAATCACTTGGAAGTAATTATCAGTAATGATCCGCCCGTGACTGATCTATTTTTACCTGATGATCAAAACCGCAGCTCATCTCACATCTATATCCCGTCACATTCATTACAGAGCCGCCTGCTTACATTCATCTCCGTCAATGCGCGAAGCTCCTCACCGCTCCATTCACTAAGATGCGAGAAACACAGAAATATAACATTAGTCAAATAGGGCCAGTGGCAGTATGATATTCTGACTGTATGATAAGCTTGAACCAAAATATCAGTTTCACAGTATCACAGTATTTTTTTTACAGCTCCAAAATGTGTTACTTTGAGATTCCTGGGTTTAATTTTTTCCGATTCAATAGGATTTTTACATTTCAAAACATGTTAGAAAATGTTAGCATAATGTTAAGTTAAAATAAAAATATATATATATTTTAAATAATATTAAAACAAATGCAGTCATATAGGTGAGCCTAAACCCACAGCTCAACATTATTATCATCAGAACACGAATAATTTAATTAATTTCCATTAAAATCACGTGTTTATGACTCGTATTGTGTTTACATTATAAACACACTCTCAACACAGATAGTTGCCAGAGAGAAAAAAACATATTTGACCACCGCTAGACACACTAAACACACTGGAGTTAACTTTCTTAACTGGTGGAAAACGTTCATGAGAGTGTTTCCTAACCTTTAATTTGTATAAATGTGAAATCATATTCAGGAAATCATCTTGGAGGTATTTCCTCCTCAGCAGCCACTCTTAGAGATAAGATCTTAAGCCTGAGTCCGCGTCAATTATTACGTTTGGGTCGGGTCAGGCTTCTCTCTCGCTAACTTTTTAAAAAATAAATATATATTTTATATATATTATATATATTCATATATATAACATTCGTTCATTCGCTGCCAACCTCCCAGCTCAAACGGATTAGACGTCCACTATTGATAAACTCACAGCAGAAGGATGAAAAAAGCTTGTTTTTCAGTTTATTAGTGGTTTTGTAGAATGATTTCCTGACCTATGTATCGATAATTGCACATGAGAGGAGGAAAAACACCAGTTACAGAGAAATAAAATTTGTTTTATTAATTGTAGCTACGTGTTTAGGTCTTAATTTGTCTTAAAATGTCTTGAAAAGCATTACATTTGACTTTAAAAACGGCGCAAGAACCCTGAAACAGCAGGTCGCCATGACAGACAAGTACACATACGTCTTATTCAAACTGCCACGGTACATTTAGAATACTGTACACAAACACAAGCATTATGCAATTTGCAGAGGCTGCTAAAGATGAGTCGAGGTCACGCGAGTATTTTTGGTTTACCCTGAACTCATCACAAACACGCTAGCAAACGGCGATTCTTCTTTTATTTTTTCCCCCTGAACACATCACAGTCAAACATGCTAGCAAACGGCGATTGTTTTATTTATTTATGAATTTATTTTTAAACATAAAAAAATATGCTTCGCGTTAATAAGGTTAGTATTTTTTAGATGGAGACACGAGTGCAATTTATTTGACCTTTTTGCTGGACGACGTTAACAAGGAAGAGGTTTGCTTTCAGCTGTGAAGCTGTATTTCCCTCTCAGAGGGGGAAAAGCAGACGACTCAAAAGCACACTACGAAGTCTTGTTTTAATTTTAATTTTTGTTTTCATATAAATACAATTAACTCCCGAATTAACCCGAAATAAGTTTTCGAAACCACTGGTGTCCAACTCACTGTTTTTTTCCGCGCATTTTCTCGAGGCGGGAATGCGAGCCGGTCAGCGGGGGGAGACGGCAACCTATGCCGAGCAGGGCTTCACTCTGTCGGCAGGCGTGCGGAAGACACACCGCCGAGTCCGCCGGAGGACGCCGCTGCCTCTCGGGAACAATTGAGAGGCTTCACGTCAATCCTAGTAAACTAAATGATATTTATAATAGCGGTTTTTCACACAAAACACTAACATTACAAATTTTTTTTTTTTTTTTAATGTGAAACGTTTTTGAAACGTCGCGTGCGTGTGTGTGTGTGAGTTGGTACGCTTTGCGCAAAATAAAACATGGAAGAAAATATATTAAAATTATACATGAAAAAAATACATTAAAATATAAATTACACTACATTTTAGGGGTAAAAATACTGCTGAGTTAGATTTTCATGCAGTTTAAAATTAAAATTGGGATGCTGGTACCAAAATTGCAGTTAGTTTTTGTATTTTTTTCCGCAGCTTACCTACTTTCAATGTTGTCAATACTTGCAATTACATATACGAATAGTTAACAGCATTTGTAAAATTATAATAGGGTTACATAAATATTGCAGTCATACCCGTTTTTCTCATATTTGATTGTATGTCAGTAAATATAAAAGTAACACATACTAAATACAGAATCGTCTTTTTTCCCCCCAGAAATTTGGGATATTATGTAGTTCACAAACAATGTGATAATGGTCAACTGAGATCAGTTTTTGATTCTGCACCCCAAAATGAGTTCAAAACAGCTGTCGGACCTAACTCAATGAAAACTAGAGCTGCAGCTATCGATTATGTAGGTAATCGATTAATCTATCAATTAGTTCATTTGAATAATCTGATTACAAACATTTAATGCGTTGCAGAATAAATTTTAGGCTATGTAAAACAAGTTTATGTTCGCAATAATATTTATTCTGGCTACACTTTCAGAAAAGCATTAAAATCAAATAAAAATAAATTAAAATACAAAATAAAATTTCTGATTTTTCTGTAAACAATGCAGAATTGCACTTTCATTCCACAAGAGCAATAAATGCATTCCAAATTTAATTTAAATACCTGAGCTTAGCCTCAAACAATATAAAAACATACTTAAATGAGACTCGAAGTACAAGAAAAGAACAATTGGCTAACTTGCATGGAAAATATCCACTAGCTTAATTGCTATAAAAGGCTAACATTTTATATATATATATATATATATATTTTTTTTCAAAACAAAGCTCTTAACAAATCATTCAAGCACATATTCCCACAAAAAAAACAGCTAAACGCTCTAATATAAGCACAAACAAAAACAACTTATGTTGGTCTTAACAGGGAGCAGCTGGACTCAGCTATTTTAAATGAGTTATGTCATATTCACTGTTGCCACTATATCCACCTAAATCAATACAACCAAATGCTAATCCTCAAAGCAGCAAAATTTGATTCTAAGGTTTTTTCTAATTGAATTACTCGAGTTAATCGATTAATTGTTGCAGCACTAGTTGTCTCATCTCGGAAACCCGGGTATCAAAATAAATTTCCAGTTCTCCAGTAGAAAATACGATTTGAGAGGGCGTTCACATGCAATTTTCGACTGGACAAATTGCATTTACCATAATTTCGACACCACATGAAGGCAGCATTAATCAAAGGGCAAACAATTTGAATAGATTCATATTTGTTCACCTTCACATTTGCTATAAAGAAAAATAAATTTAAAAAGAAAAGAAAAACCACGTGTTTAGTCGTTGCAGCACTAATGAAAACTGTTTCTCAGTGTTATTGTCAAACACAAATATTTTGTAGACCCTTATTTGTGCTTGCTTTAATGTTATTATTTTAAGATATTTTCTTTTGCCGCACGTTTTTGTGGAACAATTTTTGTGTGTTTGACATCAAAGAGAAAATACATTTGACTAGACACGTTAAAGAAAAACCTGCTAAATGTACTTGTGTGTATGCGTGTGTGTGGCAGAGTGTCATTTTGCAGAAGAATACAAGCTGTCTGACATTGAAGAGGGATGAAGCAGAATCCTGCTGCTTCTTTTCGCCGCCATTATCCTACAGGAGAGGAACCTGTGCGGGGGTACGCGCACACACATACACACACATATAGTGCTCCCTGGGAATTGCCTCAGCTGTTCCCTCCAATGCTGAGCTTGTCCGAGTCCTCCTGCCTCTGCCCTAAAGCTTTATCTGGCAGCTCCGGTTCCTCAAGGCACTGTACCGGGCCCCCCCTGGCAGCTGACTGCAGGTTCCCAGCCAGGATTAAGCCTCTTAATGACAGCCACTCTGTGATGATTTACACTGCATTACTGTACACACCAACAGACGCATCGTCTTCCTAATGGTTTCTTACTCTTGAGCCCGCCACCCTATGCGTTTTATTGTTTTTGCTGCCTCTTTTTGAGGTGATCTCTAGGAGTGGGAACCTCTTGGTACCTGACGATATGATACAATTTGCGATAAAAAGCTCACGATAACGATGATCTGACGACAAGGGCGTAGGTTTAGTCTGAACATTGGTAGGGACGATATAACAGCATAACCTGCGTGTACAGTTTTTGCTTAGGAAGGGACATTATTAACCCAAACAGATTGGGTGAACGGGGGTCAGGGCAACATTTCTCATGAATATGAACCTAATTAATTGATGGGCCAAATGATCAATGCAAAATAAATCTGTTTTGACTTGTATTAACTTTCATGTGTATTGGTTCAGTGATACAACGTTTGATTCAAACCTTTGTTTTCCAAAACTACTAAACTACTTTATTAGCAAATTCAACATACACAATAAATACAAACTTATTAATAATCTCTTAACCGTCCAGGAATGCCAAAAAAATAAACATTTTTCTTTAGACCATCCAACATTGTCCGTCTAAATTGATAAATATAACTGAAAAAAATTCATAACGTTAATGTCAAGTTCAAAAACAGACCCTTAGGTAGACATTTGTAAAATTACCCAAAAATAAGGAGAGAAGACACTCAGTTTTCTTGGCCAAGGAGAGCAAGGAGGGACTAGACCAGAGGTTGCGCTAGACTTTTTCGTTGTCTGTCATTTTGACTGACAGGGTCATAAAAATACGGTCATAATCTATTTTTACCCGTCACTTAAATTTTTAAAATGACGATAATGACATTGTGGTGACCCTTTGTTTGGCATAATTCACCTTCCGTACTTGTGTGTCCATTTGGCCGAGCGCGTTACCGGCTACGACACAGTCACGTGACAGAGATACTTAAGAGCCGCGCGCGTTCCGGTGTTGTGCCGAAAAATAGCCGCCCCGCGTGAAATGTCCCCCCTGAAGGGAACGCTTATTTATAACGCTTCATTGAGTGTTTATTTGATTTATTTGTTTATTTATTTTATTATTGAGTGCTGAGTGCCCACACGTCACTCGTACAGCTTTTTCTTACCAATCGATGGACATGGAAACGATTTTCTTGTACCGTGAATATATGTATTATTTTACTCTGCTTGAACAAATAAATGTCATACCTGTGTGATTGTCATTGAGATATGTTCGTGAAAACCTGTAGACTAATACATTTCTGTTCAAAGATGGGTTATGTGGCCCAGTCCACGATTTGTTACTAAAATAAAATACTAGTATTTTGTCTAATTTAGGGCTGCAGCTATCGATTATTTTAGTAGTCGATTAATCGATGAACCATTAGTTCGAATAATCGAGTAATCGGATAAGGAACATGAAAACTTAAATTACCTGAGCTGAGCCTCAAACAGTGTAATAAATAAATAAATAAATGAGGATCTACGTACAGCAAAAGAAAAATTGGCTAACTTACATAGCAAAAGTCCGCTAGTTTAAATGCTATAAAATGCTAACTTTTTTACAATGCTCTTAACAAATGGTTCAGACACGTATTCCCACAAAAGTAGGCTAAATATACCTATAAACTAAATTACGAATGCATTAAAAAAAAAAAAAACATTAGCTCAAACAAAAACTTATGTTGCTTATGTTGGTCTCAACAGGGAGCACCTGGATTCAGCCATGTGGAATGAGGAAGACTAGAAGGCAGTGTATCCACCCAAATCAATAAAAGTAAATGCAAACACTTTCAAAATAAACCATTAGAACGCCACTTAAATTAAACGAATACTCGAAGCAGCAAAATTGAATTCGAATCTTTTTTTCTAATCGAATACTCGAGTTAATCGATTAATCGTTGCAGCACTAGTCTAATTTATTTATTTAAAACTGATTTTACAGTCCTAAATCCATTGCTGTCATGCGTCCATGAAAACATTTGATGTTTTCACCTCAATAAAGCGTTATAAATGCGCGTTCCTGTCAGGGGGGACATTTCACGCGGGGCGGCTATTTTTCGGCACAACACCGGCTTGAATAGAGAGTTCACAGAGAGCAGCAGAGCTACAGCGGCTGGACACAGCAATTCGAGCTAACAAGACTCTTAACATTGCATACCGCTTCAACATATTCAATAGTGTTATGTTTTCATTCATTTTAAATTAATATTCTGTCCGAACAAGCTTAACAGAGAATCCACACGGTGCCATCACATATCAAGCAGATGAATATGTAACTTTTTCTCCGCAGTGACAAAAACAGCTGACTGTGGCCCCAGTAGGTAGGCTACATATGGAACAATGAAATTAACAGTTCACCTGCTGTGGCCTGAACGGAGTCTTACACCTTCCTCCTGGTGCGCATGGACTTGAATTGTGTGCCCGCTTGTGCAGTCCCTGTTTTTTCACCTCTTTTATCAACACCATCGTCGTTTTGGGGCTTTTTGAAGAAACTTCGGACACTCAGTTGCCTTGACATTTTTCAGAGTAAGGCCAACGACGTCATGCATCAAGAGAGACAATAGCTAATAAATATGCTCACTCGCCACCCTGTGGTCTGGGGTGTGAATTGCAACCTGTCAAAATGACAGATGGACTTCAGTTTTTTCCGTCACCGTTTTAAAAAATCGGTCAGCGACGGAAAATATTCGGTTAACGCGACCCCTGGACTAGACAGAGAAATGCTAGATTACGCTGTATAGTCACCAAAATTGATCTAATAAAACCCTCCTTGCTCTTTCTTTTATTAGGGGTTTGTCCTAACACAGAAGGGTGCCGCCCTTAAGGGAGGGGGAGAGCAAGCTGGAGACACCCATGTGATTTTGGTTGGCTATGTGTGAGCATGTAGGTGGAACTAACTAAATACACGTGTGTAAGCAAGGGCACTTAGGTAAAGTGGTCAGAATGACCCAGACACTTCAGTTATGCAACGCTGCGGCCATGGAAGATGTCCTCGAATGGAAGATTGTCCTCGAAAGTCTAGACGAAAGTCCAGACGTAAGATGCTGAAGATGTCCTAGAAGGTCTAGTTACGCAATGTTGCGGCCATGAAGCAAGGCAGTTGTCACCCCGACCCTTTTTAACACTTTGTAACACTTAAACATTATACCTAGTATAGCAAGCAATAATCATTTACTGGTTATATCAAATAAGAAAAAATATGGCAATATGTATTATGTATGTATTAGGCATATATGAGCACAAGCAAATATTCAATCAATCAAGCAAATATTCAATCAACCTTGATAATTAACTCAACAGTTAACAACAGAAAACACAGGACATTTTAAGCAGCTTCCCACTCGAGTTTTGCAGGTTAGCGTGTTCACAGTTTAATGTCATCAGTGGCGCCACCAGTGGGGTGGCCGTGGCCACCCCTATAAATTATTTGGCCACCTCACTGGCCACCCCGCTTGCCAGTATATCGTTAGATTGCTGTATCATCAGTTATGCATTTCATCCCAGATGAATGCATTTGTTTTCTTTTGTTAAATGTAGGGCTGTCAAATTTATCGCGTTAACTGGTGGAAATTAATTTATTTAATCACGTGAAAATATTTATCGCAATTAACTAGGGCTGCAGCTATCGAATATTTTAGTAATCAAGTAATCGGATAAAACAAATAAATTTTTAGGTTAAGAGCAATTATAAATATACATGAGAAAACAAGACATTTCATCTAATCTTGAACCATTTTCAGTCAATCAATGTCTTTATTTTCTATGTATATTGTTGAAAACAGCCAACAATTGCATCTCAGATGTAACTAGAATAAAAAAAAGACTAATTCACTGCTTTCATTCAAAAACCTTTAGATCTTATTTTAAAAAAATAATAATAAAATATATATATATAAATGCCGTTACACTTGATAACACATATCACTTAAAAGTTAGGGGTTTTTCCCACGTGTTTCAATTGAATTTCTACTTGTGTCAAGCCATTTCAAGTTCTAGTTAAGTTTTAAGTTAGTCTAAACTAGGGCTGTCAAAATTATCGCGTTAACGGGCGTTTTTTTTTTTTTTTTTTTAAGTAATCACGTTAAAATATTTGACGCAACTAACGCAGATGTCCCGCTCAGACAGATTTAAATGACATTACAGTGAAACGCTCACTTGTGTTTTATGGAGTTTTGCTGCCCTCTGCTGGCGCTTGGGTGCGACTGATTTTATAGGCTTCAGCACCCATTACATTGTGTAAGTAATTATTGACATCAACAATGGCGGGCTACTAGTTTATTTTTTGATTGAAAATTTTACAAATTTTATTAAAACGAAAACATTAAGAGGGGTTTTAATATAAAATTTCTATAACATTTTTCTTTTAAGAACTACAAGTCCCTCTATCCATGGATCGCTTTAACAGAATGTTAATAATGTTAATGCCATCTTGTTGATTTATTGTTATAATAAACAAATACAGTCCTTATGTACCGTATGTTGAATGTATATATCCATCTTGTGTCTTATCTTTCCATTCCAACAATAATTTACAGAAAAATATGGCATATTTTATAGATGGTTTGAACTGCGATTAATTGCGATTAATTACGATTAATTAATTTTTAAGCTGTAATTAACTCGATTAAAAATTTTAATCGTTTGACAGCCCTAGTCTAAACTGTAAGTCCTGATAGGATTTTGAGTTTTTGCAGTGTTCAAAATAAATGCTATGCTGTATTGGAGCACATTAGGCACCAGTGCTACTTGGTGTTTTATCCAGCAACGACTACTGAGCTAAAATTGATAGTTAGCATTATTAAGTTTTTATTTTACACCCTCATCACTCTGCAACGCTATGTTATGTTAAAGCCTCTATGTAAGACACGTTAGCCACGCATCGAAAGTGGTCATAATTAATAGAAACCTAGCCCTCCGCAGGGCTAACGTTACTTGAGCTAGTAGATTCATTCATTCGCTGCCACCCCTCCCATTTCAAACAGATTGAACGTCTATGGCTGTCAGTGGCAGTCAATGCCTGGCAATTAGGTAAATTTGGGCCATTTAAGGTCTCACTGGAACAGCACCAAACAAAAGTTCCAGCATCATCACCTTGTGCAATGCAGATTCTTGACTCTTGACACCTTGTCTAATGCAGATTCTTGACTCTACACAAGGTGATGATGCTGGAACTTTTGTTTGGTGCCGTTCCAGTGAGATTTACAAAGATGTTTGCCTGAAGAAGACATCAAAATTCCCTCAGTCCCTGATGATATGGGGCTGCCTGTCAGTCAAAGGCCCTGGGGAGATGGCTGTGGTTAAATCTTCAATAAATTTTCAGCATGTGCATCTTTCGTGGCACGCCAGACCGACATAGAGTGTTTGTTGCCAAAAAGCTCAATCTTGGTCTCATCTGACCAAAGCACACCGTCCCAGTTGAAGCCCTAATACCGCTTGGCGAACTCTAGATATTTGCATTTATGATTGTGAGTGAGGAAAGGTTTTCTCCATGCATGCCTCCCAAACAGCTTGTTGGCGTGTAGACAGCACCTCATACCCACTGTGAAGTATGGGGGTGGGTCAGTGATGCTGTGGGGCTGTTTCGCTTCCAAAGGCCCAGGGAACCTTGTTAGGGTGCATGGCATCATGAATGCTTTGAAATACCAGGTAATTTTAAATCAAAATCTGTTGCCCTCTGCCCGAAAGCTGAAGATAGGTCGTCACTGGGTCTTTCAGCAAGACAATGACCCTAAACATATGGCCAAATCTACACAGAAATGGTTCACCAGACACAAAATCAAGCTCCTCCCATGGCCATCTCAGTCCCCAGACCTTGTTTTGTTGGCAAAAGGGGGTTGTACAAAGTATTAACACCAGGGGTGCTAATAATTGTGACACACATTATTTGATGTCAAATATTTTTTTCTTTACGTGGGATTTTTTCCCCACTGAATAAATGCACTTGTATTGAAGGTTGGATTTTTCTCTTTTTTCCATTAAGGTCCCATATGATTTGAATTTTAAAAAAATATTAGAAGCTAAAAAACACATCTTAACCAGGGGTGCCAATAATTACGGAGGGCACTAGAGGTGTGTGAAATTTCCGATTCTTACATTATTTGCGATTCGGCCGTGAAAGATTCGAGAACGATTCACAAACATCCAAATTCCGATTTTTGAAATATGTCAAGCAAAGCTGAAGTAAAACACACTCAGTGCGCCGCGCGGCGTTCGAGACGCAATGAGGAACGGAGCGAGAGTAGCTAAACATCATGGTGGTCATTACCCGGCCCCGTGGATAATGCCAATACTCAACTCACGGCTCTAGCTCAACTCATGCCGCGAGATAAAAAAACAACAACATACCTGACTGCTGCTACAAAGTACGTCCACATAATGGTACGGTAGATATCATATTTATACATGACTAGATGCAAAAGAGACTCTGTGGCGTTAGCAGCACATGTACTGAAAGCTAGATGCGGGCGTTAGTAAACGGCCGCCATCTTAAAGCAGTAGACTTCCCTGCAAGGCTGTTGTAGCGAACCTTCCAAGCGAACCTAATTAACTTTTGATCTAAAATACTCCTAAATCGGCAAAATCTTGAATTGAATCTAACAGTTTTAAAACTTTCACGTGTCGAAAGTAGACAAAAGGGAAATTATGGAATAACGGGAGCAATTTCAACTACTTTAACGGTTGATTCACAACATTAAACTGAATGTAGTTTAAAGCTGCTGATACAGAATGGGGATTTGAGTATATTATTTATTGTCTTTAACTGTAAACTTGATACTGAAATAGTTGTTTATTCAAGCCTGCGAGGCTTTTTTTTTTTTTTTTTTTTTTTTAATAGTTTTTGTAACTAATGTACAAAACATTAAAATCAGCTAATACTGGGGGGAGGGGGGGCATCAATAATCGATTTATAATCGAATCGTAGCCTCTGAATCGTAATCGAATCGTTAGGTGCCCAAAGATTCCCTCCTCTAGAGGGCACTGTATATTTTTTATGTTCATTTCATTCATTTTTGTTGCAGTATTATTGCTTTACAACTTTTATATATATAGGAGAGTCAATATCACGCAAAGACACTTTTCGGCAACCAGTGGGGGCCTGCCCCCCTTAAAATCCGCTTATGGTTACGACTGTATTTGTATAGGCAGAGTTGGATATAACTTGATGCCGGCGTAGCTAATGTGATTGCGTCCGAGTGTCTCATTTTTGAGGAAATGCATATTTATCCATGAATTAGCTTGAGCAACGGAAGTGGAGCATTCCATGCTGTATCAGCTCAGCTATGTGGCCTACATTAATCTAATCATTCGGGGCTTAACCCTTTTCCTACACCGGGGCTTAGTAATGTTTTGACTTTGCCGACAGGCACCTGGTTAGGCCGCACGGGGGTCCTCCGTCAGCTGGTTGGAACCCACCCCCAAATACTCCACCAGCCTAACCCTAGGGATGAGGGGGTAGGGAAGGTTGATGATGGACACAGTGGCTCTGCTGTGTTGGGAAGCAGCTTATAAAAGAGAAGGTCCTAGGTGGTGCTGCTGTGTGTGCGTGTTATTTAAACAGGCCGGCTTTGACTGACAGGTCCGATGCTGTGTAAAGGAGAGGGGGATGGGGGGGTTTTGGGGTGAGTGAGCAAAAGCTCGGTAAAAAGAGAAAAGGAGGGATTGTTGTTGAATTCAGGTTACTTTGTGTGTGTCATGAATGTATGTATGGTGGGGAGGGGGCTATCTGGGGTTGGTGGAGGAGGAAAGTGAGCTTTTAATTACCAGGGTAAAAGCAGATGTAGCAGAGTGGTACCCCCACCCCTACACACACACACACGTTCCTGTTAAGCAGCTGGAAGTCATCAAGTGTGTGCATTTTTTTAAGGACAGCAGCCTTGAAGCATTGTTTAAATGCGGAGATGTTCACGCTAGTGCCACTTCTTGGCTTTCACATTACGTGTGTGTGTGTGTTTTAAATACAATTCAATTTCCTCATCTATTTTGTTACCGCCGCTGGATTTTCATTCCCCGCTCAGTTAATGGCCTGCAACATAAATACCATGGAGTCATTCCGTATCATCTGCGCCGGTGTCAACCGTCTTTAAATCAAACGGTGGTTACGTGCTCTCCGGAGACTGCGTGGCTTGCGTTAAATATTTTCACAGGTTTTTAATATGTTCTGGATGTCAGAGAGTCGCATTGGTGACATGTTTGCTTGCTGGGCTCCATTAATTAGCGTATGAATTAAAGAAAAAAAGGGAATATAACACCATCGGTGTTCTTTGTGCGGACATCTTAACGAGGGGTTAAAGTGGGCCGGAACGGTGCTTGGATCCCGAAAATATGACGGCAACTGTCAATCCTCCATGTTAAAAAAAACAAAACAAAAAATTCCAGATTTTATTTAGGATTTAACAGCAAAGGAAAAATATAATTTTTATTTTTATACATTTTACATAAAAGTATAATTTAAAAAACCAACATTAAAATGTATATAGTGGAAAACACAGACAAGACTGAAAAAGCCGTTTCTGCTTTTGCGCTCCTCTTCGAAAGAAACTGCTGTATTTTCAGCCAAAACAATTTGATAGAACAATATGTCTCTAGATGCTGCCATAGCAGATTCATGGCGAATGAAGCCTCCGAAGTCATTTTAATTTGCCCGTTTTATCCTGCAAACCTTCGTTTACAGACGTCACGCAACCGTTTTTGTGTATACCCAGCCATGTAAACAAGGTAAGTAATTATATTTATTATTCAAAATGGCATTTTTATCTTAGAATCATTCATTGATGTCTAATATTTTGTTTAAAAATACAAAAACGACTTTAAAAAATTATTCACTCACATATTTTAAACTTTTAAACAAATTACATCACAAAAAAATGGCGTCTGTAAAAAAGTCACGGATATCTACCTCATAACTATCGCTAAATTATGTATATTTTTTTTTTACCGTCCCATTTTCCCCGATATGTTGGATGATAATCGATCCAAACAAAGAAAAATTGAAAAAAAAATTTTTAAAGGGTAAATATATGAAAATCTCGACCACTCCTTGATGTCTGCATCGCGACCCTTGCTATATTACCATGTTTCACCCATAAAATCCCAGAAAAATCCACCTGTTGCCATTCACAGCTGTGTCTTGACACTTAGTGATACATGCTACATGGAGTCCAATGTGCCTCCTAGCATGCATTACAGCGCTACAGAGGTAAATAACAATCAAAATTCATGTTCTGTGCCAATTATTTCTTCAGTTACCATTGCAGTTGTTTCATTAATTACTAGTTATGCTATTTGGTAACACTTTATTTGACAGTGGCGCCATAAGACTGTCATTAGACAATCATAATTATGACATGACACTGTCATGACCATTAATAAATGCTTATAACAGATCTTATTTTGTGTTATCCGGAAAATTACCTCACATTTGAATGGATGAAAAAAATCCAAGCTGGGCATAATTAGAGGTAGTGACATAATTTGCCGGATGACACTTCATGACATCTGTCATAAGCTTTCAGTAATGCCCATGATAGTGTCATGTCAGAATTTTGACACCACTGTCAAATAAAGTTTTACCTATTAACCCCCCAAAAAATCTACAAATAAGCCGCACTGGACTATAAGTCGAGGATTCAAAATGAAGGAAAAAAGTAGCGACTTATAGTCCGAAAATTACTGTAAATGGTTTTTAAGCACTGCAAATGTAATTATGATATTAGTGCTGCAACGATTAATCGATTAACTCGACTAATTCGATTAGAAAAAAATATTGGAATTAAATTTTGCTGCTTTGAGTATTTGTTTAATTGAAGTGGCGTTGTAATGGTTTGTTTTGAAAGTGTTGCATCTAGTTTTGATTTAGGTGGATACGCTGCCCTCTACTGGCAACAGTAAATATGACATCTCATTTCACATGGCTAAATCCATCTACTCCCTGTTAAGACCAACATAAGCTAAGTTTTTGTTTGAGCCAATTATTTTTTTTAATGCATTCATAATTTAGTTTATAAGTATATTTAGCCATTTTTGTGGGAATGTGTGTTTGAACCATTTGTTAAGAGCGTTGTTTAAATTTTAAAAAAGCATTTTATAGCATTTACCTAGTGGACTTTTGCTATGTAAGTTAGCCAATTGTTCTTTTGCTGTACTTCTATCTCCATTTATTTTTTTATACCGTTTGAGGCTCAGCTCAGGTATTTTTTTTTTATGTTCCTTATCCAATTACTCGATTATTCGAAATAACTAATTCATTGATTAATCAACTACTAAAATAATCGATGGCTGCAGCCCTATATGAAATATATATAAAAGACAAAAATGCTTTGTACATGTATACATGCATATATTTTAACATTTTTACATACTGTATTTTTATTTATATATGACAGAAAACACAGACAAGACTGAAAAAGCAGTTTCTGCTCATAACTATCGCTTAATTGTATTTTTTTTTTGTTAGTCGCATTTTCCCCGATATTTTAGAGAAGCCAAACAAAGAAAAAAAAAAAAGTTTGAGGTTAAATTTTTTTTTTTCAATTGAAAAAAAAATTGCGATGGACTGAGGGCGTTTGCAAAGTTTGAAGCAGCATTTTTTTTCAATTATTTCAAATAAATTTGCACATTTCATACAATTCTCCTACAAAATGACTGATTTTAAAAACCATCACCTTGAAAAGACAAATACGCAAATCACTTAATCCAAAGTGTTTCTTTAATTTGTGATCTGAAATACAATGTCAATTCCCTGCACACCATAAATTTATCAATTGTACAAACGCATAAAAACATTTTGTGCACGGATGGGGAAAACAAATGGTGCCCTGGAGTAGAAAATGTCAAGAAAAACAGTGTGAAACCTTTAAAAAAAATAACCACACACACACAATGTCCCTGCACATATAAAAATAAATTAATACTTTGTGTGTTCAGTAAACCTTCAACCTTATCGTCTCCCCCCTTGAAAAATTACAACATACAAACTGAGGTTTCATTGGCTTTTCATCACACAACGCTTATGTACACCAACGGCCAATGAGGAAGAAGATTATTTACACTGAACGAGGTAAAAACAGACACGACCTCAAAAAACTTTTCAACTCTCAGTGCCATTGACGATGATAGACGTCCAATCATGTGGTTTCTTTTCATCCTTAAAGCGGTTAAAGTTCAGAATTTTTTACATTAGGGTTAATCTTCGAGTTAGCGTAGGTTTAACTGATTTCAACAAATTCCGTGCAGTTTGTTTGTTATTTATTTGCCATTTTGTCGAGTGACGTCAGACACTCGACCGTGTAGCATTTTTGCAGGCCATGCACGTCCATGCCATTGACGGCTATGCGCATCCAAATTTTACACTCATTTTAAATGGCAGAAAAACATGTGTGGCTGTGATTTTTGACTATACACTTATCATTACAGTGCATTGACATTCAACTGGCACCCAAGTCAGGCTATGCCATTAACGGCTATGCACGTCCAATTTTTTAAATTCATTTTGAATGGCAGAAAACCGCGTGGTTGTGATTTTGGACCATACACTTTACGTTACAGCACATTGACATTCGACTGGCAACCAAATAAGGCTATGCCATTGACGGCTATGAACGTCTAAATTTTCCATTCATTTTAAATGGCAGGAATGCAACATGGCAAAAAAAAAAAAAAAATGCCACATGGCAAAATCCATTTTGCACATGGCAAAAATGAAATGCCACATGTCAACATCCATTTTGCCACATGGCAAAAACAATACCACATGGCAAAAAGCATTTTTTACATGGCAAAAATGAAATGCCACATGGCAAAATCCATTTTGCCACATGGCAAAAAAATGCAACATTGCAAAAAAAAAAATAATAAAAAAAAATGCCACATGGAAAAATCCATTTTGCCACTTGGCAAAAAATGCCACATGGCAAAATGCATTTTTCACATGGCAAAAACTATATGCCACATTGCAAAATGCATTTTTTACATGGCAAAAATTAAATGCCACAGGCAAAAATGAAATGCCACATGGCAACATACATTTTGCCACATGGCCAAAAAATGCCACATGGCAAAAAAAAGTGCCCCACAGTAAAACCCATTTTGCCACATGGCAAAAAATGCCACATTGCAAGATCATTTTTGCCACATACTAAATACCACTTTTGGTTCTCGCTGTCTTTCGATTTTCATGCGTGCACATGTTTTGTATTGGCATGCTAAGGGACCATTGACTCGCGCTAGCTTAGCCACTCTGGAACCTTGAAACTAACAAAAAACTAAGAAACTGCATGGAATTTGTTGAAATCCACCGACTAATTAAACCTCCACTAACTTTTTGATTAAGCCTAATGTCAAAAATTCTGAACTTCCCCTTTAAGTGAGTCTCTAATAGACTTCCAATCCGTTTGAACTGGAAGGCCTAACAGCGAATGAACATTCGTATCGCCGTCAATGGAACAGATGTAGCTGCATACACCTTCAATCATTTGAAGCAACAACAAAAAAAAAAACCTCAAATCAAAATGTTTACAATAAATCAAAGTAGGAAAAAAAACAAACTTTACACAGTAGTAGAGGGTGATGTTAAATAGGAACATCTGTGGGCTTGGATGATAAAATCATCTGAAACCCATTACATGAACAAATAAATTAAGAAAAAATATGAAAGTTAGCTTTAGCAGATAACAGCACAGAAACATTTCCTGGTTTTAAGTGACATCAGAGAGTTTAGTAATCTGTTGCCTTGGCAACACAGCTTAATTGCCAGCAGCAGTAGGTGAGAGCAGAGTAAAAGACGGAGGAAAAAAATAGGAATATCAAATCAACGCTTGGCCTCAGGCACTTTGGGCGTGGACGCTGATTGGCCGGTCCCTACTCTTGCCGACTCGTGTCGGCCGTTTAGGTCCTGTGTGCTGAAGAGGTAGCTGTTCATTCGAAAGGGATGACCGCTTCCACGTGCCTTCCCATTTCATAGTAGTTTCTCTCGTCGACACGCGTCCCCTCTTAAGTTAGCTTTCTCGTGTCCGGCTTTGTGACCGAAAAGAAGGCTGATAGTGGAATTGCTGAGATAGCTTTGTCTTTTCGTAGACACTTCCAGAGAGATGACAGAAATCCATCCGCTACTGTAGAAAGTCTTTTTTTTTTAAATGGTATTTTTAACAAAACATAGTGTTGTGCCCTTTTTTGTTAGCAGCCTTGAATGCTAGCGCACGTGCTATCGTGCAGAGAGGCCCCTGAGAGAGTGACACAGCAGAAAGACCGGACTGGAGAACCTCCGTGAAGTTGGTAGACACAAATTTATAGATTAGTTTATGTCATTTGTTTGTTCTCCTATCGTTTTTGAGACATAAACAATTCTTTTATAGGTCAATCTGAGGTCAACCAGCCCCCCATTTGGATTAAAAATGGTGTCAATAGTTTGTACTGTAATCGTTTTTGAGATATTAATTTTGAGTGATGACGTCACGCAGCCCCCCATTTATTGCAAAATGGACACAAAGAGGTGCCATTTGTGCTAGTTGTCGGGACATCCCTGTTATTGAGTTGGTACGCTCCATCAGCCGCTGGAGTTAGGACACGGAAGGGCCGCGAGCTATGTCATTCCTCAAAATTAATATCACAAGCCCCTCATTTTGGTTGTGCTACGTTGAAGCTAGTTGTCGGGACACGCCTCTGTTATTGAGAGAGTTGGTACGCTCCGTCAGCCGTGGAAGTTAGATACGGAAAAGTTGCGAGTGACATCATCACTCGATATTAATATCACAAGCCGCCCATTTACTGCAAAATGGACCGGAAGGGGTGTCACAGCTAGTTGTTGGGACACCCTTTTGTTGTTGAGAGAGTTGGTACACCCAGTCAGCTGCTGGAGTTAGGAGTGACGTCATCACTAGAAATGAACATCAAAAGCCCTTCCGTTTACTGCAAAATGGACCGGAAGGAGTGCCATTTGTTTGTGCTGAATTTAAGTTAGTTGTTGGGACACCCCTCTGTTATGGAGAGAGTTGGTACGCTCCGTCAGCCGCTGGAGTTAGGAGATGGAAGGGCTGCAAGCTATGTCATCACTCGAAATTTAGATAAGCCTGCAATTTACTGCAAAATGGACCCAAAGGAGTGCCATTTGTTTGTGCTACGTTTGCGCTAGTTGTTGGGACATCCCTCTGTCACTGAAACAGTTGGTACGCTCCGTCAGCCGCCGGACAGAAGGGCTGCAAATGACGTCATCACTCTAAATTTATACCACAAGCCCACACTTTACTGTAAAATGGACCCGAGGGAGTGCCGTTTGTTTGTGCTATGTTTAAGCTAGTTGTTGGGAAACCCCTCTGTTATTGAGAGAGTTTGTATGCTCTGTCAGCGGACAGACAGAAGGGCTGCAAGTGACGTCATCACTCAAAATTTTAATCACAAGCCCCTCATTTAATGCAAAATGGATCTCAAAAGAAGTGTGATTTGTCCGTGCTACGTTTAAGCTAGGTGTTGGGAAACCCCTCTGTTATTGAGAGAATTGGTACGCTCCATCAGCTGCGGGAGTTGGACACGGAAAAGTGACGTCATCACTCGAAACTAATATCACAAGCCCCACCCGTTTACTGCAAAATGGACCGGAAGGGGTGACAAAGCTAGTTGTTGGGACACCCCTCTGTTATTGAGAGTGTTGGTATGCTCCGTCAACCGCGGAAGTTGGATACGGAAAAATTGCGAGTGACCTCATCACTCGAAATTAATATGACAAGCCCCAGTTTACTGCAGACTGGATCGGAAGGGGTGTTTGTTTATGCTATGTTTAAGCTAGTTGGTGGGAAACCCCTCTGTTATTGAGAGTTGGTACACTCTGTTTGCTGTGGGATTTGGACACAGAATGGCTGCGAGTGACAGTGTGACTCAAAGTTAATATCACAAGCCCCCCATTTACTGCAAAATGGACCAGAAGGGGTGGCAAAATTAGTCGGGACACCCCTCAGTTATTTGGAGTTGGATACGGAAAAGTTGGGAGTGACGTCATCACTCGAAATAATTATCACAAACCCCCCATTTACTGCAAAATGCACCGGAAGGGGTGCCAAAGCTAGTTGTTGGGACACCCCTCTATTACTGAGAGAGTTGGTACGCTCCATCAGTTGCGGAATTTAGGAGACGGAAGGCCTGCGAGTGATGTCATCACTTGAAATTAATATCACAAACCCCCCATTTACTGCATAATGGACTGGAAGGGGTGACAAAGCTAGTTGTTGGGACACCCCTCTTACTGAGAAAGTTGGTACGCTCCATCAGTCGCGGATGTTAGCAAGTGACGCCATGACTCAATATTAATATCTCAATATCTGTGAAATGATAGCAGTACAAAGGTGGCATAAACGAATGGAATGGCTCCATTTCGGGCCCGTTTTGCAATAAATGGTTGGCTGCGTTACGTGATCACTCGAAATTCATATTTCAAAAATGATAGCAGCACAAATGAAAACTTTTACAGCACAAACAATTGACATCATTTTTAATCAAAATGGGGTGGCTGGTTGACCTCAGATTGACCAATTAAAGAATTGTTAATATCTCAAAAACCATAGCAGCACAAACAAAAAAAAAAATTCAGCACAAATGAATGACAATTTTTTCAATAAATTTGCGTTTCATGGGAGGCCAACTTCAGAGGTGACTGGGGATGGGTGAGGCAGGAATTTAAAAAAAAGATGTAACTGTCCATTAATTGTAGGCATATTGAAATTTGACTCTTCTCTTGCGCGTACAAGAGCACCTGGAAGGGTTTGACGGCCAGCGATGAAGGAAATGTGGCCAGCAGCTGGTCCTGATGTTACCGCGTTACTTATACCGGTGTGGGCAAGATGTGATAAGGTGGCACGGGGAATGAATGATGTGATGGAAGTTGTCCGGATCAGAAAAATATTTCAAGACAGGATTCAGAGTCCGAGGAGTGAAGTCAATGCAAGTGCTCCTAGAAAGATGACAAAGACAGTGCCAAGATTTAATCGTTGGAATGGAGCGTAATAGTAACTAACTGTGTGGGTGTCATACTGCTGAGGGCTGTGATGTCAGCATCTGTTGGAGCTGATGCTGCTGAAGGAGCCTCTGCTGGTCTGCCAAGCTGAGCCGGACAGCACTATCAAAAAAAAAAAAAAAAAAAAGTTAGATTTTCATTAGAAATTGTTCTTAATGGAGCAAACTTGAACATTTTTCTTGAGTCCAGTGTTGTTTTTGGCCGTCCTTTTAAGTCTTTGAGATGATGATACTTATTAGTCTTAAGGCCGCTTCAAACTAGCGGCAACCCATTCGTTGTGAATGTGGGAGCGGACTTCTCGGCAAAAGTGAGCGATGGACGGCCAGCGATAGCCTAATGCTAATGTGAATGCTATGCCAACGGTACGAGTTACATTTAGTGTGTAGTGATCACTCAGCACGGATCTTTAAAGGCTAAACCAACATTGCATATTCTTTCTTGCCAAGATAAGAAGACAAATCTTAGCGTGTATGTCTCAAAACAAGCAATGGGGAGACTGGAGAGGACACAATTGGGTGAGTTGGGGGGCGTGCGCAGCAAGTCACATGAGTGACACAACCAGACACTGCTACTCTTCAGGCTTACTACACATAAAATGTCCCGTATTGTGAACATGTGACGAAAACTATTGCGCATTTTTGTCTTGTCAGACGAAAACTGGAATTTGTATCGTTTTGTATTAGTCTCCCAAAACACGTTTTTAGCTCATTATCATGTCGTCATTGTCATGAAATATTTTCATTATTGTCGTCGTTGATGAAAATATGGAGCCCGTAAAGGGACATACACAGAAATAAAATAAATTTAAGCAATCTAACCCTAACCAGAAACTATCTGGTAAAGATTGGCATTATATCGCATTTAAGCTAGCAGACTTTTGCTATGCAAGTTATGCAACAATTGGCTAACTTGCATAGCAAAATTCCACTAGCTTAAATGCTATATGTTGCTAATGTTTACAACAATTGGCTAACTTGCATAGCAAAATTCCACTAGCTTAAATGCTATATGTTGCTAATGTTTACAACAATTGGTTAACTTGCATAGCAAAATTCCACTAGCTTAAGTGCTATATGTTGCTAATGTTTACAACAATTGGCTAACTTGCATAGCAAAATTCCGCTGGCTTAAATGCTAGATAATGCTAATGTTTACAACAATTGGCTAACCTGCATAGCAAAATTCCGCTTGCTTAAATGCTAGATAATGCGAATGTTTACTACAATTGGCTAACTTGCATAGCAAGTGGTTTACTGTTGCACTGTTGCAATTGGCTAACTCGCATAGCAAAATTTCACTAGCTTTAATGCTATATAATGCTAATTTTTACAACAATAGGCTAACTTGCATAGAAAAATTCCACTAGCTTAAATGCTATATGTTGCTAATGTTTACAACAATTGGCTAACTTGCATAGCAAAATTCCGCTAGCTTAAATGCTACATAATGCAAATGCTTACTACAATTGGCTAACTTGCATCGCAATTGGTTTACTGTTGCATTGTTGCAATTGGCTAACTCGCATAGCAAAAGTCTGCTAGCTTAACTGCTATATAATGTTATTGTTTGCAACAATTGGCTAACTTGCATAGCAAAAGTCCACTAGCTCAAACGCTATACAATGATAATGTTTTACAACAATTGGCTTACTTGCATAGCAAAAGTCCACTAGCTTAAATGCTATATAATGCTAATGTTTACAACCATTGGCTAACTTGCATCGCAAAATTCCGCTAGTTTAAATGCTATATAATGCTAATTTTACAACAATTGGCTAACTTGCATGGCAAAATTCCGCTAGCTTAAATGCTATATAATGCTAATTTTGCAACAATTGGCTAACTTGCATGGCAAAATTCCGCTAGCTTAAGTGCTATCTAATGCTTATGTTTACAACAATTGGCCAATTTGCATAGCAAAAGTTCGCTAGCTTTAATGCTATATAATGCTAATGTTTACCAGATTGTTTCTAGCGCACACGAGAAACTATCTGGTACGCACCAGATTGTTTCTGGTCGCAGCCAACTTGTCAACAATATTAAATCCAAAAAGAATGTTTGTTCTCTCTCTGTTGGTTTGTCTGAGTAACCAAGTAATGCTTTGATTAATGTAGAGGGAACCGGCTGGAATGCACATACAACCTTAAGTCAACATCAACAACCATACGCTACCTGTTATTGACGGGTAAGGTGACGGCTCCCGTCGCGTGCGGGCTTCCGGTCACTGCCGGCGTCTGGATGACTCCGTTCAGACCGCCGCCGATACCCCCCATGCCGAGCGTACCGCCGGCTCCAAAGGTGCCCATCAGTCCTGACATACCGCCTAACCCGGCTGGGGAGGTCCCCGCGGCGATGACGCCGTTCAGCTGTGGCTGAGGTGGACTTTGGGAAAGAGAGGGGGGTGTCGACAGGGAAGAGGTGGAGCCACTACTGCTGTGACCACCACATGACACGCTGTCCTAGAAGGAAAACAAATATTGAATGAACTAACACATGACAGCACCTCTGTTGGTGACATCATTGATGGTATGTCCACAAGAATTTTGAAAACTGCACGCACCAAATCTAAAATGACCCAGAGCCGCTCTAACACATAACAAAGAAATGTTCCACGCTTCGGGCCCCCACACGTTTAAAAGGGCGCCAATACAAATGTTCTTTTTAAAAAAATTTTTTTTTAATCTCAAGTAGAGTTTTTCAAACACCCAGCTTTATCCTCCTTTGACTACAAAGATGTTTCCTAGTCTTTAACTTTGTACTACCATCACCCCTGTTGAAACGCTAGGGTATCTAGATTTTTATCATAAACAGTTACCAATGCCAATACTTGAAAAACTAATAACCTTATTGATAACAATGTTGTTACCAATGACAGCAGTTGAAAAACTTTAATAACCACACTGCTAACAATGTCCTGACATTTAGACATGTAGGTTTATTTTACTGTGTGGCAACATCATGGTCGCACAATATATCTGCAGCAAATCGAGGGTACCATTACTCGCCATACATTTGTCGCTTATGACTAGTGCTGAGACGATTAATCGATTAACACGAGTATTTGATGAGAAAAAGAAGATTTGAATGAAATTTTGCTGCTTCGAGTATTCGTTTAATTAAAGTGGCGTTGTAATGGTTTATTTTGGAAGTGCTTGCATTTAGTTTTGATTTGGGTGAATACACTACACTCTGGTCTGCCTCATTTCACTTGGCTGAATCCAACTGCTCCCTGTTAAGACCAACATAAGCTAGGTTTTTGTTTTGAGCTAATGTGTTTTTTTCAATGCATTTGTAATTTAGTGTATAGGTACATTTAGCTGTTTTTGTGGGAATATATGTCTATAACATTTGTTAAGAGCATTGTAAAAAAAAAAAAAAAAAAAAAAAAAGTTAGCTTTTTTATAGCATTTAAGCTAGCGTACGTTTGTTCTTTTGATGTACATAGATCCTCATACTGTTTGAGGCTCAGCTCAGGTATTTTAATTTTTCATGTTCCTTATCCGATTACTCGATTATTCGAACTAACTAGTTCATCGATTGATTGTCTACTAAAATAATCGATAGCTGTAGCCCTACTTATGACATTAAACAGTTAATGAAAATGAATACATCCTCTGGTGGTGAGCACACATCACTGCGACTAAAAGCAAGAATTATCCACAACAAAGACAAAAAAAAAAAGTAAATTATTAATAATTTTGTACAAAAGGCTAAGTGACAGAGATAGGATCAAAGACGTATGAGCCAAAATAAAAGCTCTCATTTGCGAATGACAAATGTACTTATGCAATAACAGTCATAACTGTACATGCATAAAATAATACGCTTTATGACAAAGGCGTAGGTTTGGTCCACATTGGTAGGGACGCTATAACACCATAACCTGCATGTACACTTTTTGCTGGGGACGTGACATTAATAGGACCAAACAGAGTGGGTACATTTCTCAAAAAAAGCTGGTTCTTATGTAGAAATGAAAAAAGTTACAGTAAAATTATTTTAATGGGAGAAAGTCATTTTTCAAAACGCTTGCTTCATATAAAGGAAATTTAGAGTGGTTGTTATTTTTTTGGGGGGTGTGGGGTTTTAAAAAAATATGCATCAGCTGCAAATAAAAATATTTTTTTAAATGATGTAGAAAATACATTTTCATTAGGAAATAAATACACAAAATGCACTGTTGAATTAACGTTAAAAGTAGAAAAAGTACAGGAAGACACGTCACTAAACAGCTTTCTACTAGAGTTTTACAGTTAGCAAGTTCACAGTTTAATGTTATGCTAACTCTGATGCAGGTCGGACTTTCAGTTGCAAAATTAGTGGTGTGTTCCCCACCTTCACAACATTGACGTCTTTTTACATTACTTAAAATAGCTGCTGCTGGCAGAAAAAAACCTTCTAATATCCCTCCTCTTCAAAGGGGGCGGAGGAGGCGGCATGTTGACGTGTATTTCTGTGGGGATTGTGTGAATGTGATGGTTCTCGTCATCAGCCAATCAAACGTGCATTTGAAGGGGGGGAAAAATGGACCAGCACATTCAGCAAGTGAAAAGGGGTAAATGTAAATCTGAACATAATGTCGGGTCAATTCGATCCTTACAACTTATGGGACGCAATCTAAATTACCTATATAAATTAACTCACTATATAATGCAAATGAGGTTGCTTAAAAGTTGGTGGTGTAAAGTCCCTACCGTCCCTATGAAAACCTACGCCCTTGCTTTATGACAACATTCTCACACCGCTGCTTTGTAACATGGCTATGTCTGGGAATCGTACTGTGGTAAAGTAAGCGTCTCATATACAGTATATTGTTAAAAACACCAAATATTGATTGATTGATTTACCTGAGCTGCCACAGGTAAAGATGAGTCAGTGCTTCCTCCCTTTATATCTGCAACACAATGTTATCAGAATCCATGAATGAAACCAGAGAGCAGATGTTCTGTTCATTCAGATTTTTTTCTTAATCTTGTCTTATCAAGCTCCGTATGTGTGTGTACGTGTGGATTTGTACCGGAGGAGGTTGAGGTGGGTGTGAAAGGCACTGATAGCTGAGCGCTAAGAAGCTGCAGTCGCTCTCTTTTCATGCTGAGCGTTTTAATCTGCTCCTCCAGCCTCCTGTTCTCCTCTTGCAGCTGATGGAGAGACTTCAGCATGCCCACCACTGAGAACGAATACGAGAGCAAACAGACATTTGACGGTAAGCAGCCGGATCGTCCGGGTTTACGTTTTTACGGCGGGCAGAGCCTTCAAACTGGCACCGGTGACGGTAAAATAACGCCACGCTGCGCAGACTTGACATATCAACTCTAGAGGGAGGTCAGAGGCCAAGCTGCCTGACTCAGGGGTGGGACTTGCCAAATAAGAACTTAAATCTGAATGAGCCAGATCAAGCTTGACCTAGTGTTTTTTTGGCATGCGTTTGAGTTTTAGTCATTTCTAAATTTGTTAGTCTAGTTTTAGTCAATAAATACTCAATAAGGTTTAGTCAGTAAAGGTAAATATACTGTATGTTGTAGTTTTAGTTTTAAAAAAAAAAAGGAAAAAAAGGATTTTCACCTATTTAGGTTCAACATTTAGAGTACATACTTAATTTTTCCAATACTGGTAGTCCCCAGGTTACGAACGAGGTCCATTCCTATGCTGGCGACATAACTTTTCCGCGTAAGTCGGACTAAACCTTTGAGGAACCCCAAAACAACTATCCAAAAAGTCCAAAAGTATTGTACTGGTTGATAAAGTGACACTCTGATTAAGGCGGAAGTAGTCGCCGACAAATGTCAGGTAAATAAAACAACCTAAAACAATTGTCTATGATAAAAGGGGAAAAAAGCTAAAGCTAAAATACAATACTTTTGGACTTTTTGGACAGTTATTTTGGGGTACTTCAAAGATTAATTCCAATTTACGCTGAAATTTGGTTTATGTCGCCAGCGTAGGAACGGAACTAGTGTCCGTGTGACGCATTTTATCAGCTGATGGATGAAGGCGGGAGACATGTCCTTCATCCAAGAGCTGGTAAAGATACATTACACCAACACCAGTAATTCTCTGATGAAGGGGGAAGTAGTCGGCGAAACATGTCAGGTCAATAAAACAACCTAAAACAATTGTCTGTGATAAAAAAATTTAAAAAATACACAATACTTTTGGACTTTTTGGATAGTTATTTTGGGATACTTCAAAGGTTAATTCTGACTTACGCGGAAATTCGATTTAAATAAAGGGAGGACAAAAAAATATTTTTGTTATTGTCTTCGTTGACAAAAACAAGACTGGGGTCCCAGAATTGATGGCTTCTTACCATCTCCTTGCGCGCCCTGCTGCAGCAGGAAGCTCTGTCCCTCGTTCCACTGTCTCTCCAGGAGCTGCTCGATGGTGGTGGCCACCGGGGGCAGCGTCTCGCCGCCTCCCCCGGCCCCTAGCAACCCCAACCCCGGTCCTGGCAACGACCCTGACGAGTCGTAGCGGATCTGCAGGCCGCCAATTGGCGAGCTGAATAGAGGGAGAGCCGGAGAATGCGAGCGTGGATAGAGAAGGAGCGATTGAGAGGTCAATAGGGAGATTAACGACTAAACATAAATGTCAGACAAACATAGACACTGCCGGCTATAAAACTACATCAATTTGCTGTTACAGTGCCCTCTAATGAACAGGGGCCAGGCTTTGCTCTGTGTGGGTGGGTTGAGAGAGAGGGAGACAGGGCAGGAGAACCAGGACATATGATGGAATTGAACTATGTTGACCAGTTGAATATCAGTGTATTTAAAATAGAGATGGACCGATATGCGTTTTTCAGGACCGATACAGATTATTAGTAGTTAGAGGGCTCCATAACAGACTTTTGGAGCAGATATTCATTTGCAGTAAAAAATGTAAAAATTGGCGTTTAAAAAATTGAATAACACAAACACTGAACTTCACTTAAATGCCTAAATCAGTGTTTTTCAACCAGTGTATCGTTTTTTTTTTTACGTCGTCGAGCGGAGTTGCAGTAGGAAGGAAGGAGTAGGTATAAGGTTGCGGTCGTGTGCAGATGAGCGCTCTATTGCCCGTGTCGCGTTCAAGAACTGCTCGGATATCTAGCCGTTAGCCACCTTGCTGTCCACGACTTCTACTGTACATCATTTGATGAGACTCTTCAAGTGTCGATATACACGAAAGTGTCCTTTCCAAGCCATATGTGACAACCGTCAATCCTCCTCCTGTGTTTTACGGCTGATGGCTAGAAATCCGAGCAGTTCTTGAACGTGACACGAGCAACTATAAAACAGCGCTATGGTCCCAAGCAAGCTTAAACGTCATCTCCAAACGAAACACCCGTCGCTTCAAAACAGGTGGCTGGACTATTATGTTAGCCTTCGTAAAAAAACTGAGTTTTGAGAAAAACTACAAAGGTTAATGAGAAAGCTCTCAAAGACAGTTACATTATTGCTGAACTTGTTGCTAAAGCCAAAAAGTCCTACACGAAGGCAGACATTAATACTACAGTGGTATGAAAAAGTATCTGAACCTTTTAGAATTTCTCACATTTCTGCATAAAATCCCGATCAAATGTGATCTGATGTTTGTCAAAATCCCAGAGATGAAAATACAGTGTCTGCTTTAACTAAAATCACCCAAACATTTATAGGTTTTTATATTTTAATTAGGATAGCATGCAAACAATGACAGATGGGGGGAAAATAAGTAAGTGAACCCCATGCTTACGGAGACAAAGAGCAATCAATACCAATTTTTACTTTTGGGAAAGGATACAAAACAATCTCTAAAAGTCCGGATGTTCATCAATCGACAGTCAGAGAAGTTGTCTAGAAATGGAGGGAGTTTGGCATTGTCACTTCTCTCCCAAGGAGTGTCCGTCCACCAAAGATGAGACCAAGAGTTCAGCGCAGAATACTCAGAGTGGTAAAAAAAAAAAAAAGAACCCTAGAGTGACTGCTAAAGACTTAGAGAAATCACTAACACAGTCCAATATCTCTGTGCACACATCAACTATATGTAAAACTATGGCCAAGAATGGTGTTCATGGGAGGACTCCACTGGTGTCGAAAAAACAACAACATTGTTGCTTGTTTAATGTTTGCAAAAAGGCACTTGGACACTCTACAGAAGTTTTGGCAAAATATTTTGTGGACTGATGAAACCAAAGTTTTATTTTTTTGGGACTAACAACGTCATGTGTGGAGCAGAGGTTGCGCTAGACATTTTCGTTGTCTGTCATTTTGACTGACAGGGTCATAAAAATCCGGTCATAGTCTATTTTTACCCGTCACTTAAATTTTTAAAATGATAATGATGACATATTCAATAGTATTTAGTTTTCATTCATTTTTAATTAATATTGTAACGCTTGCTTGGCGGCGAAAAATTAGACACGGAAGTCGTGGTATTTTTCTCCCTTTTTACTCTGCTTACCGCCAACAACACCGCCCCCAAAGAAAAGGAGGCAACGATATAGACCCCAATCACCAACGTCACACAATGATCTTAATTGTGGTTGTCAGCCCAAAATCTTCTAAATATATATTAAATGCATCTTACCAGATATAAAAAGACTACAACATAGTCTGTGGTGATCATTTGGTGCCCAGACTTCTTGTCGAATTACAGCAGTCCATCTCGCTCTCATCTTCGCGTCTCTCAGAATACGGTAGAACTTCAAGTCTCTCCGTCTATCTTCTCTGTTACAGCAACCAACCGCCACACACGCCTTCACCATTTCGATTATTAATATTAACGAGCAGAAAAACACGCCGTAATAGGAGGCATGTACGTAGTGGTAATGTATAAACATGACGGGCTGACACACAATATGGCGGCTCCGGTCAGGGGGGCGGAGTTGTGACGTCATGTGATTGGAGTCTATACACAGGCGGCAATCTTGTCCATCAATTGGATGACGCGCTAGCACACCGGGTGCACCAATAAGAACCTCGCGTTGATGTGTCAATCACGGTGCCGCCGCCAGACCCCGGTTACGCTACAATATTCTGATAGAATAGCCAACGACGTCATGCATTAAGAGAGACAATAGCTAATTAATATGCTAACTCGCCACCCTGTGGTCTGGGGTGTGAATTGCAACCTGTCAAAATGACTGACGGACTTCAGTTTTTTCCGTCACCGTTTTAAAAAAACGGTCAACGACGGAAAATTTCCGGTTAACGCGACCCCTGGTGTGGAGGAAAAATGGAACAGTGAAGCATGGTGGAGGGAGCATCATGATTTGGGGCTGTTTTGCTACCTCAGAGCCTGGACAACTTGCGATCCTTAATGGAAGAATGAATTCAAAAGTTTATCAGGATGTTTTGCATGTTTTCCATGACTGGCTATATATTTCAATCTACCTGCTTTCTATTCCTCTTGTGCTTATCTCCTTTGCTGATTTCAATTATTATTATTAGTAGTAGTTTTTGTTTTATTTTTATTTTTGTTTTATTTTTATTTATTTATTTTTATTCTATTTGTGATTAAATGCGGTCTTTTGTCTTGGTTTTTACGTTGTATTGATTTAAATGTGATTTTTATGATCTTCATGTGATGTAAAGCACTTTGAATTGCGTTGTGTTGAATTGTGCTATATAAATAAATTTGCCTTGCCTTGCAGAAAAACCTAAAACGAGGATGGATGCTGCAACAAGACACTGATCCAAAACACAGAAGTAAATCAACTTCAGAATGGTTTCAGAAGAACAAAATACATGTTCTGGAGTGGCCAAATCAAATTCTAGACTTGAACCCCATTGAGATACTGTGGCATGACCTAAAGACAGCGATTCATGCCAGACATACCAGGAATCTTACTGAACTATAGCAGTTTTGTAGAAAAGAATGGGCCAAGATTAGTCCTGATCGATGTGCCGGACTGACCTGCAGCTACAGGAAGCGTCTGGGGGACAAAATATTAGATGTGATGGTTCACTTACTTATTTTTCCCCAATGTCATTGTTTGCATGCTATCCTCATTAAAATATGAAAACCAATAAATGTTTGGGTGGTTTCAGTTGAAGCAGACACTGTTTTTTCATCTGTGTGATTTTGACAAAGATCAGATCACATTTGATGGTGATTTTATGCAGAAATGTGAGAAATATCAAAAGGTTCAGATACTTTTTCATACCACTGTATTTGCCAGCAAAGCCACTGTCGGCGAGATGTTCGGCCCAAATGTGGTTAAAGACATTGCTAAAGTCCCTGTCTGATAATTCTGAGCTTTTCAAGCCTAACTGCTATAAGAAAAACAGAGCGACTGGGAGCTGCTGAAGATGATTCCTGCCAGGCTATCGGCATTGTGTTCATCTAAACAGGTTCAAGTTTCAAACTCAGTAAGTATTGAGATATTATTTCATAATTAAATATACTGCACAGAAAGTCATTTTGGAAAATTTTTGGTCTGTGGTGTGCCGTGAAATTATGTTTACTGAATCACACAAATAGAAAATAATAGCTTTAGAAGTGCCTGAATTTCCTCAACTCAGAAACATCTCTTATCAAATTGAATAAAAGGTTAAATAAATAGCTCTCTGAAATTCATTGGTAGAGTAGTCATTCCTTAACCCAGAAGTTTTGGAAAAATAAATTATTCCTAAACAAAAGTGTAATCTGCAACATGGAAGCATTTGCATGGTTGAGCACCAACAGGTTATTCCACAACGGCCAAGGAGGAGTTGGGAACTGGACTCGGAAGTGAAGGTTAATTGCAGAATAGTGTCTTCATTTGCTTCTGCTAAATGTCATTCCCTAACCCAGAAGTTGAGGGTTCGATTCTCCGCCCTGATGACCACGTCTAAGTATCCTTCAGCAAGATACTAAACCCCACGTTGCTCTTTGTGTTGCATCAACAGTAGGTAGATGAGAATATAGCGTGAAGCGCTTTGAAGGCCTTAAAAAGCCGCAGTACAAGTGGAACTCCATTTACCATTTAACCAATCAGAGGACAGGGTGAGTACTAGTGCAGGAGAGGGAGGCACGGCTGCATCTGAGCCGGAATAACCCAGATGTTTTCATATCGGCCGGTCGGATAATTTTTTTTTTTTTTTTAAACGCCGATACACCTCGAATTTCCAAATATCGGCGCCGATAATCAGCCTGGTCGATAACCCGTCTATCTCTAGTGTGGTTATGCGCATATACATCCTTCCTAACACACTCTTTAAGTTCCTCTATCAGAGCATGAGTCAACAAAATAATTCATAAACATTTCTAAGTGTTATTTAAAACTGTCAAACATTCTACAAAAACTTCACATATACACAAATTGTTTTGATAAAATACTAAAATGTCAATACCACAGACCTTCAACTGTTATCGTCCATCCAACAAAAATATAAAGCAAAAAATAAAAAGACTCCAGTCATTCATATTCCCATCTCGACTGAAGCTTTCAAACATCCCCAAAAGGAGGAAAATGAAGAAAAATCAAGTCATTGTGTGATTGAAATAAGAAAAATGCAACCGCGGAAGAAGGATGGTTAGCAGCTTCAAAAACACAGGTTATCGTTGGCTGACAGAGCGAGAACTGCCTGTAGGCGTGTAGGAGCTAAATGGGAGTGTGTGTGTGTGTGTGTGTTTGTGCGTGCAAAAGGAAGAAAGAGGAGATGGGGGGCCAGCAGAGGGAAAAGCAGAGAGGGGGATGGGTGACGTTGGGGGTCAGTTTGGAATGTAAATGGGGATGAATGGAAGGAGAGCATCTGTGTGTGTGTGTATACTTACCGCGGCGTGGTCTTGGGAGAAGCCCTTATCGAGAAACCCTGCACACCGACGCTGCTGTCTCCGGCCTCCGGATCTATGTGCGCAAATACACACACACAATATATATATATTTTCCATTATAATGTGCATAAATTAAAAAAATACAAACAGAAAAACAATATTTAGAAAACACAAACTCTCATGAAAACAAACAGCCAGACTTGCTTTGTCGATTCGCCACTAGTTAATTGTTAACTGTAAAAGATGAGGCATTTTTTTGTTTTCCTGTTGTCACGGTAACAAAGAAGCAAAAGCTACACATGGTGCTTCTTAATGAAAATTTTGGCTCATTCCAGATTTGGAGGGCATTTGGATATCAAAATTGTGGAAAAATAAGCATTCGCGTTTCGGATTTTCTGCCACCGTATTAATACGTTTTAAAAAAACAACATTTATTATTGGCTTGATTATCTCAGTTTACAGATCGATAGTAACTTTTTTTCTTTTTTTAAACAATACTTGGAATACTAATCGCAGTAATGGGGTTGAAAACCCGTAGTGATATTATCCTAATCTCAAAATAGATTTTGCCACGTCAAAAAAAAAGATGCCACATGGCAAAATCCATGTTGCCACATGGCAAAAAAATGCCACATGACAAAATCTATTTTGCCACTTGGCAAAAAAAGATGCCACATGGTTGCCATGTGGCATTTTTTTTGCTATGTGGCATTTCGTTGCCCATAGTAATGGGGTTGAAAACCCGTTGTCATACTATCTTAATCTCAAAATAGATTTTGCCACATGTCAAAAAAAAAAGATGCCACATGGCAAAATCCATGTTGCCACATGGCAAAAAAATGCCACATGGCAAAATCCATGTTGCCACATGGCAAAAAAAATGCCACATGACAAAATCTATTTTGCCACTTGGCAAAAAAAGATGCCACATGATTGCCATGTGGCATTTTTTTGTCAAGTGGCATTTTCTTGCCCATAGTAATGGGGTTGAAAACCCGTAGTAATATTATCTTAATCTCAAAATAGATTTTGCCACATGTCAAAAAAAAGATGCCACATGGCAAAATCCATATTGCCACATAGCAAAAAAAATGCCACATGGCAAAAAAAGATGCTACGTGGTTGCCATGTGGCTTTTTTTGTGCCATGTGGCATTTCGTTGCCCACAGTAATGGGGTTGAAAACCCTTAGTAATATTATCTTAATCTCAAAATAGATTTTGCCACATGTCAAAAAAAAGATGCCACATGGCAAAATCCATGTTGCCACATGGCAAAAAAATGCCACATGACAAAATCTATTTTGCAATGTGGCATTTCGTTGCCCACAGTAATGGGGTTGAAACCCCGTAGTAATATCTTAATCTCAAAATAGATTTTGCCACATGTCAAAAAAAAAAAAGATGCCACATGGCAAAATCCATGTTGCCACATGGCAAAAATATGCCACATGGCAAAATCTATTTTGCCACATGTCAAAAAAAAGATGCCACCTGGCAAAATCCATTTTGCCACATGGCAAATATCACTTTTGGTTCTCGCTGTTTTTCCATTTTGTTTTTTAGATTTAGTCTCAGGACAAGTACATTTACTCAAAAACTGCATGTGGATGATTTAAAACTTGAAGGGTGGGATGAAAAATGTCCTCCAATTCTGAAATTTAACTTGCAAACCATGCTTTATTAAACGTACACAAATATAGAGCAGATTCAGTTCGGCCAGTTGCTATAAAAATTTTTAGTAGGCGACATATTGTTCCATAAATTATTGCCGATATGCGATATTTTTGTTGTTGTTGTTGTTGTTTTTTTTGACCAATTCAACCACTAACGTAGGGACAATACATCCAAATAAAGCACCCTTTCAAATGCAACAAATTGTTATTCTTAAACAAAACACAAACTATATTAAAAATAATCAATATTTAAAACAAAAAAAACCCACACACAATGAAAAGCGAGTCCCTTGAAAGCTAGCATATTTTTGTTCTCTGCCAATTAGAGCCTATCAAAAGTATTTATTTGATCCAAAATGACTGCCATATTGTCCTGCAAAGTGCACATGTTAGCAAATTTGAAGCCAAATTATGCATTGCCAATTAGATTTATCATAATGGGTGTCATTTTAAAGTTATTCTTAGTGTACAGTCTGAAGTACGTGAGATTAACTCCAGAAATCTTTATTTACATGGTGAACATGGCATGCTTTTATTTTAGAAATGTTCACCGGAAATACGTTTGCTAGCTAACCGTATGCATTACACTCCATTAAAAAAAAAATGCATGTGGTGTCAGTAAGTTTTATTCTTTTTTTTTTTTTTTGTTTGGAAATGATTTCATGTAAGAAGGTCACCTTTTAATCGCAAAATTTGCACTTTAGAGAAGACTGCCAATGTGTTAAAGCAGATTAAAGTGGTTGGTACATTGCCTTTTTTCTAGGGCTGTCAAAATTATCGCGTTAACCGTCGGTAATTAATTTTTTGAATTAATCACGTTAAAATATTTGACGCATTTAACGCACATGCCCCACTCAAACAGATTAAAATGACAGCACAGTGTAACGTTCACTTGTTACTTGTGTTTTTCGGTGTTTTGTCGCCCTTTGCTGGCGCTTGGGTGCGACTGATTTTATGGGTTTCAACACCCCATGACCATTGTGTAATTATTGACATCAACAATGGCGACCTACTAGTTTATTTTTTGATTGAAAATTTTACAAATTCTATTAAAACGAAAACATTAAGAGAGGTTTTAATATAACATTTCTATAACTTGTATTAACATTTATCTTTTAAGAACTACAAGTCTTTCTATCCATGGATCGCTTTAACAGAATGTTAATAATGTTAATGCCATCTTGTTGATTTATTGTTATAATAAACAAATACAGTACTTATGTACCGTATATTGAAAGTATATATCCGTCTTGTGTCTTATCTCTTCATTCCAACAATAATTTACAGAAAAATATAGCATATTTTATCGATGGTTTGAATTGTGCTTAATTACGATTCATTAATTTTTAAGCTGCAATTAACTCGATTAAAAATTTTAATCGTTTGACAGCCCTACTTTTTTCCAATAGCCTCAATGTAGCAAAATTTTACAATGATTAATATAGATGTCTTTCCTTATTTTGTATGTCTGAACTTTTTACGGCGTGTTGATGACCGATAAACATCTGTGAAAGCAACTGGAGTCTCATTTGCCATCAACACACACGCGCACCGTGCGATTAAATTGACTTATTGCATATCGCGACAAGCTTTGATTCAATATAATTTTCAATCAAAACGATGTGTGAATTTAAGCCTTTTTGTGTTAATGTCAGCAGAGAGAACGACATCATCATCATCTAAATGCAAAACCCACTGCAAAACTCAGTTTCTCTTTGTTACAATTACACATGACGCTTCATTGAAAAGCCCCACTCTTTCCCCTGTGTGTCCAGTGGGCCTCGCCCGCTCACCCTCTTATGTATCCGCCCGATTCTGGGCCGCTGGCCAGACGCTTCTTTTCATTTCCCCCAGAGAGAGTAATGAATCACACATGCGCACACACGCTAACGCACACTTTTGCATTTACATGCTTGCACTAAACTCCCCTCTACTTAAGACAGTCAATCTAAGCATTTACCCTAGTGGGTCAGCGGCATAGTTCTTGGCTCAACTTTTTGTTCGAACGTGCAATCCCTTCGCAACCCTTTGCATCCTGTCGCCTCCCACCGCACGCACACAAAAAGCGGCGAGAGACAGCTGCCAAAGTAAACGTGCGCGCTAACACACACACACAAATGACGGGATGATGAACCCGTACCGCACAGAAACACACACACGTTCATAATGGGAAAATAATGAATACTAGTTTAACTGATTCATATACAGTTTATACATTTTGAATACTGCCAAAATAGGTAAAAGTAGCTTTGGGAAAAAAATGCACAATAATGATTTGATGATAAAAAGACAAAACAATCAACACTAATGTGCTACTACTGTACATCAACTATTTTTTTTTTATTAGGCCTATTTCTGGTCTTTTGATTATCTACCAAATATTGAAAATTTCATATATTTGCATTTTTAGTTACCCTTGTAGATATACAATTCAGTGGGGAGATCGCTGGACATTGATATAATTTTTCAGTGAGCCCTCGTTTTTCGCGGTGAATGGGGACCGCCCCATCTCCGCAAAGTAGAGGCGACGCTTATCCCCTTAATGCCTGCAACATGAAGCAATTGTCAGAGAATCCCAAAACTTAAAAAATAAGGTCCTAGTTGTACTTTTTTCAAATTTGTAGAAAAAGAAAAATCAAAATGAATATGTGTAATAAGCGCTCTAATATCTATAACCCTAGTTAAATCCAGATTTTTTTCCCCTCATAGAACCTGCAGCTGCATGTGTTGACTTGCATCCATCATTTTTTTTTTTTTCCCCCAATTTCAAAATTCTAAATTAGTCTCAAAATAATGAAACTCTGACTGTATCAAATGTGATACACTAGGCTAGAAGGGTTAATTACATTTACAAAAAAAAAAAACAACAATTTTTTGTTTTGTTTTTGGAGGGGTGTTCAATGTATTTATTCAGATTTAACAGCATTGGAAAGAGATACATATAAATTACATATCTACATACATATTTTTTCCACAAAGTATAATTTAAAAAAATACTATATGTATATTTTTATAGGTGGTTTTAAGCACTGCAAATGTAATAATTATATATAAAAAGAAAACAATTATTTGTATATGTAGACATGTATATATCTTAACATTTTTAAAATAAATGGGTGCCTCATATTTGCATACTGCTATAATTGTGCTTCATAGTATGAACCAAAATCATAAGTATAATATGAACCCCAAAATTGCTGGAATCTGTGCTTAAAATAGGATGTTTTGTACAAGGATTCTATTTTTTGGTTTTTAATAATTATCTGCATAAAAAGACTTTCCATTAGGGCTGCAGCTATCGAATATTTTAGCAAACGAGTATTCGACTGAAAATTCTATCGAGTAATCGGATAAAACATTTTTTGTATTAGGTAAAGCGCAATTATGAATATACATGACAAAACAAACATTTAATCTAATATTGAACCATTTTCAGTCAATCAATGTCTTTATTTTCGATATACATTGTTGAAAACAGCCATCTCAGATGTGACTCAGATGTGACTACATAAATAAAAGACTAATTCACTGCTTTCACGCAAAAAACATCCAGATCTCATAAAATATACAGTATATATATACAGTATATATATTTATTACCTAAAAATGTCATTACACTTGATACACATCACTTAAAAGTTAGGTGTTTTTCCCATGTGTTTCAATTGAATTTCCATTTGTGTCAAGCTATTTTCAAGTTCTAGTTAAGTTTTAAGTTAGTCTGAAGTCCTGATAGGATTTGGAATTTTTTCATTCATTCAATTTGTTCAAAGTAAATGTATGATAATGGAGCAGATTAGGCACCAGTGCCACTTAAGTGTTTTATCCATCAATGACTAATGAGCTAAAATTGACTGTTAGCTTTATTATGTTTTTATTTTACACCATCATCACTCTACAGCGCTATGTTTTTACGGATTAAATAAAACCTGTATGTAAGACACGTTAGCCACGCATTGACAGTAGTCATAATTAATAGAAACGTAACCCTCCGTAGTGCTAACTTTACTTGAGCAAGTGACAGTAATGTGCGCTGAGAAGTCTGCCGCTTTAAGATGGTGGTGTTTACTAACGCCGCCGAGTTTGTCATTTCGCATCTAGTTCTATATACATGTGATATCTATGAGACGCATCAGACGCTACCTGCTACCAAGGTAGCATCTTGTGGGTGTAGTTTTTGGCAACGCCGGCATAGTTTGTAGCGGCTGTCAGCTGCAGTCAGGTATGATTGCTTCTTCCTCTACTCTAAAATTAAACTAATAGCTTCCAAAAACAATACATATCTTTTATTTTCATTAACATATATTAGACCCCCTGAGGGCCCTTTAAAAATCTTGGGGTCCGAGGCAATTGCTAATGGAAAAACACACATTTTCAAAAACTCAAATATAGGGCCCTAAAAGGCAAAATTGATTTACGGGGTTATTTTCACATTTTTTTCTCGCTTTTCAATGCATTACGCATAGATACGACAACTCATTTCGGAATTATTATAAACAACTGGACATAAAAGTAGAGCAGAATTTTGTCAACTAGGATTTTTTTTTTAAAAGGGCAAATTTACTGGTCACAGAAATGAGAAGATGAAAAATTTGCTTTTTCAACAGTCTGATGCATTTTTTTTACCCATTTAGCCCATTTCTGGTGTCGTGGGTGTGTGTAAATTTGAAGTTTATATACATTGTAGTGTGTACAGCATTTTGAACATATTGTTAAAAAAATATATCTACAAAGGTGGAAGATTTATGTATGCGTAGGCCTGTCGCAATAAATTTTAGTAGGTGATATATTGTCTCAAATTATTGCCGATATGCGATATTATTGTCCATTTTTATTAACCAATTCAAGTACTAATGTAGTGTTCCACTTTTGTCATGCATGTGGTGTCTGTAATGATTTTTGAAGTGTCACCTTTTAACCGCAATTTTGCATTTTGGAGAAGACAATACATGGCAATCCTCCAAAATGTCGCGATGCAAATTTTTTCCAATATCGTTCAGCTCTTCAAGAAAGCACAACGAACCACATGCATGACTGGAAGTGTGTAAAACTTACTCCTTCAGAAAAACTGTCAATGTTTTCATTTGATTGTTCCTGAGCAGGAGGGTGCTGTGTGTGTGTGTTTGGGAGGGGGCATGTTCACCAGAGCTGGCAGGGAGGAGCCTGAAAATTTCACCAGCATTGACCCCTGACCTTTCCGCAAGTGGGTGGTGACAATCCATTATCCCCCTCCGATTCACTCACACGTGATTGTGTCACATGGGTCAGCTCCGTACCTGCGGGCGAGGCCTCCGACTGGGCGATGAGCGCTGCCATGGCGGAGTTTGGATTCAGACGGTTCCCAAACATATGTGAGGGGGCCAAGTTGAATACCGACCCTGGAAGGCCGCTTACCTGATGACGAGAGGAACAGAAACAGCAATATCAGCGGCAAAATCAATGCTTACCCATGTTTTTCTTTTGTAATACAGTTTCTTCAGAGTGGCTACAGAAATTGCTACAAATTCTCATGCTCCTACAGACCTCCCAATCCTCTTGAAGAAACAATACACACGCCGCGTTATCTGAAATGATTTTGACAACTTGGCCAACAGCCTGGGCTTTTGACAGACAGTAGGGCTACTTGGACTAGAGCAGGAGGAAACCTATTCACCGTAGCTAGACACCAGCATGTGTCACATTACAAACACTTATCTACAAATCAAACAGTTTAGTTAATCATTAACAATCATGTTTCTGACAAGGTAATTAAACAATAATGCAGCGTCTGCTTGGGGTAAAAAGTGGGAAGGATGACAAGCAGTAGGTGTTCAACAAACTCCAGAGCGACGTTTCAAAACCTAAACCCTCTACAAAATTATTTTAAACTCATGGTAAAATGTTTATATCAATATACAGTAGGGGTGTAACGCTACACAAAAGTCTCGGTTCGGTACGTACCTTGGTTTTGAGTTCACGGTTCGGTTCATTTTCGGGACAGTAAGAAAACAAAATGCAAAATATAAATGTGCTAGTTGTTTAGTACACACTTTTGTGCTTTCAACAATAGGAACATTAGCCTATACAAAGCTAGAATTCTGCTCAAAAAGTAGCGGGTATTTAAAGATAATAATCCAACAACAATTTGCCTTTCAGACCCCGCGTATTGGTCAGTTTTCTTTCTGAAAGAAAGAAGAAAAAGATTTTAACATGTATTTTACAAATGAAATGCCTCAATGAATCATTTTTTTTTCTTATGAACGGTTTTCAAAAGCTTTATTGGTGGATTTTCTCAAGTTAAAGCGCCACACAGAAATTAATAAATTTAATTGTGTAAGCAGGATCTGTGTATTATTCTTATTAATTAATTACAGGTGTCTTAGCTCATTGCGTGCGTCGCGTTGAGTCGCTTCTGGGACGCGTCTAACACACGGCCGCACTGCGACTGGTGTGCATTGGCTGATTGACTTTAACGCCCGCGTTTCACTGCGTTCTCGCGGCGGCCACGTTGTCGTGCCGTTGACCTTTCTGGGTTATATACTGTCCTACCGTGTTGGTCCTCATTATAGTAGAGAAGACAGAGTAAAGATAATCTACACAAAGAAACTGTAACACGATCGACTCACAGTCTCGAAAAGTAAGGGTTACATTATGTCAGAAACTCGTTCGGTACGCCTCCGTTCCGAACCGAGCACCCCGTACCGAAATGGTTCAATACAAATACATGTACCGTTACACCCTTAATATACAGTGATCCCTTGTTTTTCCACGGTTAATGGTGACCCTCACACCTGCGAAAAGCGAAAATCTGTGAAGCTAGACGCAGAGCATATTTACATAAAAAAAAAAAAAAAAAATTGTGTGTGTGTTCAATGTGTCTACAGGTAGTCCCCGGAAAATGAACAAATTCCGTTCCTATGCTAGGGATGTGAACTGAATTTCCGCGAAAGTCAAAATTACCCCTACAAAATAACTTCAAAAGTCCAAAAGTATTGCATTTTGTTTAATGATGGAAGATACACTTCCCTCTGGTGGCAGTGTTAGGCCTGGTGACATGGATAAAGAACTGCTGCGCTCTATGTTTGCCCCACATAAAGTTGTAAGTTGTTTCAGCAAATATATGTTTGTGTATGCATTTGTAATTAAGTTCACAGCTACAGTTTGTGGAGTTTCGTGTGAGCAATTTGCTATGAGAATCGTAACTACGTTAGCAGTTGTAGCATTTAAGATAGCAGATTTTTGTTTGGCAAATTTAATCCACTAAATTGACATATTGATTAGACTAGATGGACGTTTGAATACAAATTGTTCTGTGTCAAGTGTTTTATTGGTAAAATGCGTGTCGTTTTCAACATAAGTGTACATATGTGTTACAGCTTTACAAATTGTCAAAAGTGAAGTTAAAAGCTTCATAAAGCACAATTGCCTTGTTTTAGTGTCTGTAAAGCTGAACAACTTTACGTTTAGTGAGTACAGAACACGTCATAACAGAAAAGTAAAAAAATAAGATACTGTGAGGTACAATAAGGTACTGTTTATACGACAATTATTTTTTTTTTTTTAATGACTGGAGACAAAATGGCGGAAGAGACTCCGGCGTCGTAAAGTCGACATTGCGCGAGTAGAGTACGTCGTAACCTTGGGACTGCCTGTATTAAGCTGTCCAAGTCCTAAAGTAGCAAAGCAGCACCAGAGTGTCACACTACCACCATGCACCATGTTTGACAGTTTTCTGGAAAGTAGGATCTAGGTGCACATTTTGGAGATCTACAGACCAATTTTACTTCTTTTTTTTTTTTTTTCCCCCAGGGCTGGAGGTAATCGGGCTATTCACAATTTACCAAGAAGGGGCAATTTCTTTTTCACACAGGGCTAAATTGTTTTGTATCAGTATTTTAAAATTGCATTAAATGCATAATGCTCATGCATTATCATTGGCTGATATGAACATTTGTTTGATGACCATAATCAGTGAAGTGATGGTGTTTATTTCCCTCTCTGATAGGACCAATAGTGTTTGTTGGAGCCATTGCGAGGTTCCCTCCCCTCTTGTCATTCTCCGCCCTCTTGCACAAAACCCCACCCTTTTGCTCCATGGACCTTATTTGGGAAATACCTTAATTGGATTAAACTATGCATCAGAAAAACTTTGTCAGCATTGTGTCAGTTCTCCGATGGGCTTTGGTCTCATGTGTGGAATAGAACATAAAGACGCGGTGTCGGGATATTGTTTTTATTTGCGTCGTCATGAAAGTTGGATGATATTAGGATTAAATTTTAGGATGAAGTGGAATATCAGATTCTGGATTGTTTCAATTTAAACAAGGATGATGGAAAAAAATTTGAATGATTTATTTTCATTTAAACAGGGGTGTGAAGACTTTTTATATCCGCTTTACTCACTTACCCAACTGCGTTAGGCCTATTAAATCAATAACGCTGCAATTTAAAATACAGTGAAATTAATGTCATTTTGAATGGATGCATTTTTCTAATTAATAAAACAATGTAGTTCACCAGCATGTCGTAAATTCTGTTCTTTTTATTATTTAAAAGACCATGATATCGGTATACAGTGGGGAAAATAAGTATTTAGTCAACCACTAATTGTGCAAATTCTCCCACTTGAAAATATTAGAGAGGCCTGTAATTGTCAACATATGTAAACCTCAACCATTAGAGACAGAATGTGGAAAAATAACCCAGAAAATCACATTGAAAGTCCGTGTTGCCCAACGACAGCCCCAAAACATCACTGCTCTAGAGGAGATCTGCATAGAGGAATGGGCCAGCTCAGCTCATTTTTCATGTTCCTTATCCAATTACTCGTTTATTCGAACTAACTAGTTCATCGATTAATCGACTACAAAAATAATCGATAGCTGCAGCCCTACTTTAATTTGATATATAATTTAACATTTTTAGTAAACCTCGACTAAATCTAGACAAAGACAAACATGTTTTGAGATGACTAAAATATGACTTACACTAATAGGCATTATCGTCCAAAAATCTAAGAAGAAAATTTAAAAGGGCTGCCAAAAACAACACTGGTCTGATATTTCCATCTTTTCGATGATCTTGAACATTAAAGTGAGGAAACTATGCAAAGACTCATTTTTCACGGCACTATACATCTGCTCACATTCATAATGTCGTTTGAGAGGAGAATGCCATTATCTCCTATTACTAATTTAACATGAAATATGGAAAACAAGCTGGAAAAATCCCATTCCTCAATCCATTTTGCTTTCACTGAAATTAATACAGATTTTTTTCCTCACGACCCATCCTCCTCTTCCTATATTCCTTCCTCCTTCCCACCGACATTCATTTTTCATTGACATTCATTTTTCATTCAAAGATACTCTCCTTCTTTCTATCCCAGGCCGACAGCCAATAGCAGGCAGTCAGGAACGATCTAGTGGACTGAAAATAACAAATGGCCTTGGCCCATCTTTACTGCTGTTGGAATTCTTAAGTTCACTTTTTGAATGTGTGTGTGGCAAATGCACAGTTTTCCCTATCTCTTTACTCAATTCTTCCACCATGTAGACATAGCAAATAACCGTAGTCTCCAATGCTTCCCGAGGCCTCCTGTCCTTTTCGGAAGGAGCAGCAAGGTACTGGCTAAGATATATGTCAGGCCTGAAAAACCCAAGTCAGCCTCAACACGCACGCACTTTCTAGTGCCCCTTCCATCCCTACTGTAGTGCTTGTCAGATGTCATTACATCACAGGACAAGAGAGGGAGAGTTCGCGAGCGAGAGAGACAGATGAATCGGGAGGGGGTAAAAGGGAAGGTGGAGGGGGAGAAAGGGTTGATGTGTGAACGAGCGGCAGCGAGCAAAAGAGAGGTGGTGAGGGGACACGGGAGAAAAATGGATTTGGGTGGAAACTGACAGAAAATTCTCTCGGAGGACATTTTGAAAAGAAGGACACTGAGGTCAGTGACTACAGATTAGCCCCCCCTCGGCACTCCCTTTTCCTCCTTTATTGGGCAATTAAATGGTGCTTCAAAAAAAGTTACCAAAACAACATGAGCTCAATTTTTGAATGGAAAAAAAACGTTGATAATACATAGGGTTTCCCCTACAAATAAAAGATTGTGGTGCACTGCCACACCAAAATATATATTTTAAATATTTAAAGATACATTTTAATTTAGAATTTAACAATATATCTAAATGAATATAGAAATAGCTCATTATTTGCGCACTATTTGCCAGAAGTCATCTGAAATAGCATGTCAAATACAAATTGGTCCTTTAGACCAGGGGTCCCCAACCTTTTTTGCACCACGGACCGGTGTGATTTGGGTCTTTTTTTCACGGACCGGTGTCCTGTCAAATTTTGCACCCTTATAAAATTTTGCTCCCAAAGCTTTTGTGGCGGTGAAAAAAAGCCCTCTTTTATATTCAGTTGGACTCTCAATGTTATCCAATGGTGCTAAAAAACTATTTACATCACAAACATACATGTGCAACACGGAAATGGCGTAAATTAATGCTTAACGACACGGCGAAGTCGTTAAGTGAGAGGGCTACGTGCAGCTGTTGTGTGCGCCTAACATGGCAAACGTAAGTTAATATTCCTTTCTTTAAAGAAAGTTTGTAGTGTGTACTTAGGAATCGCTGCATTCGCGGTCCTTTTTACCATTACGCGCATGCCAACTTTGTCAGAACACCGGCAGTGTGCGGCAGAAAAATACAGCAAATATAAAATAGCATTTGTTTTTAGCCCCGTCCTGTTAAGTGCAGGGAAAAAATACAACTCACCCGGCTGAATCAGTGGGAGGCCTGAGTTTGTTTCGTTGAGACGAGATGGTCCCGAAATGGGAGAGTGAGAGAAGCTAGCATCACAAATACACGATGTTGGAAATTGTAGCACAGTTTTCAGCGCGCTCCTAGCGATGTCAGGATATTTCTAAATGACTTTAATCCAGAACTTCGGTAGAGTTGTTGTCTCAAATGTACATTTAAGTTGCCGTGATTTGCGATCTCTACAAGCTGATATTCCTGTTCCACAGACATGCTCGAATCACTCGATTTATTCTCATACGGGTCACGAATTCACTCCTTTGCAGTTCGTGGGTCTTTAGTGATTGGGAAGTAGAATAAATTTTGTTTTCTTTGAGGTTGTAGGCACATCTTCTGGCTCGTCAGGTTCCCTTTTCCCCGTAAAAAGTCTGTCCAAAGACGTCTGTTATTCAGTCATTCTAGTGTGGGGGCTAATTATTGTGCGCTAGCTTAAATGCTATAGAATTCTAATGTTTACAACAATTGGCCAACTTGCATAGCAAAAGTCCACTAGCTTAAATGTTATATAACAATTGGCTAATTTGCATAGCAATTGGCTAATTTTTGCTTTGTTGCAATTGACTCGCTTGCGTAGCAAAAGTCCGCTCGCTATAATGCTATGTAATGCTAATGTTTACAACAATTGGCTAAGTTGCATAGCAAAAGTCCGTTAGCTGATTGTTATATAGCATTTAAACTAACTTGCATAGCAATTGGCTAATTGTTGCATTGTTGCAATTGGCTAACTTCCATAGCATATGTCCACTACCTTATATGCTATATAATGCTAATGTTTACAACAATTGGCTAATTTGCCTAGCAAAAGTCTGCTAGTTTAAATGCTATATAATGCTAATGTTTACAACAATTGGCTAACTTGCATAGCAAAAGTCCACTATCTTAAATGCTATATAACAACTGGCTAACTTGGATAGCAAAAGTCCGCTAGCTTAAATGCTACATAATGCTAATGTTTACAACAAGTGGTTAATTTGCATAGCAAAAGTTGCCGAGCTTAAATGCCACATAAAAAAAAAAAAATGGCTAACCTGCATTGCAATTGGCCAATTGTTACAACTGGCTAACTTGCATAGCAAAAGACCGCTAGCTTAAATGCTATATAATGCTAATGTTTACAACAACTGACTAACTTGAAAGGCAAATGTCCGCTAGCCTAAATGCCATATAATGCTGATGTGTCAAATAGACTTGGCTAACTTGCATAGCAAAAATCCGCTAGCTTAATTGCTATATAACAATTGGCTAACTTGCATAGCAACTGGCTAATTGTTGCATTGCTGCAATTGGCAAACTTGCATGGCAAAAGTCCACTAGCTTAAATGGAATATAATGCTAATGTTTACAACAATTGGCTAACTTTCATAGCAAAAGTTTACAAGATTGTTTCTAGTGCGCACCAGAAACTATGTATTGTGCACGAGAAACAATGTGGTGCACATCCGATTGCTTAAATTTATTCTATATCTGTCGATATCTTTAGGGCCTCCGTAGGTTTCAATGGACAACTTGTAATTTAAAAAAAACTTCAAATAAAATTCCTAACACAGAATTTTGCACTTACTGCAATCACCAATGCGCCAATTACTTATGAAAGTATGTAGCCCAGCTAGCGACAAAAGGTTGTTTGATGATTAAATAATTTTTCTACAAGAGTACTAAGCATTCCTTCACTTTAGTCAGGATTTTAAAAAAGCATCACTTTACATTACAAGAATTTTCCCCATGAAGGCCAAGGGAAATTGACTGGCAAGCAACATAGGTGCTAAAAGAAATTCTGTTTAAATGCGAAGACCTCTGCTATCAGCTGCCCGATAACTCACTGAGAATAGACAATTCACACAAGGTCAGCACGCGTGTGCCTCACGTAACTAACGTACCGTACAGAGAGATTTACTCTTTAAGACATTTAATTAGTGAGTGGTGGTTTATTTGCATTTCTGCAGTTAATCTACACTTCATGGTGAAGATGTTGGCCCGACAGAGGGTGGTGAATAAACTCCGCCTGCGTGTTTTTGAATGCCCAAGAGCCAAAAAGAAGGATAAGTGCGCTCGGGTGTCGTCGGTGCGGCTCTTGTGTTCGAACTCACGTGTGTGGCGGCCGTGCTGGTCAGGGGTGCGGTGGCGGTGAAGGGTGAAGGAGGGGCCAGTGAAGGCGTGGGCTGCGGTTGGTCAGAGGTGACGCCGCCCATGGCGATGGCTCCGGGCCCCGATAATGACGACCCGTCGCCACAGGAGAAAACACCTGTGAACAGCCAGGAAAAAGCTTTTTTTTTTCACAGCTGACACAGTTAACATTTGTATTCATCCTTTACACTGGACACTGACTTTATACACATTATTATTTATGAAATTTATACAAATTCTCTTATGAATATGTGATATTCTAGTTTTTATTAAATGGAAACTTGATCAAAAGTAATAGTAAGTAGAGCCAGGTGGTATACCGAAAATTTACTGTTACCGAAATTCTTCACGATGACCGACATAAGTTTAACCATGTCGGTAAATTCGGTAATTTAATAAAACAAAAAACTATAGTCTTTTCATCCCACTTTGACTCTGTGTTGTTTGGATATGTTTATTCCCCTTTAAGTGGTTATCAGGATATCAAACAGAAGCCCGGTAGGCTAACGCTAGCGGCTAACGCTACAAGCAATTGTGATGGAGTGTGGCTTAAGGGAGCTACACCAAACTTTCACCTGACATTAAGTAGACTCTTGGCGGCATCCAGACGGGCTTTCACCTGCTTTCCTCCCAGGTTCTCACAATTTTAGGAGAGGGTGCTTTCTACTGGTAGCCAGGCCACAGGCTAACGCTAGCTGATGCTATAAAATTAACGTTACGGAGTCAGATAGCGGCATTGAGCATGGACTGCATGTAGCAATTAGTATGTCGCGTTATTTTGTATCTTTGTGTGTGTGTGTGATTTCTTTGATATATTTTATGAGGGTAAAGAATTCAGCATAAATTATAATGCAGCAGTGAAGCCTATAATATGACCGTTCAACGGCCACAGATATTTTTCTGTATGTGCTTGCTTCATTCTGTGTCATTACTGCCATGATAAAATCTTAAACGTTTCATTGGCAAAAGAGCAATATAGCTTTAATGTGTGTGTGTCCGTGTGGGGGGTGGATGTGAGCGTGCATGTATTAAAAAATGCTCTGGGTAAAAAAAAAAACCTGAAACCTTGAAGTAAACACTTGCGTTGAGTAATTATATCACATCAGCCATTAACAATAGGCTGTCTGTTTGAAGTGTTTTGTTCAAACTATACAACATGTTTGCACAGTCGTCGTATTGATAATGTTGTACATTGTTCAAGTCATGCAAGCTGTTATAAATGTTTATACTTGAATTCTTATGGTTTACAAGAATTTTTTATTTGTATTTTACGCATTGATTCAGATTTTCAAATCATATAACAGGCCGCTTGGGCAAATTTATCGTTATTTATCGTCATTTATCGTTATCGCCCAGACCTAATAGTATGTAGGAATAGTTTTATATGTCCTAGAATATATTCCGCATCACATTAAATGTTCCTAATAAGATTACTCGATTATTCAAATAACTAATTGATAAATTAATCGATTACTTTAAATAATCGATAGCTGCAGCCCCACCTGATTCCCATTTTTTTAAAGTCATGTCACAACATTAAAAAAAAAAAAAAAAATTCAAATAAACTATACCTCTACAACCCTCATTCGTTTATCTCAGCCTACCTTGCCACTAGAGGTGTGCGAAATTTCCGATTCTTACGTTATTCGCGATTCGGCCGTGGAAGATTCGAGAACGATTCACAAACATCCATATTCCGATTATTGAAATATGTCAAGTAGAGCGGAAGTAAAACACACTCAGCTCGCCGTGCAGTCTTCGGGACGCAATGAGGAACGGAGCGAGAGTAGCTAAACATCATGCTTCTCATTACCCGGCCCCTCGAGTAATGCCAATGCTCAACTCACGGCTCTAGCTCAACTCATGCCGCGAGATAAAAAAACAACAACATACCTGACTTCTGCCGACAGCTGCTACAAAGTATGTCCACATAATGGTACGGTAGATATCATATTTATATAGGAATAGATGCAAAATAGACTCGGTGTCGTTAGCAGCACATGTACAGTAATCTAGATGAGGGCGTTAGTAAACGGCCGCCATCTTAAAGCAGTAGACTTCCCTGCAAGGCTGTTGTAGCGAACCTTCCGAGCGAACCTAATGAACTTTTTAGCTAAAATACTCCTAAATCGGTAAAATATTGACTTGAATCTATCTTTGAAAGTTTTAAAACTTTCACATGTCGAAAGTAGACAACAGGGAAATTATGGAATAACGGGGGCAATTTTAACAACTTTAACGGTTGATTCACCACATTAAATTAATTGAATGTAGTTTAAAGCTGCTGATACAGAATGGGGATTTGAGTATATTATTTATTGTTTTTAACTGTTAACTTGATACTGAAATAGTAGTTTATTTAAGCCTGCGAGGCTTGTTTTTTGTTATACAGTTTTTGTAATTAATGTACAAAACATTAAAATCAGCTAATAGCGGGGGGGGGGGGGGTAATCAATAATCCATTTATAATTGAATCGTAGCCTCTGAATCGTAATCGAATCATTAGGTGCCCAAAGATTCCCACCTCTACTTGCCACTCCCACACATGCTCGCACGCAAACACCAGCGCTCAGCCACTAACCGGGGATAAACCATGCCCCAGCCCCCTCTGACCCCAGCAGAGGTGCTGGTAGGGGGGGGGGGGAGAGGGCCCCTCAGTCCCACAAAAGCCTGAATGGCTCAGGGCAGCATACATTCACTGGAGGAACAAGAGATCTTTGTGCCAAGAGGGAAGAAGAGAGATGATGAGGGGGTGCGGAGCGCTATCTATACACTACATGGGCCTACATACTATTTATAACACTTTGTAATATGCAATAGAAAAATGGATACGCAAAAGATGGGCTGCAGTCACTCAGAGGGCATGTTCTCCTGCGAGATGTTCAGCCGCTGGATGAGAGGCCAAACCGACAATTTATTAGTTTTCTTCACGTCAACTATGAAAAGCTTTTTGCGTGCATTGAAGCACTAAAAAAAGATGACATTGTGCCAAAGTGTGAACAGCTCAAGGTTCATTCAAACATTAATGTTTGTTTATTAAGCCAAATGGTAGTTTCTGATTTTGCCATTCCGTCCGGGAAAAATTTGTTTATAGAAAAGCTAAACTGACACATTGACTTCAATATTTAATGTTGGGAATTAGCGCTGCTAATCGATTAACTGGAGTAATTCCATTAGAAAAGAAGCTTCGAATCAAATTATGCTGCTTTCAAAATCCGTTTAGTTAGCGTGGCGATGTTGTGGTTTGTTTTGAAAGTGTTTGCATTTAGTTTTATTGATTTAGTTGGTTGCAATGCCTTCTAGTGGCAACAGTGAATATGACAACTAATTTAGCATGGCTGAATCCAGCCGATCCCTGTTAAGACCAACCTAAGGTTACTTTTTTTTTAGAGCAAATATGTTATTTTTATGCATTCGTAATTTAGTTTATAGGTATATTTAGCAGTTTTTGTGGAAATATGCGTTGGTACAATTTGTTAAGACTGCACTGTAAAGGAGAAGCTCCCCCCAATCTTGTTGTAGATTAGAGCCTAGTTCGGGCCTAAAAAATCCAGCCCGACCCGACACGGCCCGCTGGTATTGAGGCCCGACCCGGCCCGAGTTCGATCACTTAACTAGATTTGCAGGCCCGAGCCCGAAAAACCCGATTTTTTTTTTTTTTTTTTTTTTTTTTTTGAGTGACGCGGAAAAAACGCAGCAGCAGCAATTTATTTTCATTTCTTCGAGTTGGCAGAAAAAAACGCAAGTTTTCTTAATGTTTAAATAATCTACATATTTTTTTGAGAATTATCAAAGCATTCACACAACGAAATAACGCTGGGAAAGTTTGTTAAACATATTTCTGAGTGTGTGGGATATTGTTCTCACATGGACGCGCCTCTCTGACAAGGAAATGAAAAAGCGGCCGGCGCCACGGCGTTCGTGCACACGCACAAGCAGAAGCGCAATACAGAGAGCCTGCTCTCCAATTTTTTTTTTTTTTTTTTTAAATAATTTATTAGTCCGGCATGGCGGCCCGACCCGAACTGACCCGAACGTGAATGCTTAAAATGTGGGCCCGACCCCGGGTCGGGTCGGGTTCGGGTTCGGGTTCGGGCACAACATTTAACCTCTATTGTAGATTGCACGAAGACAATAAAAGCTATTCTATAAAAATAAATTGTTAAGGGGGAAAAAAATCAATCATGCCTCTTCTGTTTTCTTCTTTTTTCACATGTACACAAAAAACAATAAATTCAGGTCCACCCCGTATTTTCCACTTACAAAAAAAACACACACCATTCCAATTCCTGCACCCCCGCCGTCAAACATTAACCTAAGCAAAAAACGAATGTCTCAACTCTCACCACCCACCGGCACATATCTATCAAGCTAACTATCTACCCATCAGCACGGTGGAGTAAGCAGAATGATGGTGGAGGAAGGGCAGGATTCTCCCCTTTACTGCCCTGTATTAACCCCTCAGCTAAATATTTACAGTGCGAAGATGAACAAATGATTAAATATCGCAAAGCCATATCAGTACTCTTTCACACCAGTCTTGCTTATAAACGAAAGGGCTAGCGTAGCGCTGTGATATGAGGAAAAGCAAAAAATGTGCCATACACATTGAATCACAAACTACTTTTTCTGTGACAGCGCAGAACCAACTCAATGCCTCTTGATCTTAAGTCAGAAAGTAAAAAATAAATGCAAACATTGCAAATATTATGAAGGAAAAACAGACCTCATTTTTCGACTTGCGCAATTATGACCTTACGATGCCGGAGTCTCGGCCACCATTTTGTCTCCAGTCATTTTTTTCAGCTGCGTAAACAGTGCCTTATTGTACCACACAGTCTCTTAACTTTAATTTTATTAACTTGAAGTGTTCTGTCCTCACTAAACGTGAAGCTGTTCAGCTTGACCGACAGCAAAAAAAGCAATTGTGCTTTTTGAAGCTTTTTACTTCCTTCACCTAGACATTTTTTAAAGCTGTATCACACATATGTACAGTTATGTTCAAAACAACACGTATTTCAACAATAAAACACTTGACATAAAACAATTGGTGTTGAAACGTCCATCTAGTCTGATCAATATGTAAATATACGAGATTGATTTCGCCTAGGTTTCCCAACAAACGCCTATTAGTTTAAATGCTAACATATTTACAATAGTGTAACACGAATGCTTTTTTAGACCGTGACATCTCCAACGTAACGCTGAAGTGGGTCATTATAGACACGCCCTCATTTACAATCCATGTTATTTCTGCTTTTTCCCCCGGTAATCTTTAAAAAAAAAAGAACATGCCGATCAAACACTTCAGCTATGGAATTTGTGGAAACGCCTCTAGACATTACGCCATATGAAGGATGTTTTCTTCATACGTTTCCCGAAACCAAAAACTCGGAGGAAAAACTGAAGAATGGATCAACGTACACGGACATCCAAAAGACCAGTTTAACGACAGCAAGGTGAAGCCATTCAAAACATTTTGTTGGGGGCCATGGTCCTACAGAGGACGAAGAGGTAAGCCGTTTTGATATTTTTACTTATTTTTTAGGGTAGGGTTTTGCCGTTATGCTTCTGTCTGACATAAAAAAAGACAAAAGACACTACTTTTGGACTTTTTGGATAGTTATTTTGTGGAGATACTTAAAGGGTTAATTCGTGGAACAGTATTGTATTTTGTTTAATAATGGAGGATACACTGCCCTCTGGTGTCAGAATTGGGTATGGCTGGGCTGTCGTCTTGGCTTCTATGATTGAGGAACAGACTCTCGTCTGACATGGATATGGGATGGCTACCCTCTCGTTTGGCCCACATACAGCTGTAAGTTGTTTCAGCTAATATGTTTGTGTATGCATTTGTAATTAAGTTTACAGCTATAATTTGTAGAGTTGTGTGTAAGAGATTCCAGCGTTGTAAAGTCGAAATCACTTAATTCGAGTTAGGGCTGCAGCTATCGAATATTTTAGTCATCGAGTAATCGACTGAAAATTCTATCGATTAATCGAGTAATCGGATAAAACAAATATATTTTTAGGTGAAGAGCAATTATAAATATACATGAGAAAACAAGACATTTCATCTAATCTTGAACCATTTTCAGTCAATCAATGTCTTTATTTTCGATGTATATTGTAGCTAGAATTAAAAAAAAAGACTAATTCACTGCTTTCACTCAAAAAACTTTTAGATCTTATTTAAAAAAATAATAATAATAATAATATATATATATATATATTACCTAAAAATGCCGTTACGCGCCCTGTGATTGGCTGGCAACCAGTTCAGGGTGTCCCCTGCCTACTGCCCATAGTTAGCTGGGATAGGCTCCAGCACCTCCGCGACCCTCGTGAGGAAACAGCGGCATGGAAAATGAATGAATGAATGAATGCCGTTACGCTTGATAACACACATCACTTAAAAGTTAGGATTTTTTCCCACGTGTTTCAATTGAATTTCTCTTTGTGTCAAGCCATTTTTAAGTTCTAGTTAAGTTTTAAGTTAGTCTAAACTGTAAGTCCTGATAGGATTTTGAGTTTTTGCAGTGTTTAAAATAAATGTATGATACAGGCTGTACTAGAGCACATTAGGGACCAGTGCTACTTCGTGTTTTATCCAGCAATGACTGCTGAGCTAAATTTGATAGTTAGCATGATTAAGTTTTTATTTTACACCCTCATCACTCCACAATGCTATGTTATGTTAAAGCCTGTATGTAAGACACGTTAGCCACGCAACGACAGTGGTCATAATTAATTGAAACCTAGTCCTCCGCAGGGCTAACTTTACGTGAGCTAGTAGCGACAGTAACGTTAATCTTATTTATTAGCGCTTAGCGCTCTTTATTAGCGCTTAGCGCTCTACTGCTTTAAGATGGCGGCTGTTTGATAACGCTGCCCAGACGCGGCCGAGTCTGTCATTGCGCATCTAGTTCAACATACATGTGCTCTTTATGAGACGCATCAGACGCTAGCTGTTACCAACTTAGCATCGTGCGGGCTAGTATTTGGCAACGTCGGCGTCGTTTGTGGCGGCTGTCAGCTGCAGTAAGTTTTTTTTTTTCCCTTCTTCCTCTCCGCACGTGACAGCGCGTTGTCCTGCGTTAAAAGTAGTCCGAGCAAAACGTGATGCTTAGAGCTGTCAAAATAAACGATTACTCGAGGTGAATAAAATTACTCGGATCAGTTTTTAAACTCGAGTTACTCGAGTTGCTCGAGTACTCGTTTCAGCTCTAATTCGAGTACATTGTAACCCGGGGACTACCTGTACTGTGCACACTCTGAAAATTAGAGTGCCACTGCCACCCACTGCAATTACTAGCAATTACTAACAATTGATTTCAACCGCTAAAAAAAGGAAATAAAAATGGTGAGGTGGACAAAACCTGACTAACAGTCGAGTTAAAGCAAATGTTATCGTTTTATCAGCACTGAAATGCCAACAGTGTGGTTATACTTGGGTGCTTCAGTTAAATGAGATAATTAATATCTCGAAAAAGGTTGGATGTGAGAAAAAGGTAAGAGCGGGGTTAGCCGACAGACAGCAGTGATAAACAAAAAGGTGGTAATCCCGGAAGAAAGTGGAAATGTGGGATGAGAGAGCTGTACCAAACAATTTCCTCCAGCAGAGGGGAACTCCAAAGCAGTTGCCAAGCAACAGAACACAAAGAAGAAGAAAAAAGCTGGGTAGGTCCACACACACCGAAATTTCATAGCGAGAAGCCAGTTACAAAGGGTTGTCTAACTACTGTTATGTGTTATAGGTTCTTGTTCATTTCGATCTTCTGCTTAATAAAATAGGTTGACGTTTCTGTATGTTGTCATTTGGATAAAAGTTTGACAAATTTAGCAGACATGAGAGTTCAAAGAACAGAAAAATGCAACAGTGTAGCGTAATACATTAATGGCAGTATGAGTACCATGCTGAAAGGCATTTGAATGACTTCAGATATCAGTCATATAAAGAGAAAATTCCTATTTGTTAGGGCATTAAGAATCAAATGAATAATGTCAAATGTTAATTTGACCAAAATCTGGACAGAGGGGGTTCCTGCCTATAGGTGACAACTAGGCATGGGTATGAGATTCTGACGGTATAATAACCTTTAGCCAAAATATCACAGTTTCACGGTATCACAGTATTGCCATTACAGCTCAAAAATGTGTTGCTTTGAGATACAGTGGGGAGAACAAGTATTTGATACACTGCCGATTTTGCTGGTTTTCCCACTTGCAAGCCATGTAGAGGTCTGTAATTTGTATCATAAGTTCTCTTCAACTGCGAGGAACGGAATCTAATACAAAAATCCAGAAAATCACATTGCATAATTTTTAAATAATAAATTTGTATTTAACTGCATGAAATAAGTATTTGATACATTACCAACTAGTAAATATTTCGGCTCTTAGTTCTTTTTTAAGAACCCCTCCTGTTCTCCACTCATTACCGGAAGTAACTGCACCTGTTTGAATTTGTTACCTGTATAAAAGACACCTGTTCACATGCTCAAACAAACAAACTCCAACCTCTCCACAATGGCCAAGACCAAAGAGCTGTGTAAGGACATCAGGGATAAAATAATAGACCTGCACAAGGTTGGGATGGGCTACAGGAAAATAAGCAAGCAACTTGGTGAGAACGTAACAACTGTCGGAGCGATTATTAGAAAATGGAAGAAGTTCAAGTTGACGGTCAAGCTGCCTCGTTCTGGGGCTCCATGCATGATCTCACCTCGTGGGGCATCACTGATCATGAGGATCAGCCCAGAACTACACGGCAGGACCTGGTCAATGATCTGAAGAGAGCTGGAACCACAGTCTCTAAGAAAACCATCGGAAACACATTACGCCGTGATGGATTAAAATCCTACAGCGCACGCAAGGCCCCGCTGCTGAAGGCAGTGCATGTCCAGACACGTCTGAAGTTTGCCACTGACCATCTGGATGATCCGGAGGAGCAATGGGAGAAGGTCATGTGGTCGGATGAGACCAAAATTGAACTTTTTGGTCTAAACTTGGCTCATCGTGTTTGGAGGGGGGAAAAAAGGATGAGTACAACCCCAAGAACACCATCCCAACCGTGAAACATGGAGGAGGAAACATCATTTTTTGGGGCTGCTTCTCTGCCAAGGGTACAGGACGACTGCACCGTATTGAGGGGAGGATGGATGGGGCTATGTATCGCCAGATCTTGGCTGACCTCCTCCTTCCTTCAGTGAGAGCCCTGAAGATGGGTCGTGGCTGGGTCTTCCAGCATGACAACGACCCAAAGCACACAGCCAAGGCAACTAAAGAGTGGCTACGTAAGAAGCATCTTAAGGTCCTGGAGTGGCCTAGCCAGTCACCAGATCTGAACCCGATAGGAAATCTATGGAGGGAACTGAAAGCCCGTGTTGCCCGGCAGCAGCCCTGAAACCTGAAGGCTCTGGAGAAGATCTGCATGGAGGAGTGGGCCAAAATCCCTGCTGCAGTGTGCGCAAACCTTGTCAAGGACTACAGGGAACGTTTGGTATCTGTAATTGCAAACAAAGGTTTCTGTACCAAATATTAAGTTTGATTTTTGTGATGTATCAAATACTTATTTCATGCAATTAAATGCAAATTTATTATTTAAAAATCATACACCGTGATTTTCTGTTTTTTTGTATTAGATTCCGTCCCTCACAGTTGAAGAGAACTTGTGATACAAATTACAGACCTCTACATGCTTTGCAAGTTTGAAAACCAGCAGAATCGGCAGTGTATCAAATACTTGTTCTCTCCACTGTATATTTTTGTCCATTCAACATCATTTGGGAGGGTCCTAGCTTTCATATGAGCCATTTCTGAAACCGATTGAATAATTAAAAGTCAGGTTATTAGCAATTGTTTCTACAAAATGGATAAGCGACAAGAGAGAGACTATACACTGAAGAATCAATTGAAGTACTTAAAAGTTTGGGGAAAAATACTTGTTGTAGAGTATGAAAACTTACAAAAGTGGATGAATGAAAACTGGATTTTAGATGCAAAGCACCACAAAGGAAATGTTATATTTGTGTGTTCTCCTCACCTGGGCTGCTGTTTGTTTGCAGACTCCCATTCCTGAGAAGTGAGGGGGACTTCTGAATCCCGCTGCCGACACCTATAACCCCAAGTCCCCTCTCTCCTCCTCCCATTCCTAAGCCAGCGCTGGAAGCTAAACTGGACCGGCCAGAGAGCACCGAGGACGATGACGGAGGGGGGGCCGCGGGAGAAGAGGAGGCATTTGCCGTGGAGGTAGCGGGTAGAGTGTGGGAGGGGGACGACTCCGGTGGCTTGGCGTCCGTTGTGAAGCACGGTCCAAATCTGTTGCGCCAGTTGCCTTTCTTTTTCTTCTTCACGCCGTCCTCCCCTCCTCCTGTGGTCGCTCCAGTGATTCCCTGTCCGGTGCCGGAGGGCTGCTGCCGTTTGTAGGCGGCGGAGCCGCTGAGGCTTGTCGTCTCGCAGGCTGACAGGCTGTGGGAATTCTCGTACAGCTTTCCGCCTACTGCAATAATAATAAAAAGCAACACTTAATATTTATCTATTTTGTTGCACATCAGTCAAAAATACTCCAGGGAAATACATCTGGTGTTAGATACGAAACTGAAAAATGGGGGGGAAATGCCTTATTTTTTGACAAATAAAAGAAGTTCTACAATCTGTCATCAACAAGATGTTTATACTATTAGTGCTGCAACGATTAATCGATTAACTCGAGTATTCAATTAGAAAATCAATATTCAAATGCCATTTTATTGCTTTGAGAATTTGTTTAATTAAAGTGGCGTTGTAATGGTTTATTTTGAAAGTGTTTGCATTTAGTTTTATTGATTAGGGTGGATACACTGCCCTCTGGTCTGCCTCATTTCACATGGCTGAATGAACCTGCTCCCTGATAAGACCAACGTAAGCTAAGTTTTTGTTTGAGCTAATGCTTTTTATGCCTTCATAATTTAGTTAAAGGCATATTTAGCCATTTTTTGAGGGACTATGTGTCCGAACCATTTGATAAGAGCATTGTAAAAAAAAAAAGTTAGCATTTTATAGCATTTGAGCTAGCAGACTTTTGCTATTTAAGTTAGTCAACTATTCTTTTGTTGTACATAGATCCTCATTTTTACATTTTCTTTTTTATGCCGTTTGAGGCTCAGCTCAGGTATTTTAATTTTTTATGTTCCTCGATTATTTGAACTAACTAGTTCATCGATTAATCGACTACTAAAATAATCAATAGCTGCAGCCCTAGTTTATATAAACCATTAAAATGCAGTCTCACACAAGTCATCATTCCCATCATCTCAAAATTAATTCAAACTGCGATTGACATTGGCAGACGTCCAATCAATTTTGAGCAGAAAAGCTGACAGCTCTCTACTTCTAGCCCAACCAGTTTAAATACCCTATTTTTCGGACTATAAGGCACACCTGACTATAAGCCGCCACCCACAAAATTTGACACGAAAACGACATTTGTTCACAGATAAGCCACACTGGACTGTAAGCCGCAGTTGTCCAAACTGTATTATGGGATATTTACACCAAAAAATATTAACCGGTAACAATTTATTTGACAGCGGCAGCATAAGACTGTCATAAGACCAAATGAACTTTGAACCTAAATGATGCAAAGCTTCATTGTAGTGCTGCAACGATTATTCGATTAACTCAAATAATTTGATTAGAAAAAAGATTCGAATTAAATTTTGCTGCTTTGAGTATTCGTTTAATTAAGTGGTGTTGTAATGGTTTGTTTTGAAAAGTGTTTGCATTTAGTTTTCCTTCCTTCAGTGAGAGCCCTGAAGTACTTGGGTGGAGACACTGCCCTCTAAAGGCGACAGTGGACATGACATAACCCATTTCACATGGCTGAATCCAGCTGCTCCCTGTTAAGACCAACAGTTTTTGTTTGGGCTAATGTTTTTTAAAGCATTCATAATTTAGTTTATTAGTATATTTAGCCATTTTTGCGGGAATATGTGTTTGAAGCATTTGTTCAGAACATTGTTATAAAAAAAAAAAATACCATTATATGGCATTTAAGCCTGCGGACCTTTGTAAGTTAGCCAATTGTTCTTTTCTCGTACTTACGTCTTCGTTTACTGATTCATACCGTTTGAGGCTCAGGTATTTTTATTTTCCATGTTCCTTATCCGATTACTCAATTATTCGAACTAACTAGTTCATTGATTATGGACTACTAAAATAATCAATAGCTGCAGCCAAACTTCATTGCTTCAGGAAGCTTCATTTGGCTATCACTGCTCCCTTGAAGGAAACTGTTAACCTCTGCTGCCACCTTCTGTCAACACTGTCGTTGTCCAACATGCCTCCTAGCATGCATTGCAGCACTACAAATGTAAATAACAATCAAATTCATGTTCGGTGATAAATGTTTTTTTCAGTTACTGTTCCAGTTCTTCAATTCATTTCTAGTTATGGTATCTGTTAACACTTTTTTTGACAGTGGCGCCATAAGACTGTCATAACCTCTATATGACACTGCCATGAGCATTAAAGAAGGCTTATAACATGTTATTTAGTGTCATCCGGCAAATGATCTCACTTTTGAATGGATGTAAAAGATCCGAGGTAGACATAAATGGAGTTTGTTACATAATTTGCTGGATGACACTTCATGACAACTGTCATAAGCATTCAGTAATGACCATGATAGTGTGATGTCATAATTATGATGGTCTTCTGACAGTCATATGACACCACTGTAGAATAACAATTGAGACATAAATCTTTTGTAATCCATAAAAAATGCATCAGAACGTCAAAAATACATGTTACAATTACATTATTGTACAATAAACATCAAATCAGAGTTGCGCATCATGTAAAAAATCAAGAATAAAGTAAAGAATAAAAGTTAATACACTCATGTAAAGCTGACGAAATGCGAGGGGCGAATGAAGAGGATGCTGGGATACCCTCTTAGCTAATTGGACGTCAGGAATGCTCGTCAATAGCCAATGGCAAAGCAGCTAAAAGTATGTTACATTCAGTAAAATGCTGCGCGTACTAGCCATACTGTATTTTTGCCTCACATATCCTTAAAATTCTTTTCCCATTGAGTTATGTCTTAACCTGAAAATTCTGTATGTAGAGACGTTCGTAAGTAGAGGTACCACTGTCCATGTAAAAATTGTACAGTGCTTCGGTAAACGTACATTTTACAGCTTATTTTTCTTTCTTTTTAGATTTCTTTTATAGTAGAACAAATGTCATTGTACTTTTTTGTTGTTGTTGTTCTGTGCTCCGTATATTACCTGCAGGAGCGCCCGCTGCAAGAGACCCGAAAAGATTGGTCGTTCCCTCCGAAGCGCCACTTTCTGAATTCGGCTTCACGAGGCAGCTAAAAGACGGCGGCGACGAGAAGGAAGTCACGCCTCCCGTTCGCAAGGAGGAGTCGGCGAAGCTTAGGAAATCAGAAGACGTAGGGGCGGACGCCGTCTTGCTGGCACTCGTCAACAGCAGCCCTTGGTAAAACAGGTGTACAAAGGACAAAGCAAAAGGAAACGGGATAAGTAAATGTGGACTGATTTAAAGATCCAGTAGAAAATGGGAGAAGCCGACATTAAGGATGTACGGCCTTCATACGTTCATTCCCATCCGTGTGGGAACAGTAGAAACAAGATAACTAAAATAATCATTCGATTGTTTTATCCATCTCCATCTGCTCTTAAGTAAGCCCTCCCTCATCATGTAGTCCTCCCAGAGAGGAAGCACACAGGCAGATGAATACCCTTTACTACTCCAGCGATCGACAAAACACACACCTGATGAGAGCTCAAGGTTCTGATTATAGAAAACACAAGCGCTTAGTGTAAGCACAGACTCCTTCAGGCTCTGACCTCCCCACATGTCTGTGTGTGTCTTTTCTCAGACAAGTACCTAGATTACAGGCGCCACAGACCAGAGACAAACATTGTTATCAAGGCCATGCAAAAAAAAAAAAAAAAAAAAAAGTCTGGTGTCTGGTCAAAATCCTGTCACACATATAAGCATTGTGCTAGTTGTTGGTACACCCCTCTTTTACTGAGTGAGTTGGTACTCTACGTCTAGGATACGGAAAGGCTGTGAGTGACGTCATCACTCTAATATCTCAATATCTACCGTAATTTTCACTCTATAAGGCACCTGACTAAAAGCTGCTACCCACCAAATGTGTCATTAAAACGGCATTTGTTCATAAATAAGCCACATTGGACTATAAGCAGGGGTGCACATAATTTTTTTGCCCAGGTTCTCAGAGGAGGACCTGGAGATGTGACTTGGTCCTCATTGAGCTTGAGAGCCGACCCGCCTGATGCGATAAATTTATGACAAGCTTTACTTAGAGCCAATTAACTTTAATTAATTAGATTAACAATTAATGCTTGATTGACATCAACTGGCACAACAAAATTGCCATTACTTTGAAGTGAAATGTAAAGAAATAAGAAGCACCAATTCAAAATAAAGGGCATTATGCGGCTCCCACATTAACTCCAAGCCTTTTTAAAAGTGAGATATCCTCCTCATAAGACCTCATTGAATGTGCATGTTTAGCTTTGTAAAATGCGAGCAAAAACACGTTTGTCAGTGCATGTCGCTGTTCATTACCTTTATTCCGCCACTTGTCCATCGGGCGAGTGGGGTCCTGTTTGACATCGATAGTTTGCTTAATTGCCACATGCTCTCTGTTTTTTTCGTGCTTTTCAAAGTTTGGATGGCTGAAATTCTTTGACCCTACATAAAATGCGCTGCTCTTATCGGCGACATTGGGATTCTCACGGCACATTTTGTACCGCATTTCCGTGCGAGCATCATTTGCTTCTAGCCATGGTACCTCCTGTAGCCACTTTTCAGCAAAAGTCCTTTTTTCAGTAGCTCCGGTGACGTCTCTGTCGTCTGTCTGTCTTTTGACGGGGGTGGGGGAACACGGAAGTAATTTAGTGATGGCCAAATGAAGCCTCATGAAGCAATGAAGCTTTGCAGCCAATTGGTTTGCACATGTAGCAAAGCTTCATGGTGCTTCATTTACCCTATGGCGCCATCAAGTGGTCTAGAAGCCCAAGAGGTCAACATTGTTAAGAATTCAATGGCTATTTGCTTAAGACAAAGATTTGAATGCGCTTGTGTTAGTAATTTAGTATGTGAACAAAATACAACAAGTGCTAAGGGTAATTTGTTATTCATTTTTATTTAGAAATAATAGCTTTCCCACAGTGGCTGGCTTTAAACAGTTTCTTTTTTTTTGGAAAATATTTCACCAGCTTTAGAAAATATTCTTTCACAAGGCACAGATGAAGCTGGGGTGCAGAGAAATGTGAGTGCCAGTTTATATAAATTTGGGTAGGTATTCTTTTGTGCCTCCCAGTACACTAATGGATTGTTCATTCTGTTGATGTTTGGTTCAGATAGGTACACACACACACTCACAATTATATTAAAGTAGTTTTTCTCCCTTACCTTATTGAAAGCAATCAAATCAAAATGTTCCCATACAGGGGAGGATCGCTCTTTTCGCGCAGGTTCCATCGCAAGCAAAGGACAAGGCTCGAAAAAAGATTGCACTGGTTGCACTGTTGCGCACAGATGTAACAAGTACAGGAGCCCGAAATCCACAAAATGTGAGATAACAGGCGATCGCCATTGCGTTTTGCAACCAATTTATACCGTAGTCTGTCCTGTTTTTGCAATGTGCGCCAAACGTTGGATCACTTCCGAAGCACTCACGAGATTCAGCCGTGGAAGCCTCGCCGGCCACCGGCGAGGCTTCCACGTCATCATTTTCCGGGTTATGTGCACCCCTGACTATAAGCCACAGCTGTCCTCACTGTATTATGGGATATTTACACCAAAAGATATTAACCAGTAACACTTTATTTGACAGCGTCATCATACTACTGTAAGACCAAATAAACCACCATGAAGCTTTGAACCAATTGTCTGCAAAGCTTCAAGAAGCTTAATTTGGCCATCACTGCTCCGTTGCGGGAAACAGTCAACCTCAGTTGCCACCTGCTGTCAACACTGTTGTTGTCCAACATGCCTCCTAGCATGCATTGCAGTGCTACAGATGTAAATATAAATCAAAATTCATTTTCTTTACTAATTATTTCTTCAGTTACTGTTTCAGTTGTTTCATTAATTGCTAGTTATGGTATTTGGTAACGCTTAATTTGACAGTGGCGACATAAGACAATGATGATTATGAAATGACACTGTCATGATCATTAATGAATGCTTATAAGAGATGTCATTTAGTGTCATCCGGAAAATTATCTTACTTTTGAATGGATGTAAAAATCCAAGCTGGACATAAATGGAGTTAGTGACATAATTTACTGGATGACACTTAATGACATCTGTCATAAGCATTCAGTAATGCCCATGATAGTGTCATATCATAATTATGATGGTCATATGACAGTCTTATGAAGCCGCTGCCAAATAAAGTGTTACCTATTAACCTAAATAAATCAACAAATATGCCACACTGGACAATCAGGTGCAGGATTCAAAATGAAGGAAAAAACTTAGAGATGCACGATAATATCGGTCACTGATACTTATCGGCCGATAATGGCAATTATGATGTCACACAGATAATGCAGATAAAACGAAATTCAACCGATAATGCAATCCGATAATTATAGACTTGATTTAGCCTCCAAATGTGTGTAATCAACAGTTTTCTCCAATTCTGCTAGTTTTAAGGAGGTACTTTTGCAGTGTAGTAATGTGATATATCTTAGGAATGGCTTACTTTTAAAGGCATTTTTGTGCAACTTGGTTGTTTACTCTCTAAGTAACTGTTGCCAAAAGCTTACCATTACACAATGTCATTGCCATTGTTTAGGTGTTGGAATTTACTACTTGTTCACATTTGATGTGGAAAAAAATAGCACTAAATTACATTTTTGCACAGTAACATTTGATCTTTGTATACTTTAAAATTTTACATATATATTTGAATAGAATTATCGGCGTGAAATTATTGGTTATCGGGTGGAAGGGGCAGGAAATTATCGGTTATCGATATCGGTTGAAAAATGTATTATCATGCATCACTAAAAAAAGTAGCTGCTAATAGTCCAAAAATTACGGTAGATAAAAGGATTTTTTAATATATAATAATAATATACTTTGGGAAAAAGTAGGAAAAAAACACGCTTATATACATGTTTCCAATGCTAAAACTGAATAAATACATTGAACACACAAAAATGTTTTGTTTTGGGGGGGGGCTACTTTTTCACTTATTGAGGCGGGTTCTGGTCCCCATTAACTGCAAAAAACGAGGGATGACTGTAGTGTCCTAAAAAGGGACCCAAACAGGTAAATGTAAACATTTTTTTCAGTGAAATATAAAGGCAACATCTAATACATGCAAAATCGCAGAAAATAGACCTGGACCTTAAACGGTTAATAGAAATAGGGCGCTGGTTGAATTGTAAATATCTCAAAAACTATAGCAGCACAAACAAAACTTTTTACAGCACAAATGTAGCACAAAAAAATTGACATTTTTGTATAAATTTGCGTCTGATGAAAGTTGCAATATTAGTGTTTAAAATAACATTCAGGAACACTTGCATCTATCAATTTACCTTGGTGGAAAGGCCCTGCTGAGGCAGCCGTGGAAGAGGTTGTCATGGTGACCGCAGTTGAGGGTAGAGCTTTCCCTGAGGAGGTGAGAGACTTCCGGCCGCCCCTCTGTCCTATCCCGTGACTTCCACCAGAGTTCTTCTTGCTCTTCATGTCAGACGTGACTTTGCCGGCATCAGCGGCAAGGCAATCCTTGGAACTTCCGATAGAGTGGGTGGACGACACTTCCTGAAAGTTGGCATTGGTAAAACGGGCACTACCGTCGTCCAGTCTCTTCTGCGAGGATGCTGGGATAACGCCTCCTACAGAACTGCTGCTATTGAAGGTCTGGAAGTGGAAGGAGGAAAGGCAACATGAATGAAGAACAAAGATTGTTAAAGGAGAGGGAGCATAGGAAACATGACACACCAGAAACTAAGTAAACGCCAAACAAGGTATTAACCTCCTGCAAGTGCTGTAGTTGTGTTGTTAAAACCATGCAATATTCACTAGGATATGTATTTTCAAATTTCTTATTGTTGTTGTTTTTTTCTTTTTTTGTATAATCCTGACTAACTACAAAGAAAACATGTCTCTTTCGAGGGGAAGTGAACCCACCGACGACCAAAGCAAGAGAAAATTTGGCTCAAAACAATTCTGAGAGCAGTTCACTTAAGATAAGAGAAGGCTGCCCCTCACCTTCTCTGGGATCATGATGTTTGGAAGAACAAGGGAGGGGGACATGTCCATGGAGGTCTTCTTATGTTTGGGTTTGTGTCTGTCCCGTTCTTTGTGTTTCTGAGTGTTAAAAGTAAAAAAAAAAAAAAAAAAAAAAACGGGGGGAAAAAACAGAAAAGAAAAAAGAGGAAATAACACATAAGCAAGGCTAAACTAAAAAAAAAATATCGGTAGACATCTTGAAAACATGTAACCATTCTGGGAATGATTATTTTTAAAGGAGCGTCTAAATCATAGGAACAGGACCGTGTGTGTGTGTGAGTGCACGCGCGTAGGAAAAAAGCATTAGATTTCAAAGGATCACTCTAAGATGAAAGCGTCACAAACACAAAGAGTGATGGAGGAGAGATGAGGGGAAAATAAAGCATTGGGAGCAACAGGAATTCTGCTAAAGTTTAGATTGGTGTGTCTATGTGCCTCGTGCCCGAGTTCACAAGATCTCATTGTTTCATCCAATCGTAGCCTCCTCCTCGGACCGTAACATCTCAATTTACACCCTCTCCATTTTGCACACAGTCAGCCCTCCTCTCGCACCCGTAAGGTGGTGACCGGCTGGGTGCTAGTGCATTTACACCTCGGGCGAACACGCCCTCACACCTTTTTGCACACCCGCGGAGGCAGACAGATGCGTATTACGCACATACTGTCAGTTAAGACAGACCGCGAAAATATGCATCCATCCTGAGAGACGTATTTGTGACGCTCAATGTCGTGACAACTCGAAAACCGCGCGGACCACCCCTCCCCCGCGTCCCTCCCCTCGGGGTCTCATTGGGAAATGATCACATGAAAGCTAGTGACAGTTTAGCCAGACTTCCGCACTGAGTGGCAGTTAACAGACCCCGCCGGCCGAAAATAAGAGATAGCAGCTCCACTGGAACCTGTCGGCAAATTGCCTTCCGCTAATGCTAATGTCAGCCTGTGCATATTTCTAACTGAACTGTTTTGTGACTGTAAAAAGCAACAACAAATGGGGCAATATATTATATTTAAATACCCTTCTAGTCAGGTATTTCTTCTGTTTACATTTAACAGCTAATACTGGCACAAACTGTAAATAATGTATTTTCCTCACCATAAGGCGCATAGAATACACCAGTGTTAATTAACCTTTTCTGAGTCACGGCATGTTTTACATTTAAAAAAAAAAAATCACCTCAAACCAAAAATGTTCCAAAATTACTTTCTGTACAGTGCATTTAATCTAGGGCTGTCAAAAATATCAAGTTAACGGACGGTAATTATTTTTTTTATTAATCACGTTAAAAATATTTGACGCAATTAACGCACATGCCCCGCCCAAACAGATTAAAATGACAGTACAGTGTAATTCCCGCTTGTTACTTGCTTTTGGTGTTTGGCGCCCTCTGCTGGTGCTTGGGTCCAACTGATTTTATGGGTTAGTACCATGAGTGAGCATGGTGCAATTATTGACATCAACAATGGCGAGCTACTAGTTTATTTTTTGATTGAAAATTTTACAAATTTTAATAAAACGAAAACATTATGAGGGGTTTTAATATAAAATTTCTATAACTTGTACTAACCTTTATCTTTTAAGAACTACAAGTCTTTCTATCCATAGATCGCTTTAAGAGAATGTTAATAATGTCAATGCCATCTTGTTGATTTATTGTTATAATAAACAAATACAGTACTTATGTACCATATGTTGAATGTATATATCAGTCTTGTGTCTTATCTTTCCATTCTAACAATAATTTACAGAAAAATATGGCATATTTTACAGATGGTTTGAATTACATTAATTACGATTAATTTTTAAGCTGTCATTAACTCGATTAAAATTTTTAATCGTTTGACAGCCCTAATTTGATTGTAAAATAATATCTCAGTGTGAAATCTGAGCCTGTTTAGATGAACACAAAGCCGATATCCCGGCAGGAATCTTCAACAGCTCTGACTCGCTCTCCGTTTTTATTCTTTATAGCGGTTAGGCTTGAAAAGCTCTGAATTATCAGACAGGGACTTTAGCAATGTCTTCAAAGTGCCTGTGACAGCATTAAAAAAAAGCATTACTATGTGAATTAGAATCATATTTTGAGACGATTCACCTATTTACAACAATTTGGCAAAGCGCAGATGACGTGTCTTTTAATCTGCCCTTTAGCACCACCTCTCATTATAGCGGTCTAGCGTCCCCAGCTGGAGGATGACATCGGCAGGATCACGGTTTCATACGATTTTGAAATCAGTCCATTGAGGGGGAATTATTCCGAACGAGGAAAATGCGACGTAGAGAGCCGCAAAATGTCATTGTTTCAATCCCTCTACTCCAATATTTTTACAGGCTATTCTTTTTATCCAAGTATTTTTTTCCCCAATTGCTAAAGAAATGGTATGGTCACGATGATATTTTATGTCACTGGAGTCTTTCATCATCTTTCATCAGTCATTTCCCTGCCCCTGCTTCGGAGAGCGTAAACCAACCAGGAGGCGTCACAGCTAGCTGACATGCTAACCCGAACCGAGTGGCGTTTCCAAGTCTTATTATCACCTTTTGAACCGAAAAATCACACAAAACTACCCCGGATCATATCACACGGCAGCGGGGTTGTCGATTGTCTTCACCGATAGGATAGCTGGATAGATAGCTGCTCGTGTCGCGTTCAGGAACTGCTCGGATTTCTAGCCATCAACCAACTTGCTGTCCTTGACAATGTGTTGGAAAAAAACACAAGGGTAGGATTGACGGTCGTCACATGTGGATAATATGGAAACGACACTTTCGTGTATATCAACACTTGACGAGTCTGATCAAATGATGTACAGAACACGTGCTAGGGTCCACATTGTCGCCGACAGCACAATGGCTGATGGCTAGAAATCCGAACAGTTTTAGAACACGACCCGAGCAATACCTCATTCATCTGCACATGACCTAGAACATTCTACCTATTCCTCCTTCGGCCAAACTGTCCAGCTTGCATTTGGTACTTAAAGGTAATGATGACTGACAGGTTTGTAGCTTTGATCTTGCCAGTGAAGCTTGGTGGCTCTACGACCAAAGAGCGCTTACACATTCGACCAACAGGACCAGGGTCCGGTTGGAGAGCTACCTCGCACCAACACTTGCAAATGACTTGTTGAAAAGGTTCAGCATTCACACTGCGCCAACCAAACTTTCCGAGTAGCAACACGTGGACGAAAGGCGCACTCATTGATTGGACAAATAGAAGAGGAAATACGTCCCTCCTGGGAAGGGAGGGAGAGTGCAGTGTCACAGCCGCACATAATGTGGCAGAAATGAAGGGGTCACTTTCTCCCGACTCTAAGCCGAGCGAACTGGAGTATATAAAAAAAAAATGCTTATGGGAAAATTAAACCACGAACCCAAAGTCACTGAGGCGTGGCATCGCTCTCATTTTCGTGACTTTTTCGACAAATTGTCACCACTTCCAGGAGAGCGAGACTCACGAAACAGCCAACTCAAGAGGCTCCGCCTGTCTCGGCCACTGTCCCTCTCAAAGGGTCCGTTCAGGAACACCATGCAAAACACAACCGCCACATTAGAACCCCTTTAAAATGCACCAAACAATGCTAGTGTGAAAGTGCCCAAAGGCACAAATGTGTCAATCATCGTTAAACTTGCATAAGTGTGCTGCGGCAACTCTTTGTGGGAGTGAGAGTAGATTTGAGTGGACTCACTCAGTGAAGCATTTAATACCGACAAGCATTTGTCTATGTTATTCTCGTTTAAAAATAATTCACATTATAAAGGAGGCACGTAGATTTTTTTTTTTTCCCCGAACAAAAACTTTTTTCGCGATCTGATCCGGACTCAAAATCAGGTGACTAAAAAGAAATAAAAGAAGTACAATTCATTGAAATCAACAAGATGAGAAGTATTAGTAGTATTAAAATAGTAAAATGAGATTTAATCTATTTACAACCAGTGTTGTTAATCTTACTGAAAAAAAAGTAATTAATTATAGTTACAAATTACTTCTCCCAAAAAGTAATTGCGTTAGTAACTCAATTACCTGAATGTAAGAGTAATTAGTTACTTGGCAAAGTAATTGGTGATAATTACTTTTTTTTTTCCTCTATAAAAAACATTGGCCGCATTATGTGAAGTTTTTTGTGAAGGTATTTGGTAAAATTGGCCCGAGCCCAATTCTTTACCCTAATTTACCCTTTACCCTGAATCAACTGTTAAAAGTTGTTAAAATTGCTCCCATTATTGCATTAGTTCCCTTCTCTCTACTTTCGACATATGAAAGTTTTAAAACTGTTTCATCATTTAAAGATAGATTCAAGTCAAGATTTTGCCGATTTAGAAGTATTTTAGATAAAAAGTTACTTGGGTTCGCTAGGAAGGTTCTCTACAACAGAGCCGTCCTAAAAAGTACTGCTTTAAGATGGCGCTGTCTACTAACGCATTTAGTGCCATGTCTGTCATTTTGCATCTAGTTATATCTATATACAGTACATGTGATATCTACCATGTCTACCATATCTACCATAACATGCGGGCGTAGTTTGTAGGCTATCGGCTACAACATGTATTATTGGAGCTACCTAGCATCGCGTTTGCTCGGCGTCACAACTTTCTAGCCTCCTCCCCACTCCTGCTCTGCTCTGTCGTCTCGGTGAGTCCGTCTCCCTCAGACTTTTCGACCAATATAGTAACGCATAGTAACGCATGCCTTTCCGTCCTCAGTAACGGTAACGGCGTTGCCAAGATGAGAAAAGTAATTAATTAGATTACCCACTACTGAAAAAAATAACGCCGTTAGTAACGCCGTTATATTGTAACGCCGTTATTAACAACACTGTTTACAACAGAGCAAGTCTGCATTATATTTTTCACATAACATATATATTGTTTCATGAACAACCATGTGTGAATCATATGTTTTCCATGGATGTAATTTAAAAATAATAATGTAAATTCTGAAGTTTTTAAACACCAGATAGATTCTTCATTTTTTTGTTGGTTTCCCATTCACATTCCAAACACTTGTCTTGATGGAGCGGCTAGGATCGGATATCACACAAGCACAAGAACCCAAAGTAGTGGCCGTGGGAACACAAAATATAACCTTCTGCACCCTTATCAATCAGGCCTATTGATTATAATGGCAGAGACAATGTCTTTCAGTCTGCCCTCAAACCCTTTTTTCCTCCACTGGCCACCATTAGTGGCGAGCTCATTTGACATGTCCGAGTGCTCTTTCAAAGTGTGTGAGGTAAATATAAGTGCAGTGGAGGACAAGGTCCACATCTATTTATCAACAACGGCTTAGACAATGAAAGGAATGACGACATACTGACACTCACTCAGTCTGTGTGTGGAGAATAAAGCTCAAAAGACCTATTAGGAGGTTAAACAGTTGCTCAAATGTATGCTGACAGATGTTTTGGGCTCCAAGAGTACATTTGGGCAATGAAATAAATAGGCAATTTTGTTTTGCGGATTTGTCAAAACATTAATAAGCTAATCAAATAGTCACTTGTTGCACGGCGGCAGAGGTCTGGGGCACAAGATGGCAACTAAGGCTGCAATGACTAATCGATTAAATCGATTAAAATCAATTACCGTATTTTTCGGACTATACGTCGCACCAGCCAAAAAATGCGCAATGAAAAGGAAAAAAACTAGGGCTGTCAAACGATTAAAAATTTTAATCGAGTTTATTACAGCTTAAAAATTAATTAATCGTAATTAATCGCAATTCAAATCATCTATAAAATATGCCATATTTTTCTGTAAATTATTGTTGGAATGGAAAGATACGACACAAGATGGATATATACATTCAACATACGGTACATAAGTACTGTATTTGTTTATTATAACAATAAATCAACAAGATGGCATTAACATTCTGTTAAAGCGATCCATGGATAGAAAGACTTGTAGTTCTTAAAAGATTAATGTTAGTACAAGTTATAGAAGTTTTATATTAAAACCCCTCTTAATGTGTTAGTTTTACTAAAATTTGTAAAATTTTCAATCAAAACAAACTAGTAGCTCCCCATTGTTGATGTCAATAATTACACCATGCTCACGCATTGTGCTGAAACCCATAATATCATTTGGACCCAAGCGCCAGCAGAGGGTGCCAAACACCAAAAAAAACAAGTAATAAGCGGACATTACACTGCTGTCATTTTAATCTGAGCGGGGCATGTGCGTTAATTGCGTCAAATATTTTAACGTGATTAATTTAAAAAATGAATTACAGCCCGTTAGCGCGATAATTTTTACAGCCCTAAAAAAAACATATACAAGTCGCACCGGAGTATAAATCGCATTTTTGGGGGGAAATTTATTTGATAGAATCCAGCACCAAGAACAGACATATCATCTTGAAAGGCAATTTAAAATACAATAGAGAACAAAAGCTGAATAGGTGTACGGTATGCTAACATTACATGACGCTAGAAGTTAGATCGGGCCTAAAAAATCCAGCCCGACCCGACCGGCCTGCGGGTATTAAAGTTCGACACGGCCCGAGCCCGATCAATTAACCTGATTTGCTTGCCCGAGCCCAAAAAACCCCCAAATTTAATGTTTTATTCGTAGTCACAAAAAATATATATATATATGACCTGGGGTATGGGTGTGTGCAAGAGATCTGCAGGGTGGAAGGCAACATACAGTGCCCTCCATAATTATTGGATTTATTATAATTATATATTTTTTTAGCTTCTAATATTTTTTTTTCTAAATAATATGGGACCTTAATGGAAGAAAAGAGAAAAATCCAACCTTCAATACAAGTGCATTCATTCAGTGGGGAAAAAATCCCACAAAGAAATAATTATTTGACATCAAATAATGTGTGTCACAACCCCCTTTTGCCAACAAAACATCACCTAACCTTCTATAATGTTTCACAAGATGGGAAAAGATAGAAAGAGGGATCTTCAGCCATTCCTCTTTGCAGAATCTCTCTAAATCATCCAGAGACCTGGGTCCTCTCCTCTGTACTCTCCTCTTCAGCTGACCAGACAGGTTTTCAATGGGGTTGAGGTCTGGGGACTGATATGGCCATGGGAGGAGCTTGATTTTGTGTCTGGTGAACCATTTCAGTGCAGATTTGGCCATATTTTTAGGGTCATCGTCTTGCTGAAAGACCCAGTGATGACCCATCTTCAGCTTTTGGGCAGAGGGCAACAGATTTTGATTTAAAATGTCCTGGTATTTCAAAGCATTCATGATGCCATGCACCCTACAAGGTTCCCAGGGCCTTTGGAAGCGAAACAGCCCCACAGCATCACATAATTATTATAAATCCAATAATTATGGAGGGCACTGTAAATAGTCTGAAATATCAACAAATCTTAGCTGCCCCTTACATTCCTAACCATAAAAAGGGACAAATTCTGCAGCAGGATGGTGCTCCATCGCATACTTCAAAGTTCCTCAAGGCAAAGAAGATCAAGATCCTCCAGGACTGGCCAGCCCAGTCACCAGACATGAACATCATTGAGCATGTCTGGGGTATGATGAAAGAGGAAGCATGGAAGACGAAACCCAAGAATGTTGATGAACTCTGGGGGGGCACACAAGATTGCTTTCTTTGACGTTCCTGATGACTTCATCAATAAATTGTATGAATCCTTGCCGAACCGCATGGATGCAGTCCTTCAAGCCCATGGAAGTCATACACAATATTAAATTTGGATCTCACAGCACCACTACTTAATTCGCTAATGTTATGTAACAGACTTTTGTATTTGAAGTACATTTTTTGTTCGATTTTCCCCACTACTTTCCGTAGGCGACAAAACTTTTGTAAATGCCAAAATTTTGCCTTTATGTCTTCATTAAATGACTAATCTTTTTTCAGTAAAACAAATATATTTTTGTACATTCAACATCATGTGGGAGGGTCTTAGCTTTCATATGAGTCATTTCTGAAACCAATTGAATAATTAAAAGTCAGGTTATTAGCAATTGTTTCTACTAAATGTATAGGACAGGAACAAGAGCTATACTATGGTCATTTGTAAACATTCTGCACAAAGGCCTCAGGAAGAAAAAGAGGAGAGGGTATGCTACAGAAGGAAGGCAAGCCTGGGGAGGTAAGGGAAGACAGGGTGAAATGGAGGAACAGGAAGTGAGAGGGGTATGGGGTTATAATCTGCCCTAGACTGGCAGGAATTCCCCTGTGCTGTTTCCTGCAGGATTTCTGTGTGTTTGTGTGTGCGTATGTATGCATTTCCTTCAGGCGTTTTCTAAGCGTCCAATGTGAAGGACCTTTTAGCCCCTGCTGTATTTTGACTTGAGGGTCTAACATGAGGTGAGGAGAATTAATGGAATGTCTACACACAAGCACACGCAACTTTACAACTTGAACTAAATGAAACTTCGTTCATAAATAAGCTTGTTGATGAACAAATCGGTTTCCAATCAAAGTTTGCAGATAAATATAACTTTGATTCACAGACTCCTCGAGGGACACTCAAGTTGTGCTTTGTTTTTCATAGTGTCAATTAGTGCTGCAACAATTAATCGATTAACTCCAGTATTCAATTAGAAAAAAATATTCCAATTAAACTTTATTGCTTCGAATATTCGTTTAATTAAAGTGGTGTTGTAATAGTTTGTTTTGAAAGTGTTTGCATTTAGTTTTATTGATTAGGGTGGATACACTGCCCTCTGGTCTGCCTTATTTCACATGGCTGAATCCAACTGTTCCCTGTTAAGAACAACGTAAGCTGTTTTTGAGCTAATGTTTTTAATGAATTCGTAATTTCGTTTACAGATATATTTATCCATTTTTTGTGGGAATATGTGTCTGAACCATTTGTGAAGAGCATTGTTAAACAAACAAAACAAAACAAAAAACGTTAGCATTTAATAGCATTTAAGCTAGCGGACTTCTGCTATGTAAGTTAGCCAATTGCTCTTTTGTTGTACATAGATACTTAATTGTTTTTATTATTTATTTATTTTTATACCATTTGAGGCTCAGTTCAGGTATTTTAATTTTTCATGTTCCTTATCCGATTATGCGAACTAACTAGTTAATCGATTAATCAAATACTAAAATAATCAATAGCTGCAGCCCTAGTGTCAATGTAATTTGCTGATGGGGCTGGGCATGTGTTGCTACATAGTCCTTTTACAGTGGAGCCATTACTGACGAAATTACTGTATTGGCCCGAATATAAGACGGCCGTGATTATAAGATGATCCCCTCTTTTTCAAGACTCAAGTTTGAAAAAAGACTTTTTGAACACCAAATTAATTTTTATACAGAAAATAATTACAGTACATCTGAAACAAATGATTATAACAATATATTTGAGAGAAAAAGCATGTTATTTTGCCTCATTCAAATCTTAATATCTGAACATTTAAATATGTAAACTAAAGCAATCACATTCGTAAATGAATGGCTTCTGGTTTTTGAAATGTAAATAAACCAATCTATTGTGATAAAACAACAAAATTGCAATCACTGAGTGAGGTCTAACTAACTGTAGTCTTGAAACAAATCTAAATAAGGAAAAACATTGCAAAAATATAATGCAAACCGGTTAAACTTGAGAGTAGCTGAGATCTGTTATGACAGAACATTACTCCTCAAGTTCAGCATTCGCTTCAATGATGTCTGGCGCCATCTAGCGTCGTGAATGGGTGTAATTTCTAGACCCTGAATATAAGACGACTCCCACTTTCTCAGTCTTATTTCAATGCAAAAAACACCTTCTCATATTCCGGCCAATACAGTAATTGGTTCTGGAAGTAGTTTCATAACCTGAACATTCTGTAAGTAGAGAGGCTTATTCATGTAAATGCCCTAATCCGGTTCAAGCCCCCCAAATTCAGACATAAATCTTTTTTATAAAGCATAAAAATGCATGTAACAAATTCATGCTACAATTAGATTATTGCACAATAACCATAAAATGAGAGTTGTGCATAATGTAAAAATACAAAAAATACAGTAAAAAATTAAAGTTAATAGACTCACGTAAAGCTGTCAGAACACCTCGTGGCCAGAGGGGCAAATGAGGAGGATGCTGGGATACACACATACACATAAAGTAGAGGTCCCTCTTAGCCAGTTGGATGCCAGGAATATACTCGGCAATGGCCAATGGCAAAACAGCTATGAGTATGTTACATTTCGCAATATCTGAGCGTTGCGAGTAGCAGCCTACTGTATTTTTGCCTTTTGTATCTTGAAAGTTCTTTCGTAACAAGAGGTAATATTTTCCCATTGAGGCGTGTTGTAACCCGAAAATTCCGTATGTCGAGACGTTTGTAAGTAGAGGTACCACTGTATAGGTAGTCCCCAGGTTACAAACGAGTTCCATTACTACGCTGGTGACGTAACCTGAATTTCCATGTAAGTCAGTATTAACCCTTCCAAAAAACTATCCAAAGAGTCCAAAACTATTGTAGGACACACTGCCCTTTGGTGGTAGCGTTGGGTCTGGCTTGCTGTCGCCTTATGGCTGAGGAGCGGACTCTCGTTTGACATAGATAAAGGACAACTGCGCTCTGGATTGGCCCACATATGGCTGTAAGTTGTTTCCGCTAATATATGTTTGTGTATGCATTTGTAATTAAGTATACAGCTGCAGGTTGCGGAGTTACGTGTGAGCGATTTGCTATGAGAATTCTAATTACGTTAGCATTGGTAGCATTTAAGCTAGTGAACTTTTGTTAAATTCACATATTGATCAGACAAGACGGACGTTGAACACCAATTTTTTGTGTCAAGTGTTTAATTTTTAAAATGCGTGTCGTTTGGAACATAAGGGTACATATATGTGTTACAGCTTTACAAATTGCCAAAAGTGAAGGAAGTCAAAAGCTTCAAAAAGCACAATTACCTTGTTTGATGTCTGTAAAGCTGAACAACTTCACGTATAATGAGGACAAAACATGTCAAATTAATAAGGTAAAGCAAACAATACGATAATGTGAGGTACATTAAGGTACTGTTTATGCAGATTAAAAAAAAAAAAAAAAAAGGCTGAAGACAAAATGGCGGACGAGACTCCGGTGTCGTAAAGTCAAAATCGCGTAAGTCGATTACGTTGTAACACGGAGACTGTATTTTTTTTCTGAAAAGGACGGTAGAGGGCTAAATTTCCTAGAGCCATAAAAATGATCAGTCACTGCTGGTGGAAGCGCTTTTGGAAGCTAACCCTCATATGTGGGTCATCCAACATGCTGTTAACAGGGTAATATTTGGGGCGATGTATGTATGTGTAATGATATAAAAATCTCAAATTAAGGTTTCAATATTTTAATCATTCAAAAAGGTAGTGCAATATGTGTTATGTTGTGCTGTTAAGGCTATTGATACATTAATAACAGTTGTGTTAACAGTTAGGTAAAAACACTGAACAATTAATTAATACTGATCTTTAATGTCTTACAATAATTAATTTTGATTCAAACAAGTTCAAAAAGAGCCCGGCTCGCTCCCTAAACGTCTCATCACCTGAGAGACATGAAAAGCACAACTGAAGAGCTTCGCAAGCTCACTACTGGCTAACTCAGAACTTACAGGCAACAATAAGTCTGCAATTTGTTCAATGATTCAATCATTTCAATGTCAAATTGAGCACAATATTAAAGCAGGTCTTAGTGGTAGCTCAACTTCCCATAGTTGATGACATGTTTTTCTTTGTTATACTAAAACTATATGAAAACTCTGTTAGCTAGCAGCTAAGTTTCTGACCTCTGAACTCAAAGCTGATTCAAGTATTTCAAAATGTCATTCATCAACAATTCGTTCCACACAAACAAAGTCTAAAGTCCATAATTTAAAAAATAACAACAAATAAAACACTATCTTGCCCTTGAATTATGAGTTCAGCCCATTGAAACTCATCTCAAACAAAAAAATAGCAATACAATCAATTGGTGAGCTACTGTTTTAGTGGCTAAGCAACTTGGTAGGGCGTGATTGACGCGACAGTGGAGTCGCAGTCATAAGTGGGAGAGGTAAGATCTGAAGGCTGTCTTACCTTCTTTTCCTGGTCTGGGGGTCTATCCATACACTGAGAGGAAGAGTCACTTAAGCTTTGAGATCTACTACCGCGGCCCCTGCGTCTTCGCTAAAAAGGTAAAGAGGAACTCCAAGTTACTGGATGAAGTTCAAACAAAAAGAGGCTTGAACTAGATTCTAGAATAACTACATTAAAAAATATGAGGGGAAACAAAAGAATGACGGAAGGTCAAGTCAAATTAAAAATATAAAGTATAAATAATTTTAAAAATCTGTCAAACTAAATTTCCATGAGCACACTGTGTACTGCAAAAGCAGTTAAATTAGTAAAGATGAGTTGTTTTTGTCTTCTAATTAGATGCTAAATATCTTAAAGCAACACTAGGGAACTTTCAGTTTTGGTGAATTTTAACAACGCAGGTGGACAAAAGCGGTAGTGTTTTGCTATAAGGAAGACTGCATTTCCCATGAGGACCAGCGCAAACCCGCACAGTGTCATAAAATCATGATCTCCCGGTCGCCTGCAGTTCAATTGAATAACATTTCAGTTTCAAACGGCTGGGTGAAGGATGAATAGTGATGAGGTAATGAATCCAGTTGTGGCTAAACAATAGCATATGACGATGTTGAAAATAAAAGACATTTGATTCCCCCCACCGGCCCGCCGCCCCCCGCTTCACCCAAACTCGCCAGCGAGTGAAAGCTGGGCCAATGTTTATTCTTGAGTGTCCTTTTATCCTGGTAGCCTTTTTTTTTTTTTTTTTTTTGTCTCCTCAGACAAAACTTTTTGTCTCTTTTGTTGCTCTGCTTCTTCTGATCTTTGCAGAATTCGCACGAAAGCGTTTGCATAGACTTCCGTCTATACAAGTATAACACCATTTACCATATATCACGAATGTAGAAAGGGGGAAGTGACTTATTCCGTAAAGCAGTCAGCACATTTGTAGTTTTTTTGTGTTGCAGGGCTGCTGTTACTACTGCCGGTATAAGCGATACAGACCCCCTCAAGCCATAACAGAGGTGTCATTCAACTAATTGTCAGTCGACATATCATCACAAATGTTATTTAAATATTTTATAAAGGTTGAAAAGTTACCTAGTGTTGCTTTAAGTATGCCAAAAAAACAAGTTTTGATACACAAGGGCCGTAACTTGAAGGCAAAAACTTTAGTCTTGATGATATAAATAACCACAACTTAGCTTTGCATTTCCACATGTCAAAAGGTATTCTGCATTGAGCAAATTAAAAAAAAAAAAAAAAAAAAAAAAGTACGGAGCAGATTTCCTGCTCGCATTTGCAAGTAGCAGAATTAGCACTGGGGAAAGCAGTTCCTTAAAACTCTCCTTAAAATCTCTGAGCACCACAGGTCGCGATGAGTGTCTTTTTAAGGGTACGATCTTATGAGGTACCCTGGGACACTTTTGGACGGCCTTGGCAATCCATCTCAGTCTAAGCTTGCTATATTGCACATAGTGTCTGCTGCCATGGTGATTTAGAAACAGTGAGATTACCTCCAGGCATACAGTGCCCTCCATAATTATTGGATTTATAATAATTATGTGTTTTTTAGCTTCTAATAATTTTTTTCCTAAATAATATGGGACCTCAATGGAAAAAAAGAGAAAAATCCAACCTTCAATACAAGTGCATTTATTCAGTGGGGAAAAATCCCAAATAAAGAAATAATTATTTGACATCAAATAATGTGTATCACAATTATTAGCACCCCTGGTGTTAATACTTTGTACAACCCCCTTTTGCCAACAAAACAGCACCTAATCTTCTCCTATAATGTTTCATTCATTCATTCATTCATTTTCCATGCCGCTTATTCCTCACGAGGGTCGCACAAGATGGGAAAAGACAGAAAGAGCGATCTTCAGCCATTCCTCTTTGCAGAATCTCTCTAAATCATCCAGAGACCTGGGTCCTCTCCTCTGTACTCTCTCTCCTCTTCAGCTCACCCCACAGGTTTTCAATGGGGTTGAAGTCTGGGGACTGAGATGGCCATGGGAGGAGCTTGATTTTGTGTCTGGTGAACCATTTCTGTGTAGATTTGGCCATATGTTTAGGGTCATCGTCTTGCTGAAAGACCCAGTGACGACCCATCTTCAGCTTTCGGGCAGAAGGCAACACATTTTTATTTAAAATGTCCTGGTATTGCAAAGCATTCATGATGCCATGCACCCTAACAAGGTTTCCAGGGCCTTTGGAAGCGAAACAGCCCCACAGCATCACTGACCCACCCCCATAATTCAAAATGGGTCTGAGGTGCTTTTCAGCATGCGCATCTTTCGTAGCACGCCAGACCCACTTAGGCTACGTTCATACTACAGGTCTTAATGCACAAATCCGATTTTTTGTCATATCCGTTTTTTTGGCGTGCCCGTTCAGACTGCCTTTGTCCATTGAGACCGTTCAAGTATTACGCATGCGCACTAATTCGCAGTCCGACACACGCTGAGCAAGAAGACCCGCATGCGCAGAAGCATCAAAACAATTGACACACGTCATCCGTCATTCCAGGGATATCATATTTTGCTTTTCAAAAGGAGGACAAAAATAACAGACATAAATAATCCCCGTTTAGGCTTATATTCAAAGTTTATATGGATCGATAGCATGCACGCACTGTCCGTGCATGTCACACACACATACCGGCGGCCGTGTAGGCAATGTTGAAATATTGCTCACTTGGAGCAGAGAGAAAACTGAGCATTCTCAGGCTTATCCTCAACCCATTTTCATTTTTTATGACTGTTGTCAAGCCCAGCCCTTCCCCAAAAGCCGTGTTCACTGCAAGCTAGGCGCGTATAAGCTGCACCGGTACGGTAATGTCTCTCTCGCTATTTGATGACGTAACTGCTGCATGAAATCCGATTTGGGAGAGTGGACAGTACAGACCGCCGCGACAGTCTGGAAAAATGTGGCCCAGATCGGATTTGAACCACATACGAAAGTGACCCAGATCGGATTTGAAATGGTCCAGTTCTATGCGACTTGTCACGTTCAGATCGTCAAGTTAATGCCTCACTCGAGTCGGAAAAACACGAAAAAATCTGATTCGTGCATTAAGACCTGTAGTATGAACGTAGCCTTAGAGTGTTTGTTGCTAAAAAGCTCAATCTTGGTCTCATCTGACCAAAGCACACGGTCCCAGTTGAAGCCCCAATACTGCTTGGCGAGCTCCAGACGTTTGCGTTTATGATTGTGAGTGAGGAAAGGTTTTCTCCATGCATGCCTCCCAAACAGCTTGTTGGCGTGTAGATAGCACCTTATACCCACTGTGAAGTATGAGGGTGGGTCAGCGATGCTGTGGGGCTGTTTCGCTTCCAAAGGCCCTGGGAACATTGTTAGGGTGCATGGCATCATGAATGCTTTGAAATACCAGGACATTTTAAATTGTAATTTGTAAAAAATTGTATTGAAGGTTGGATTTTTCTCTTTTTTCCATTAAGGTCCCATATTATTTAGAAAAAAACACATTAGAAGCTAAAAAACACATAATTATTATAAATCCAATCATTATGGAGGGCACCGTAGATGAAGGACGACATTAACCACGAGTACGTACGGAGGGACATAAAGGGACATTATATAGATATTATATAGCATTTAAGCTAGCGGACTTTTGCTATGCAAGTTGGCCATTTGTTGTAAACATTAGCATTATATGGTATTTAAGCTAGCGGGCTTTTGGTATGCAAGTTGGCCAATTGTTGCAAACAATAGCATTAAATAGCATTTAAGCTGGCGGACTTTTGCTATGCAAGTTAGCAAATTGTTGTGAACATTAATATTATACAGCATTTAAGCTAGCGGACTTTTGCTATGCAAGTTAGCCAATTGTTGTGAACATTAACATTATATAGCATTTAAGCTAGCGGACTTTTGCTATGCAAGTTAGCCAATTGTTGTGAACATTAACATTATATAGCATTTAAGCTAGCGGGCTTTTGCTATGCAACTTAGCCAATTGTTGTTAACATTAGCATTAAAGAGCACTTAAGCTACCGGACTTTTGCTAGGCAAGTTGGCCAATTGTTGTAAACATTAGGATTATATAGCATCAAAGCTAGTGGACTTTTGCTATGCAAGTTAGCCAATTGTTGCAAACATTAACATTATATAGCATTTAAGCTAGCAGACTTTTGCCGTGCAAGTTTGCCAATTGTTGTTAACATTAACCTTATAGAGCATTTAAGCTAGTGGACTTTTGCTATGCAAGTTGGCCAATTGTTGTTAACATTAACATTATAGAGCATTTAAGCTAGCGGACTTTTGCTGTGCAAACTAGCCAATTGTTGTAAACAGTAACATTATATAGCATTTAAGCTAGTGGACCTTTGATATGCAAACTAGCCAATTGCGACAATGCAACAATTGGCTAACTTGCATAGCAAAAATCCGCTATCTTAAATTCTATATAATGCTAATGATTACCAGATAGTTTATGATGCGCACTAGAAAATATCCGTTGTGCACCAGATTACTTAAATTTATTTAATTTCTGTCGATATCCAATTCGGGGCTCCGTAAGTATGTGAAATTAGCATATAAAAACTGATAAATGTTAATGAATTGGGGGAAACAAATTCGGAACAAAATAAAATAATCCAGACATTTAATGTAAACATATGATTTTTGTTTCTTGAATGATTTTTTGTTCCATAAAATTACTGATAGCATACTAGCCTCACAAAAATAAAGCCATGAAAGATCTGCTTTATTGAAAGTCACAAAATATCTCTTTCTGTGGCCAAAAATAAACTGTTAAAACATTAGGATTAGTTGCAGACTAAAAAAAAAAGACAAAAAAAACAAGAAGTATTTTCTTGATAAAGTTCAACATTATTCAATGACTGTTTCATGAAACAAATACTGCAATGTTTGGTGATCCGCTCTTGTACAGTTTGCCATATAAATTCATCATTTCCAGAAGCATACAAAACCAAATCAATTTGACAGCATGAGTTTTCCATCTGTTAGAACTACAACATGTCATTGGTGTATTCTCAAATTAAAAAGCCTTTCGGATCTTTTTAATGATACCACGGCTACTAAAAGAGCAAAAGATACATACCGTGTACACCAGCCGCCACCATTCATCAATTACTTAATAACTAATCATTTATAAGATACTCCCATAATTGTAATCGATTAATCGTTTAAAGATGTTATCGAACTAAAAATAATCCAATTTGTCCTCACTGAGCCACTTGACTCGTTGACCACCATTGACGTCTAGAGACGTCCAATCCATTTGAAAAAGAAAATAGGTTGGATGTCCATCGCCATCAATGACAGCCAATAATTTAGCAGTAAATATTTTCTGTAGTTCTCCATGAAATAGAATAATGATATTTAGTAATTATTGAAAATATTTGCAAACCTCTGCTTTTGGCTTGGGAAAACAATTAGACAGTTATATAGTATTCATAGTCCAACTTCTCTCCTTTCAATGCACATTAATAACTAAAATGTTCATATTCGATAACAGGCAATAATACGACAGAGTCGACATATCGCCAAAATATTGGGTTTTTAGTGAGCTACCAAAGTAATCGTTTATGGCAGCCCTACATGCCTTATATTTTCCATAATCTACGTTCATAAAATAAGCAATTTTGACATTAATTTGCTTGTTGGTAAGCCAGAGGTAACCGTTATGAACAAAATCAACAGATGATATGGTTTCTGGATGAAATGAAATGAACTGAAGGATGGGTATTGGCACATAAGTGGCTAAACCTCACCACCACCACTATATCCGAATTTATGACAACTATATGGAAGGACAAAATGGATGGTAAAACTAAGGTGAACTGAATTTGAAACATACATTCTCACATAAATGACGGACAGAATTTTCTGCTGTTTTTTTTCCCCAAGGATTTTTGGGTGAATTCAGGGAGTCCCCGGTTTATGAACGAGTTCCGCTACTACGGTGGTGACGTAAGTCGGAATTAACCCTTTAAGCACCCCTAAATACACCCTAAATCTCAAAATAACTATCCCAAAACATGTATTACACACCACTGTACAGTCCTCGCCAAGATGTTGGCGCTAAGTCCTAGCTAGACACTAAGCTAAGCTCCAAAATGACGATGTCAGACATCTGTATGCATCGACTGGTGGTATACATTCATACGCTGCCACAAAACAACCGCATCAAGAACAAGGAGGATTCCACAAGGGCTCTGTCTACTACCAGCTATTAAGTAAAAGTAATGGAAATTTTTTTTCTTCATAACTGTAGTAGAGGAGTTCCAAAAAAGTCAATTATTACATGCATCACGATATGACACGTGACGATTCGATTACGATTCGTAAAGTTTCAAAAACGATGATTTTTCCCTCGTAACTTTATGACAGCTGCTCGCAGCGGAACGAAATTAAAGGCACCTCTGCCGCCTGGACACTGTTAACGGATGCACGCGCAACGTTATGATGGCTGCTCCCAGTTACTGGGAGAGAGATTTACTCCTTTTTAAAAGACTGGAAAATAAATTGGTGTATGAGACAGGGAGGCTGCGCAAGTTATTTTTTTAGAGCGAGGGGGGAAGAGAGATAGTTCGTTGTCCTTGTCCTTCAGATGTCCATCAGTAGTTTATAGGCATTTCAATTGAAAAATGTCCTGAATGTGTTGCTAAGACCTGTGTGCATCTATAAGAGGTGAGTACACGAACCCTCTTGTACTGTTTAGCCTTCATTGTTGTTGTTTTTGAGATGTTAATAGTTAGCGCCGAGCGCTAAGCTAATTAGCTAAAGTGTATTTCATATGCAGAACATGTAAAACCATGATTAAGTACAGCAGTAACACTACAAACATGCAAAATAGTACAGAAATCTGTTGTTGCAAGTGCTGCCTGGGAGCCGACAGGCGTGTGTGCGCGTAGGCGGGCAGGGGAGAGAAGAAAGTGCGCGTACTTGTAATGAGTGTGTGTGTGGCGATGTTGGAGGCTGCCGGACTTTTTTTATGTGCTCGGCAATAAACGCCACAAGTTAAAAGTGATCAAGAGCAGTTGCGATTTCCATCTGTCACTCCAAGAGTTACACAAGGGAAGTAACACTGTGAAAAGAAAGTATAATGGTTAAAAGAAGTCTTATTTCTAAAGACACTTTGTTCGTGTCCAGAAAATGTGGAATTCATTCCACCAGTGTAAATTTTATTGTATTGTTGAGAGAAATAAGTACTCCCTTTAAAATGATAAATGTTCTTGCACTTTCTTGTAAAAAAATTAATAAATAAACAAAAAAGCAGCTTGGGGCAGCTTTTTGTTGTATGGGCATGTTTCCATTGTTCCTGTTGAATCATAAGGATATATTAAATAAATAATGGACATAATTTGTTTGGCTACTTTATTCATCTGTAATGTACGATGCATCGTGATTATCGTGATAACCGTGATCATCGTCAATACCGCGATCATCGTTGAAAAATCAAATCGTAGCACCCTGAATCGTAATCGAATCGAATCATGGGGTGCCCAAGATGGCACACCCCTAAACTGTAGTGACCTGGTTATTCACATAAAGTACGTTAGCATTTTCAAACTGTGTGTGAACACACCAATGGATCTTGTGACACTGCCTGGCTGCATATGCGTGAATGAAAAGGACGCAGCATCTTTTTATACACAGTATCCTGTATTAAAACGCGGACACCTGCGGCTTTTAGTCCAGAAAATGCAGTAATGGTGTGATGATACAGTTAAATAGGATTAAAATCAGCCAACATACAATACAAATGCATGAAGGGAATCAGCAGACATAAAGCACTTCTGAGCTGTCTGTGCACACGGCGCTAACAAATTCTAATTCTGACAAAAGATTAGGAAATTTGGCTAAACAGTGCAAAGGATTAGTGGGTTAGAAGAAAGAAGAATGGCAGCTAAGTGATGCATGAATGAATGAATGAAAAGGTTGAAAGCAACATTGGAAATAATATCCACAACATTGTACAAAATGAAAATAAAATACATGTTTGTGCGCTTTCTGTCAAATCATTCTCACTCCAACCATAGACTTCATAATGATATTGATGGGACACAGGACCTATTAATAGGGGGCCTGCATTTTTGGCGTTGCCGTCAAAGCAGACCGAGTGGAATCACAGACAAATTTCCGTTGAAAATTCTTGTGAATAAAGCAAAAAAAAAAAAAAAATGCAGTTAGCATTTATTTTACGTAAATATGTCGAAGTAAGATGCTAGTCTGTTACTCAATGAGGCGGCTGCCAGATGTAAACAGAGCTTTTCTGGTGAAAGTTCCTGTGAATAGATGAAATCCCTGAATTCTTTATAGATATGGACGTAAAACAGTCTCGATTCTTGGTTAAGAGCCAAAAAAAGCATGCAGTTAGCATTTATTTTACGTAAATATGTCGAAGTACGATGCTAGTCTGTCAGTCAATGTGGCAGCCGCCACATGTAAAAAGAGCTTTTCCGGTGAAAATCCTTGTGAATAAATGCTTAAATCCCTGAATTCTTTATAGATATGGACGTAAAACAGTCTCGATTCTTGGTTTTGTAAAAAAAAAAATAATAATAATAAAAACGTGCAGGTAGCATTTACTTTACGTAAATATTGCAAACTATGAGGCGAGCCAATAAGGAAATTAGCGGCCGCCATTTGTAAACAAAGAGCTTTTTCCAGTGAAAATTCTTATGAATCAATGCTTAAATCCCTGAATTCTTTATAGATATGGAGGTAAAACAGTCTCGATTCTTGGTTAAAAGCAACAACAACAAAAAAACGTGAAGTTAACATTTATTTTACGTAAATATGTCTAAGTACGATGCTAGTCTGTAGTTCAATGTGGCGGCCGCCATATGTAAACAGAGCTTTTTCCGTTGAAAATTTTTGTGAGAAAATGATTAAATCCCTGAATTTTTTTTATAGATATGGACGTAAAACAGTCTTGATTCTTGGTAAAGAGCAAAAAAAACAACAACAAAAAAGTGCAGTTAGCATTTATTTTATGTAAATATGTTGAAGAATGATGCTAGTCCGTAGCGGCTAATTTCTCCCAGTGATTTTTTTTTTCATGTTTTAAAAATGCATGCATGGTATGAAAAATATAATGATTACCTTGAATCCTCGAACAAATCACTCCTGAGACAATCCTTGTATGCGGTACAGCTTTCTTAGGTTTTCAACCTAAATCTGGTGTTGAATCCCTGCATGTGTTGACTAACTGCGAAAAACTGAAGAGGCCCCCTACTTGAAGGCCTTGCCCAGTGGCTGACTTAGGTGACCCGTCAATACAATTATGAAGTCTATGCACCAACATCATTATTTAATGAATGTATCCACATCTGCTACAATAGAGCAACATGGCTAACAGATATAAAGAAGCAATTAATACAGAACCCTGCTCCTCTGGTCTAGCTCGTCTTACTGAAGGAGAAGACTAAGCAACGTTTGGAGTAAAGCAAGGTATTCTAACACAAGCAAAGCAAACTACAGAGGCAGACCAATCTACCACAAAAGCAACATGTTTAAAAAATCATAGTAATCGGAAAAAAGGCCTCAAACAAAATGCAACATTATCAAATATAATTAACTTGTACTTTCAGATCACTTCGCATTTGCACCCTTGATTTTCAAGACTTGTCAATGTTGTGTTGGTGGAATATGTGCCAAACAGAAATGGCCACTTACCAATTTGCTGTGGTGGTATTTGCAATAACCACAGTATTTGACGTTGTCTGCATCTGACCCTTGTTCCTCACACAGCAACCCTGCAAACTGGGCACTATGGCAAGAGAAATAAATTAAAGGCATGTGAAAACCAGGAAAATGCCTCAAGATGCTCGTAGAACCAATCTGTAATACTAGTGAGTAGTAGTAGCGGTGGTTCTTTGCCAGTGATGTAAAATGTGAAGAGGGAATCTCACCATGTGACATGGAAGGCCTGCCTGCAGCCATGTTTGTTACATGTCATACACGCTCCAGTGGCCGCTTTACTCTCTCTGCCCTGGTCCTCGCAGATATAGCATGTCTATAAAAACATGTCACAGAAACACACAAAAAGACAAGACACTGGAGTTCATTAAAAGGTAAGATGTTCAGAGGCACTTCTTGAGACACTTCAGTTAAAGTTCCTCAGCTCTGAAGGATTTTGATTTGTTACCTTATTATAACGATCATGGGGCACAGACTGTAGCACGATGGGCTCCATAGTTGAGACATTCGCAAACTCCACCTCAGGTATGTACAGGGCACACACCACGTGGGCCCAGCCTGTCAAAGCAGGGGGAAAAATTTGTTTAACTGGTTCACAGCCAATATACGTATCCATAGACTTCATAATGATTGACGGGTCAGATTCTTGAAAAAGTATGAAAGCTGTACCGCATACAGGGTAATTATCATATTTTTGGTACCATGCATGCATTTTGAAACGTTGTGAAAAAAATCAATGGGAGAAATTAACTGCTACGGACTAGCATCATTCTTCAACATATTTACATAAAGTAAATGCAAACTGCACTTTCTTTTTTGTTGCTTTTAACAAAGAATCAAGACTTTTTTATGTCCATATCTATAAAGAATTCAGGGATTTAAGCATTTATTCACGAGAATTTTACACGGAAAAAGCCATTGTGGCAGCCCCCTTCTCACGATAAAGGGCTAAGAGACTAGCATCATTCTTCGACATACTAGTAGTTGCGTAAAATAAATGCTAATTTCTCCTTTTTTTGCTTTTATCCAAGAATCGAGACTGTTTTACGTCCCTATCTATAAAGAAGTCAGGGATTTTAGCATTTTTTCACAAGAATTTTCACCGGAAAAGCTCTGTTTACATATGGCGGGCGCCTCATTGAGTAACAGACTAGCATCTTACTTCGACGTAGGACGACTGAAAGTTTTTTTTTGCTTTAAACCAAGAATCTAGACTGTTTTACGTCCTTATCTATAAAGAATTCGGGGATTAAAGCATTTTTCACAAGAATTTTCACCGGAAAAGCTCTGTTTACAAAAGGCGGCCGCCAACTACATTCACAACAGAAATACTCGAGCAACTCGAGTAACTTGAGTTTAAAAACTGATCTGAGTAATTTTATTCACCTCGAGGAATTGCTAATTTTGCCAACTCTAAGCATCACGTTTTGCCCGGACTACTTTTAATGCGGGACTACGCGCTGATGTCACGAGCGTAGAGGAAGCAGCAATAAAAAAAAAGAAAAAAAAGAAAGAAAAAAAGAAAAAAAACCTTACTGCAGCCGACAGCCGCTACAAACTACGCGGACGTTGCTACAAACTACGCCCGCACTAGACACTAAATGCGAAATGACAGACTCGGCTGTGTCTGGGCAGCGTTAGTAAACAGCCGCCATCTTTAAGCAGTAGACTTCCCAGCGCTAATAAATTTAACCCTTCGGAGGGCTAGGTTTCTATTGATTATGACGACTGTCGATGCGTGGCTAACGTGTCTTACATACAGGCTTTATTTAAATTGTAAAAACAAGGCGCTGTAGAGTGATGAGGGTGTAAAACTAAAACATAATAAAGCTAACTGTCAGTTTTAGCTCAGTCGTCATTGCTGAATAAAACACCAAGTAGCACTGGTCCCGAATGTGCTGCAATACAGCAGATATCATACATTTATTTTGAACACTGCAAAAACTCAAAATCGTATCAGTACTTAATGTTTAGACTAACTTAAAACTTAACTAGTACTTAAAAATAGCTTGACACAAATGAAATTAAATTGAAACACGTGGGAAAAACACGTAGCTTTCAAGTGATGTGTGTTATCAAGCGTAATTACATTTTTAGGTAAGAAATATGTTTTTTTTTTATAAGTTCTAGAAGTTTTTGGAGTGAAAGCAGTGAATTTTTTTCTCTAGTCACATCTGAGATGCAATTGTTGGCTGTTTTCAACAAATTAAATGTCTTTTTTTCTCATGTATATTTATAATTGCTCTTTACCTAAAAAAAAAAAATGTTTTATCCGATTACTCGATTAATCAATAGAATTTTCAGTCGATTACTCGATTACTAAAATATTCGATAGCTGCAGCCCTAATTCACTAACAGACTAGCATTGTACTTCGACAGATTTACGTAAAATAAATGCTAACCGCATGCTTTTAAGCAAGACTCAACACTTTTTTATGTCCATATCTATAAAGAATTCAGGGATTTCAGCATTTATTCACCAGAATTTTCAACTAAAAAAGCTCTTTGTCTGTGATTCCACTAGGTCAGCTTTGACCGCCTCGCCAACAATGCAGGCCTTTTATTTATCGGCCCCGCGCCCTGTGCCCCGTCAATACATCATGAAGTCTATGACGTATCCACCAAGTCATTAAGTGTTGATTGCTGTGTCACGATCAGGGCGGGCAACATATTGGGTGTAACATTTTTCTGTTTGATGATTTAACAGTACAGGTAGTCCTCGGGTTACGAGCAAGTTCCGTGGTGAGTGTCTGGCGTTGTAAAGTCGAAATCACATAAGTCGGGTACGTCGTACTACCTGTATATAAATAAATTTGCAAACGGGTAATCAATGCTTGCCATATTCAACCCATACATCATTATGCATCAAAAGTGACAAAAGCTAGCAAACTCTAGCTCACATTCTCCCAGCAACTCTTGATATTTTTTATTAAACTGTTTGAATAAGTGAACGTCTAGTGCTATTTTATATGCAAACAATCATAGGTCAAATGATTAAACAACAAATACTATTGATAATACTGCAATTCAGTTAAGAGGCTCTTTATTACGTCACCTAGCACGCACCGCGGCTTCCTGTCAATGAAGACAAACAGACAGCAGAATTGATGACAAATTGAGAAGAGGCAGAAGAAGGTAAGCGGGAGGTCAAATGGAGGTGAGAGACTTCTACCACGTTGGAACTGTCTTGACTTTCCGCCCACAGAGGAAACAAAAACAGGCTTAAACTTACAGTTGAACCCCTGACCTGCCTTTGACCTAGCGGGCAGGACAGAGGGAGTTCGGCAGAGGGTGGGACAGGGAGAGGACAGCGGGTGTGAAATGGAGCATGTTGTTGTTTTGAGGTCCCTCCAAGAATCTGGAAGAGGCCTATAAAACAGGACTATAAAAGTGGCACGGCCTTGCTCCTCAAGCTAACAATTCGCAGTCACCATAAAACCCCTTTTGTCAAGCTATGCAATGAAGAAGTCCAATGTGTTTCGACGGTGAACTTTTGTCAATATGTTTGTGTTGTGGTTTGAACGGAATATCTGAGATGCAATAGCAAAAATATGAACTGTGTAGGGCTGCAGCTATCGATTATTTTAGTAGTCGATTAATCGACGAACCAGTTAGTTTGAATAATCGAGTAATCAGGTAAAGAACATTAAAAAAATCAAATACCTGAGCTGAGCCTCAAACGGTATAAAAAAAAAAAAAAAAAAAAAAAAAAAAAGGAAGGCTCTAAGTACAACAAAAGAATGATTGGCTAACTTACATAGCAAAAGTCCGCTAGCTTAAATGCTATAAAATACTAACTTGTTTTTTTTTAACAATGCTCTTAGCAAATGGTTCAGCCACATATTCCTACAGAAATTGGCTAAATATACCCTAAATGATGAATGCATAAAAAAAGAAAACATTAGCTCACACAAAAACATAACTTATGTTGGTCTTAACAGGGAGCAGATGGATTTGGCCATGAAAAATGAGGCAGACTAGAGGGCAGTGTATCCATCCAAATCAATACAACTAAATGCAAATACAAATGCAAAAAAAAACATTACAACGCCACTTTAATTAAACGAATACTCGAAGCAGCAAAATTTCAGATTCGAATCTTTTTTTCTAATCGAATAATCAAGTTAATCGATTAATCGTTGCAGCACTACAACCGTGACAATGTTCCCAAAATAATCTTGACCAGGGCTGCACCTATCGAATACTTTAGTAATCGAGTAATCTACTTAAAATTCCATCCATTAATCGAGTAATCAGATAAAAAAATGTTTGTTTGTTTTTTTGAGTTAAGGAGCAATTATAAATACACACGAGAAAGCAAGACATTTCACCTAATAATTAACCATTTTCAGACAATGTCTTTTAGATGTACATGGTTGAAAACAGCCAACAATTGCATCTCAATTGTGACTCGGACAAAAAAAAACAAATTTACTGCTTTCACTCAAAAAACTTAAGATCTTCTAAATATGTTATTACGCTTACATCACTTAAAAGTTAGGTGTTTTTCCCACGTGTTTAAATTGAATTTCCATTTGTGTCAACTGTCAACATTGTTGTTGCCACGCTACAGATGTAAATAACAATCAAAATTCATGGTCTGTGTCAATTATTTCTTCAGTTACTGTTCCAGTTGTTTCATTAATTGCTAGTTATGGTATTTGGTAACACTTTATTTGACAGTCACGCAACAAGGCTGTCATTAAACAATCGTAATTAGGACATGACACTGTCATGGGCATTTATGAATGCTTATAACAGATGTCATTTAGTGTTATCTGGCAAATGATCTCACTTTTGAATGGATGTAAAAGATCCGAGCTGAACATAAATGGAGTTAGTGACATAATTTGCCAGATGACACTTTAATGACATAAGCATTCAGTAATGCCCATGATAGTGTCATGTCATAATTATGATGGTCTTATGACAGTCTTATGACGCCACTGTCTAATAAAGTGTTACCTATTTACCCAAATAAATCAATAAATAAGCCGCACTGAACTATAAGCCACAGGTATCAAAATGAAGGAAAAAAGTAACGGCTTGTTGTCCGAAAATTACTGTAATCGTTTCAGCTCTAATCTTGACTTGAACACAGCACGGCCCCGAATAGTTTATTTATACCAAATGTACAGTAAAGCATAAGATTTCAAAAGTAACCTGTATGTACTGATGATGCGTTAAACGTTCCAGCGATTTTGTTCATATTCTCTACATCATATAACATAAAAAGATACACATTAGAGTTTGTTGCAAATTGGCAAAATACAGTTGCGTTTTCTTTTCTTGGTGGTAAAAACATGGCATCTCAACAGGTTGAGGAAGAAGGAGCTGACAGGACAAGATAATGAAAATGTAAGGGAAAGACAGGGGGAGAGGAAAAGGATACGAAAGAGTGGGGTCGTGGGAAGGGTAAAATAAAGGAGAAAGTAGTAAAACGGTGTATGTTAGTGTTGTCATGATGCCTCCCTGCAGGCCTGGACACAATCCCACAGCTGTGCCTCTCCCTAACTGATTCAACACACACACACACGTACGCACAGAATATTTACATTCTCCACCAAACTGACCTCTCGGTGAACCCGGCAAGGAGACTCCTCACAAGCTATACACTATAAGCATTGTGGCCCACCCCCTCGTAAACATACAAACACACACACATGCACGCACACACGCACAAAGGACAGACAGGAGAGGAAGGTGCAGAGAAAGCAGCACACACACAAGCTCTCTCTAAACAGCGGCTCTCGTAGCGCACTCACATCCCTTTAACTTGCCGCCGACACGCAATTTACAACACAAGAGGCAAAGGACAGATGCGAGCGTGGATATGTACGAGCGTGTGACGCCGCATACCGCCATTGTCAGTCCTCTTCAGGGCGCCATCTTTGTGGGGACACAGTTCACATCTCTGCAGATGAATGAGAAAACCGCTGTTAGACATGACAGTGACTAGGGTGATTGTATCATGTGAATTTGGTGTTTCGGGAGTGCACATTAGAGATAGACACAGGCCGATATTTGGAAATTTGACGTATATTGGTATAGAGCAGGGCGGTAAACCGAAAATTTACCGTTACCGAAATTCTTCACGATGACCGACGTAATTTTGACCATGTCGGTAAATTCGGTAATTTAATAAAAGAAGAAAATATAGTCTTTTCATCCCGCTTTGACTCTGTGTTGTTCGGCTATGTTCATTCCCCTTTAAGAAAGCAGGCAGTGTGCTTACGTTTGGAGTCACATGGTTTTCAGGAAGCCAATCAAACAGAAGTCCGGTAGGCTAACGCTAACTGCTAAGCTAGCGGCTAACGCTACAAGTAAACGGGATGGAGTCGGGCTTAAGTTAACTTCGCCAAACTTTCACCCGACATTAAGTAAACTCTTGACGGGTTCCAGATAGGGATGGAAAAACCGAGGCTTTCTGAAACAATGAACCATTTTTAAGACAATTGCCCTAAATTGAATCACTGTTTGACACACTGCAAGAGCTCCATCTACTGGATAAACAGTGCACGTTTCTTTTTAAAAGTAAAGTTGACAAATTGCCTCAGCATTACATCCTGTATCTTCAATAGAATTAAGTGGATGTCGTCTATTTCAACCAGGAGATCGTGTCGTCATTAAGTGTGATTTACACAATTAAAATTGACCTCTTTCAGCCTGTGTCTTTGCTTTTGTCTGTGAAGATGTGTTCAAAGCAGTATTTGTAATACACGACAGTGCTAGTCTTGTAAGTGGCTCGTCCTAGATGACGGGAAGTAAGTATGTATTGTTTATTTTTTGTAAAAATTACAGTACAGTAAGCACAGAGCTTGGGAACAGGAATATTATTTATTGCATACTGTAAGGATTTTCAAAATCATAAGATGTAAATAATTGAGCCGAATAAAAGAAAGGAAAGGTTTGTGAAACATTTTATTTTTTAATTAAGTATAATTTCGGGGGGGGGGGGGGGGGGGGGGTGGATGTGGCGTATTTGTATCTATTCTAAATATCTAAACGTATGCCACTATCTAGTGTATAACAGTGCGGAATGAATTTAATGAAAAAATTCAAGAATTCTTATTGTTTACAAGATTTTTTTAAAATACTTAATGTTTAGACTGCATGTGCAATTGTTAAATTGAAAGCTGATAAATAAATTTAACGAGAAACGGTTAATTTGTATTCCATGCATTGATTCAAAATTTCAAATTATATAACAGTTTGCTTGGGCAAATTTGTCGTCATTTATCGTTATCGAGGTAAATCTGCTCACTTTATCGTGATACGTACTTAAGGCCATATCGCCCAGCCCTATATTGGTATCAGCTTTTTTTTTCATCTACCGACTGATATTAAAAAAGTCCATTTAAAACTAGGGATAGGGACTAGCGATCACACCAGTTTCCTGAGGATCGGAATCGGGTATAAAGGATCAGGTTTTTTAACTTTTAAAAAGTATATATGTTTTTCTATTTCATGCTCTTACAGCTTCACTCTCCTTCCTGCTGCTATCTTGGTTAGTGCACAAGTTTTGCTTGTTAGAGTTAACGATGATTGACAGGTGTTGATGCTTTGATCTTGCCAGAGAAAAATGTCGCCAAATGTGTAAATCGTCATGTAGCTTGTTAAACACTAGTGTGTTATGGCAACTAATTCTGTGTTTGTGCCCGGCTGTTTTCAGCAGAGAGCGGATTTGACTTGACTCACTTAATAAACATTTAACAAAGACAAGCATCTTTCTATGTTATTCTTGTTTTCTAGTGTGCATCACATACTATATGGTGCACACCAGATGGTTTAAATTCATTTTATATCTGTTGCTGTCCCTTGAGAGGCTTCGTACACTAACCGCCGTGAAGGTGGCCCCCCATCAGACGCAAATTTATAGAAAAATTATGTCATTTGTTTGTGCTGAAAAAAAATTGTTCATGCTGATATCGTTTTTGAGATATTAATAATTCTTTTATAGGTCAATCTGAGGTCAACCAGCCCCCCAGTTGGATTAAAAAATGGTGTCAATCGTTTGTGCTACGTTTGCACTGGTTTGTGCCGTAAAAAATTTCGTTTGTGCTGCTATCGTTGAGATACTGACATATGAATTTCGAGTGGTGACGTCACACAGCCCCCTATTTATTGCAAAATGGAGCCGAAGTAGGTGCCGTTTCTTTATGCTACGTTTGCGCGAGTTGTTAGGACACCCCTCTGTTATTGAGAAAGTTGATACGCTTCGTTAGTCGTGACAGCGGTTCTCCGATTGACGTCATCTCTCAAAATTAGTATCTCAATATCTATAAAACGATAACAGCACAAACGTAGCATATAAAAATGGCACCATTTTGGGTTGAAGGGAATGCTATCTTTTCTCATATTTACTGATCGACTGTTTATATTACTCCAACACACTTAATATAATGAATCAGAGAATCGTATCTTTTCTCATATTTATGGTTTGACTGTTGTATTACTCTAGCACACCCAATATAAAATGAATAGCACTTACACCATAGTTTAAGGAAAACAAGCAGAATATAGGGCATAAGAGATACATGACGCCTTCTTATCATGGAAGCCCAACGTGTGCGTCACACAGCTGACTGAGCAAGATTGACGCTGACTACCAGGTGATAGGCAAGACATCTACAAGCCTACATCTCCACGTCGGTTCTTCCAGACAGTCCAGAACAAATGGCGGGACTTCCTGTCCTAACACAAGGAAGACCGGAGAACGCCCGATATCCAACTGATAACACGACTGATAAGACTCCAAGAGCCCCTTTGACGCTGGGGCGGGCAAAATCTCCCACTGCGGTTACCCCAGTAACGATGACTCAGCAACTGTGACTCATGAAGTACACAGCCCAAACTGCGATAGAAGATTATCCTAAACACACCCTTCTTCATGCCCAAGGCCGGCCCAGCGAGAGCCTTCAAAACACTGAATGTTTAACTAAGCGTTGTCATTTTTTCTCGGTAACCTTTTGTTGACCTTGGATCCTCGCCTGGGTTAGCCTGGAACTCCAGACTCCCCGCTCTTCCGGGGGAGAAAATACTTTTAATTTTTATTTGTAAATTTTAAAGCGGTTACTTGTACTTTCACTTAAGTAATTTATGCACGTGTATCTTTACTTTTACTTAAGTAAGAAAAAAGTGAGTACTGCTTTGAGAACCTTGAAAGGTGGAAAAGCGCTATACAAGTATAATACCATAGTATTAAGTCTGGCGACCGTCCCGCGGATCAAATTCCCTGGGCAGAGCAAGCCACAGCAAACAGACAGCGGAGTGGACCAATCAGCGACAGGCAGACGTGACGTTGGTAAAGCGACAAGAAACCCTAGCGCGAGGACGTAAACATACGAGGAGAGCGGCAAACGGAGAAGTTTATTCAACATGGCTAGCGTGACACAGACTGTTGGTTTTAGCGACTCATTGTGTTTTTGGTCATTTAAAACTAAATTTACTACGGAAAAGAATATATTCTCGGCTCTCCCGTTCGCCATCCTTGTTCTTGTGCAGACAAATTCCGACGCACAAGAGTGCCGTTGCTCGTTAAGAACATGTCACGCGAATAAACGATTTTGTTCGGGCTTGAGAGGCCAATAAGGAGCTGGGTCCCAGACTCAATAGTTGGACAGCGGTGAGTCTGGAGTTCTAGGCTACGCCTGGGTCCCTCTGTGTTGTATGATTGCTGTCGACTGTCAACTTCGAAGCCTTTTTCGAGCTTTCAAAATGGAGTCAGTACAAGGGGTTAAGACTAAGGTGAACGAGCGGACCTAGGCCTTTTGGCCAGGTTGTCGGAGTCTTGCTGGCCCGGGTCGCTGGAGCTGCGCCAGCGTGGGTTCGGCTGGCGTGATTCCAGCAATCTGGCTAAAAGGTCATATTCCTTCAATTTCCATATCGCAATAAATTAGGGGCTGCGTGACATCATCACTCGAAATGAATATCTCAATATCGCAAAAACTATTGCAGCACAAACGAAAATTTTTACAGCACAAACATTGCAAAAATGACTGACACAATTTTTTGCCGTTTTTAATCAAAATGGGGGGCTGGTGGACCTCAGATTGACCTACAATTTTTTTTTCAGCACAAACAAGCACAAATGACTAACATAATTTTTCTATAACTTTGCGTCTGATGGGGGGCCAACTTCACGGAGGTAACTCACTAAGTAGTTATTTAGATACTCTATTCAACAGCTTGTGTGACGTCCTTAGTGTCACCAGTTTGAACTGTGGATTTTCCGTATTCAACTATTGTACTCCTATACAGTCTTCAACCTGTATCTTTTCTGCATCAACAACTACACTAAGTCCCTCTATGCTTGAGACACGCTTAAGATTGTGAAGAAGACATTGTTTCCCAAGGTCAAATGGAGTTGAAACTTCTACTTCCATAGATGGGATCCAGAAACAAGGGAGCCTGGTTATATGCCCATAATCCCCTATCAATGCTTGTCACACATATTTAATTAGACACATGACACTTGACAGTAATTGGTGCTGAGCGGATCTGCCAGAAGTAGTGCTTCAAATATGTTAATGACAATGACAAAATCATGCAAACGTGTTCTTCAAATAAATGTGGTTATTTTGGGAGCCGATTTGTTTCAGGCTCCCTGACATCTAATCTGAATCAAGTTTTTTAACCACATTTATAAAGCACTACAGCATTTTGAGCCTTAACCAGGTTAGCTAGGTTGTCCGACTTGACGCTTTTCACCAAATGTGCAATTTTAACTTTTTGACTGCAAAATTATTGCTGCATTGTCTAATGCAAAATTGACTATGTTCCTCATTGATCGGCTTCATTGATGTTCCAGCAATTAAAGCATAAATGAGCTGGTAGTGAAACTTACCACACGAGCAGCTCGCTCCTGAGATTCACACTTTCTGCAGAACCACGGACCGGTGGGCACCTGTACAATGCCATAGCAGGCTACAGAGAGATGAGAACAAAGCACAGTCAGCGAATTGAGTCGCAGTCATTTTCACACATTTTTAGAGCTGTCTCGACTAGTCGACGTAGTCAACGATGACGTGAATGCGTTGACAAGCACAACATCCCGTCGACGGTTAATGAAGGGTTAAAAAAATATGTGCGTGGAAAGTGGAATGTCGGACTCTCGGTATGCAAGCGGGGAAAGCGGCACAAAGCCAAAAAAGCGCACCAGAGTGGCCAAAACATTGTCTTATTTCAACGAAAAAAAGGAGGGTACACTGTTGTGTTCTGCCTCTTCAATGCCAAGCTTGACTGCACATCGGCCGTGAATGAACACCTAAAGCGCCGTCACCCAGTTGTAATTTTGGAAGACGACAGGAGAAGACAGGCTGGCAGATCGGAAGTCCATCTAACTAACGACATGTTTTATTAAAGTTGCTAAGCCAGTTGCGATATGCAATGAGTCGCACTTATCGCATGGTAAATAAAAATGAGAGCGGTAATTTTAACAGCTGCGTTTGATCTCGAGCTGAAACGAATACTCGAGCAACTCGAGTTTAAAAACTGATCCGAGTAATTTTATTCACCTCGAGTAATCGTTTATTTTGACAGCTCTAAGCATCACATTTTGCTATGACTACTTTTAATGCGGGACAACGCGCTGATGTGACGTACGTAGAGGAAGAAGCAAAAAAACTTACTCCAGCCGACACATGCTACAAAAGACGCCGACGTTGCTAAAAACTAGCCTGCATGATGCTACGTTGGTAGCAGGTAGGGTTAGGGTAACCCTAAACCCTAACCCTAACCCCTTGTGGAGTGATGAGTGTGTAAAATAAATACTTAATAATGCCAACTATCAATTTTAGCTCAGTAGTCATTGTTGGATAAAACCCCAAGTAGCACTGGTCCTTAATGTGCTCTAATACAGCCTGTATCATACATTTATTTTGAACACTGCAAAAACTCAAAATCCTATAAGGACTTACAGTTTAGACTAAAACTTAACTAGAACTTAAAAATAGCTTGACACAAATAGAAATTCAATTGAAACACGTGGGAAAAAATCCTAACTTTTAAGTGATATGTGTTATCAAGCGTAATGGCATTTTTAGGTAAGAAATATATATATATATATATATATTTTTTTTTTTTTCAATAAGATCTAAAAGTTTTTTGAGTGAAAGCAGTGAATTAGTCTTTTTATTAATTCTAGTTACATCTGAGATGCAATTGTTGGCTGTTTTCAACAATGTACATTGAAAATAAAGACATTGAATGACTGAAAATGGTTCAATATTAGATGAAATGTCTTGTTTTCTCATGTATATTCATAATTGCTCTTCACCTAAAAATATATGTTTTATCCGATAACTCGATTAATCGATAGAATTTTCAGTCGATTATGTTTATCCGATTACTTGATTAATCGATAGAAGTTTCAGTCGATTACTCGATTACTAAAATATTCGATAGCTGCAGCCCTAGTTTGATCGCCGCGTGCGTGTTTGCGTGCATACATTTGTGCATGCGTGTTGATGACATATAAGACTCCAGTTTCTTTCACAGATGTTTATTGGTCATCGACAGGTCGTAAAATTAAATTTCAGACAAACAAAATAAGGAAACATATCTATAATAAGCACGGTAAACAATAGCATTGCTACATTGAGGCTACTGGGCAAAAAGACAATCTACTTTAAGACTGCTATAAAAGATTGGCAGTCTTCTCCAAAACGCAAACTTGCGGTTAAAAGGTAACACTTCAAAGATGAAAAAAATCGCTGGGTTCCAAACGAAAAAATGAAAGAAAGAAAAAAATCTATTAATGACACCACATGCAATGACAAAAAGTGCTTTTTTGTGGAGTGTAAAGCTTACGGTTAGCGGTTTAGCAAACGTACTTTCAGTGAACATTTAAAAATAAAAGCACGTCGTGTTCGTCATATAGATAATGATTTCTGGAGTTAATCCCGCATACTTCACAATTCCTCCCAGGTGTGTGTTTTATAGTGGGCAGTAGAGGTGTGCAAAATTTCCGATTCTTAGATTATTCGCGATTCGGCCGTGGAAGATTCAAGAACGATTCACAAATATCCATATTCTGATTATTGAATAATGCCAAGTAAAGCAGAAGTAAAACACACTCAGCGCGCCGCGCGGTCTTCGGTACGCTATTAGGGACGGAGCGTGAGTAGCTAAACATCATGCTTCTCATTAACCGGCCCCTCGGGTAACGCCAATGGTCATCTCACGGCTCTAGCTCAACTCATGCCACGAGATAAAAAAAACAACAACATACCTGACTGTTGCCGAAAAGCTGCTACAAAGTACATCCACATTATGTTACGGTAGATATCATTTATATAGGACTAGATTCAATTTAGATTCGAAATCGTTAGCAGCACATCTACAAAAAGCTAGATGCGGGCGTTAGTAAACGGCCGTCATCTTAAAGCAGTACACTTCCTTGCAAGGCTGTTGTAGCGAACCTTCCAAGCAAACCTAATTAACTTTTTATCTAGAATACTCCTAAATCGGTAAAATATTGACTTGAATCTATCATTAAAATAGTTTTAAAATTTTCACATGTTGAAAGTAGACAAAAGAGAAATTATGGAATAACAGGAGCAATTTTAACAACTTTAACGGTTGATTCACAACATTAAATTAATTGAAAGTAGTTTAAAGCTGCTGATACAGATTGGGGACTGGAGTTTTTTATTTACTGTTATTTTTGTATATTTGTTTACTGCTATATGTTAACTTGATACTGAAATAGTAGTTTGGTTTAGCCTGAGAGTATTTTTGAACAATTTTGGAACTAATGTACAAAACAATTTTAAAAAAGGAGGGGGGTGCATCAATAATCGTTTTATAATCGAATCGGAGCCTCTGAATCATAATCGTAATCGAATCGTTGGGTGCCCAAAGAGTCCCAGCTCTAGTGGGCAGGGCAGCTTTTTACCACTCATTAGTGATTGGGCACACACCTGACTTAAACTGTTTGGTAAAAATTTATTTCAATTGTTATTTAAGTCTCCTGAGGCAGAGGGTTCACTTACTTATTTTTCCCTCTTCTGTCATTGTTTGCATGTTATCCTCATTAAGATAAGAAAACCTATAAATGTTTGGGTGGTTTTAGTTAAAGCAGACGCTTTTTTTCATCTGTGTGATTTGGACAAAGATCAGATCACATTTGATGGTGATTTTATGCAAAAATGTGAGAAATTCCAAAAGGTTCAGATACTTTTTATACCACTGTACCATCATATATGCATACATATATATGTATTATATATATGTATGTATGTACACTACATTTTCACATAAATTCATTACGCTAAAGCTAAACTCCGGTATTTTAAATTATTTTTAAATGAAAGTGCAATTCAACATAGTTTGAAGAAACACTATTCAAATTTAATGCTCTTCTGAAAGTGAAATCTTGGCAAGCCTTTGTTTTACATCTCCTAAAATTTATGCTGCAATGTTCCTAATATATGTTATATATATTATATATATATAACATATATATAACATATATATATATATATATATATATATATATATAACTGTATATGTTCCTAATCGGATTACTCGATTATTTGAACTAACTAGTCGATAGATTAAGCGATTACTATATTTACACCAAAGGATATTAACTAGTAACCCTTTATTTGACAGTGGCGTCATAAGACAGTCATTATTATAATATGACACTGTCATGAACATTAATAAATGTTTATGACACTTGTCATTAAGTGTCATCCTTCAAATTATCTTACTATTGAATGCATGTAAAAGACCCACACTGGACATAAATGGAGTTAGTGACAGAATTTGCTGGATGACACCTGTCATATGTATTCATTCATGGCATGTCCATGATAATGTCATAATTATGATGGTTTTATGGCAGTCTCGTGATGCCGCTGTCAAATAAAGTGTTACCTATTAACTCAATTAATCAAGACTGGACTATAACACGCATGATTCAAAATGTGGGGAAAAACTAGCAGCTTAGAGTTAAAAAATGACGGTACTAATACCCAGTATCGGTTGATTTCTGGCCTAAAATACCTAAAAAAAAACAATAATCCAGAGACAGCCATGAACAGTTAAACCCAATTGAAAAGAGGCCAAAGCGAGCAGCAAACTGACAATTGTGCAATCAGTAAATCGCTGGTGAGAGTTGTTGTTTTTGTCACGTCAAGTGAGGTCCTCCCCACATGGTAGTAACAACATTTGCTACACTCAAATCATCATCGAACTGATAAGTGTTCACAAGATCAGAGTCCCAGATTGACAATTAATAAACGCTACCATTATTGCTGTTTATTTGACTGGTTTTCATTTCGTAAACATTCCCTCACGCCTAGTTTTGAGTGTAGACATTTTGACAGTTTAACGGGTCGACCGTTTTTGAGTCCAAACGTCATCACAGACATTTAACACCTAAGAATTTAAAGGTTTTGTGTTTAAAACAGCTGAGTTGTCGTGCTCACAATCTTGGCCTTGGGAACTGGACGCTCCATAACCTTGCACCGGGGTAACTAGCTTGCAAGCTAATGCTAACATTAGCTTAGCAGAGAGCTCCCGAGCTTACCTTGGTGCACGGCGACGTTACAGCCGTGTCCGTCGCAGTAGACCAGGGGGTTTTCCGCCCAACCTCTCTCGTCTGAGCAAACACAACACCCTCCAATCATCTCCTTCATGTTACTCGTCGACAACTCTGTGTCCACCAGCAAACAACGCTCTCCGGAGACCATCTACGATGAAATTGAACATGCGGAGCAATAGCACAGGAGACGTGTCAAATCCTTCGCTTAACAAGCCTCTCGGTCCTCCGCCTGGCCGCATTGGGTCCCGGTAGACCAAATTTCCATGTTTAAAACGGAATTCCGTGCTTTCCTAAAGCGATATTTTTAACCAAAACAAGCACTTCACGACGAAATGTTGAGGTAAAAGGGGGGGCGGGGGGTGTCACCAAGGAGAACCGGACATGCGTCATGACGTAAGACGCGCCTACGTACGTGTTCCTGACCGGAAGTCGCCGTGTTTCGCACGAGGACCATGGTATTTTCTAAAATAACAGCAACAAGTAAAACATATGAAGTTATTTACATATCAGTGTTATAATTTAGACGCTTTTCACTGTGAGCCTTTATTGATATGCTTTGAATTGTGAAAGACACTTAGGCAATGTAAGGGACAGCGTGCAAACCTAAGGAGCTCCTAAAGCAGGGGTGGGCAAACCGGTCCTCGAGGGCCGCAGTGGGTCCTGGTCTTTGTTCCAACTGATTCAGCACAGACGGTTAAAACCAATGAGGTTTGAGCAGAAACAACAAGCACCTGAGTGTAATCAACTGATTGCATTTGTAAGACACCAGATTGGTAAAAGGCTAGCCTCATGATGGGTTGGAACAAAATCCCGCACCCACTACGGCCCTTTGTGGAATAGTTTGCCCACCCCTGTCCTAAATGGACATCGACAGAAATAAAATACTGTAAATTTAAGCAATCTAGTGCGCACCAAAAACAGATAAATTCTCATGCATACCAGATTGTTTCTAGTGCGCGCCAGAAACTATCTAGTAAACATTAACATTACATAGCATTTAAGCTAGCGGACTTTTGCTACGCAAGTTAGCTAATGGCGTACCGCAAGCAATACGTCACTTCCGCTCATTAATATTCATGACGTTGGCTGCTGATGGGCTAAGGGAGGACATTTTCCCGTTTGTCTCCAATAGGAAATTAATTGAAATAATGTACGAAGGAGATGTTTACAGAGCTAAACCGACCAACTCTGTCCAAAAAAGATGTCCCTGGTGCCAAATTCACGGGTAAAGATGTGGAAGAACATACAAATGTTCAGTTAAAGAGATGGCTTGAGTGTTGAGGGCTGAAAAAGACCACAAAAAAAAAAACACGAGCAGACCTAAGCTTAGCTTTAGCTTTTTTATCGACACCATTTTCTTTACGCCACTGACAATGACATTCTCCTGTTTCAACAATCTATCCTTTACTTCACCACTATAGGCCCTCTCTTTCTTATATATTATATCCTCTGGTTGTCTTACGTCTCTGACCGTTCTTGGGGGTAATTTACGTTTACATAGCATTTAAGCTAGCTGACTTTTGTTATGCAAGTTAGCCAATGGCGTACCCTAAACCCTAAGCCACACGTCACTTCCGCTCATTAATATTCATGACATAGCTACTGACACTAAGGGAGGACATTCTGCCGTTCGTTCCTAATAGAAAATGAATGGAAATAGTGTACGAAGGAGATGTTTACAGAGCTAAACCTACCAATTCTGTCCAAAAAAGATGTCCCTGGTGCAAAAATCACTGGTAAAGATGTGGAAGAACATACAAATGTTCAATTAAAGAGATGGCTTGAGTGATGAGGACTGAAAAAGACAGAAAAAAAGAAACAAGCCAACCTAAGCTTAGCCTTAGCTTTTTTATCAACACCATTTTCTTACACCACTGACAATTACATTCTCCTGTTTCAACAATCTATCCTTTACCACCATATGCCCTGTCTTTCTTATATATTACAGTATATCCTCTGGTAGTCTTACGTCTCTATTTTTGTGTAGAGATCGCAAATGCTACTCAGTGACAGCCAACGAACACTTTAAATTTTTTCATTAATAACCAATCTTAATTCTATAAGTAATTTACACTCCCCCCCTTTCTAAAGTTGATTTCATTCAGTAAATGTAACAACAGTGGCAGTCAGATACCATTTTTTTTTTCAGGTCATTCATTGTCAGACAAGCAGCACACCAAAATGCCACGCTAAAAAATAAGTGAAAATATCAAAATGGCTTACCTTTTTGTCCTCTGTAGGACCATGGCCCCCCAAAAAATGTGTACTGCATATGAAGGTCAAAGGCTTCACCTTGCTGGCATTAAATTGGTCTTTTGGACATCCGCACAAGTTAATCCATTGTTCACATTTGTTCCTCCTTTTTGGCTTTGGGACACGTATGAAGAAAACTTCCTTCATATGTCGTAATGTCTAGAGTCATTTCTACAAGTTCCATAGCAGCAGTGTTTATTTGGCATGTCCTTTTTTGAAAGATTACCGGCAGAAAACTAGAAATAATAACATGAGTTGTATGCGAGGGCGTGTCTATATTGACCCACTTCCGGGTTACGATGGCAACATCACGGTATAAAAATAGCATCCGTGCGGTACGCTATTGCTGCATTATTGCAATTGACTAACTTGTATAGCAAAAGTCAACATTAGCATTTAAGCTAGCGAACTTTTGCTACGCAAGTTAGCCAGTTGCTCCATTGTTGCAATTGCTGAATTGTTGCAATTGGCCAATTGCAACAATGGAGCAATTGGCTAACTTGTATCGCAAAAGTCCGCTAGCTTAAATGCTAATGTTAGTGTTTACTAGATAGTTTCTGGTGCGCGCGAGAAATAATGTGGTGCGCACCAGATTGCCAAAATTTATTTATTTTCTGTCAATGGTCCTCTAGGGGCTCTGTATAAACCAGGGGCAAACTAGTACTTTCTATAATTGCCAGGCTAAGAAAGTTGTTTCATGGACCAAGACCACAAAAGTCTCTTCTCCCGTTGTACCAAATGTTTTATCTGCTGACAAAGCACAATACCTGTCGAGTCTATGTTCGTTTTAGATCAGTGCTCATTGTTCAGGGGAACACATCATCAACGATATTGACTGATTGATATACATTAAAAAATTATAGATATTTATCATATTGGTATCGGCCTTGAGGAGCAGGAAGTTATCGATATCGGTATCGGTTTCCAAAAATGTATATCGTGCATCCCTAAAAAAAATACTGCTTTTGTTGTATCCCGGCGTCACTAAAATCTGAAAAGTTACCTAGTGTTGCTTTAAATAAAATACATTACAAAATTTGCTTTAATGTAGATGCATATATTTATTAAATTTACAGTTGTGAGCATTTTCTTTTACAGAAAATATTACTATAGCACCATAGGCGGATCTACTATTCAGGCGAAGTAGGCGATCGCCTTCGGCCCCCAACCAGTAGGGGGCCCCCAACCAGCTGGCTATGCCCCAACGAGCAAGGGCTGCTTGGGCCACCAGAGCAAGCAGCACCCCAAACTATTCGTCATGTATAATTATGTCAGCATACCAAACAAACAAATAACAAAACAAAAAAGAAAGCCATTTGAATGCTGCATTTATATTATCTCCCCCCCCCCACACACGCACTACAGTGGACTGTTCCACGACGACGGACTGAGTATCATTCGCTTAGCTTCATTTAGCACCGTTTAGCTTCGCTTGGCTCCGTTTAGCGTCGCTTAGCTCCGCTGAGCTGTTCGTTAGCTTCACTTAGCTCTCCCGTGTTTTTCACGCCACTAAGCTCGCTATTTTTGCAGCTCACTTGCTAATTTGCACGTCGGCTATCGTTTATTTCGAACACATGAGCGAACGTGCTCTCCATGAGAGCCAAAGTGCAGTGAGGGAGAAGTCGAGAACAGGCCGCTAATGCCTCTTTTAACTTTCTTCTTCTTCGAAATGAACATAAAATACACGACAGCACTCCCTGTGGCGAAACAATGCAGTACAATTCCAATAAGTCATACTATAACACTCAACAGCTGGTTAACAGCATTTGCTAACAAAAATAAATAAATAAATCTATTAGTGACACCACAAGCAATGACGAAGAATGTTTTTTTACGGAGTGTAAAGCTTTCGGTTAGCGGTTTAGCGAACGTACCTCCGGTGAACATTTCAAAATAAAAGCACGTCATGTTCGTCATATAAATAACAATTTCTGGAGTTAATCCCACATACTTCAGAATTAATATTATAATATGTTGAGTAAATACTACAGAATACAGATTCTTCACTAAGAATAGCTTTCAAATGACACTCCGTAACACTTTATAATAACTATCCGTTTCACTAGTTAATAGATCATTAGTAAACTGTTGATAAATGATTTATTGTTGATTTGTGAAGTATTTGTTAACAGTTTTTATTTACAGGGTGTTCCAATATGGTTGACCCCATTCTAAATGCCCATGCTAGTTGATGGATCTTAATAAAACTATATACACTTTATGTTGAAGGTCATAAGTTTTATTGGTTAAATGTGCAAAGAAAAGTACAAATATTTGTTTGTTCTATGGCAGATTTTCATAAATGTGCAACATGAGCGCTGCCTGCAAAATGCCTTATCAAAATGCCTTTTCTTTTGAAGTGAACGGCATTTCTTAACCTCAAAAGATAGAAATGCCAAACGTTACACACAAAAACTTGAAACGTTTCTACACAAACTGTGTTTCAGGTTAAGAACACCCTGTAAATGCTTAACAAACTGTTAACAAATACTTCACAAATCAACAATAAATCATTTATCAACAGTTTACTAATGATCTATTAACTAGTAAAACGGATAGTTATTATAAAGTGTTACCTGACACTCTTTATGACAAATATGATTGGCAATGAATAATTATTAGAATTATTATACTACCATTATATATAGTAGTATACTATAATAATAATGCTAGAATTTTTTTTAAAGAATTGTTTTGAATAATGTTGGAAAGGCAAAGTCAATATTCTGAATCTGTTTACTTTCCATTCTTTTGCACTAGTAAATGCTATCAGCATTTAACGTCATTGTTTATTTGTGATTAATTATTGTTATTTACATGATTATTTGTACTTTATGAAATAATTTAAGTGTTCCAAAATGGTTTAGTGAATTAATAAGCGTCAACAAAAATTTCATTGCTAAATTAGTAAAAAAAAAAAAAAAAAAAAAAATTATTAGATTAGTCGACTAATCGTAAAACTAGTTGGCTGACTAATCAGAAGAAAATTTGTCATTTAGGACAGTCCTAGTGTACCGGAACATATTTCCTCCACACCCTTCTCACCTTTTTAACCCCTGACCCAAGAAGAGGGCCCCTGGATATGTTCGCCTTAGGCCCCAAAATTGCCAAGTCCGCCACTGTATAGCACATTTGTTTTTTTCCCTTTATATGCCTTACCCAATTAGAACAAATATGTGCATTTTACGTGATGGTATTTCATTATAGGCACGATTGCTTAAGGAACGGAAAAACAAGCCAACGGAATTTACACAGCCTTAATTATTAGCGCCTAACATGAAGTTATCATAAAAATAGTCAGACATGCGGTTTTTGTTTTGACAGCAATCCCAGGCTGTTGCCAAGGATGCTCGAGAACACACACACACACGTACACACTGTATGCTATTCCAAGCACTCAGCTGCTGCTTGCGTCACCGATTTCTCCGAGCGAGCTCCCGCTCTCCGTTTCCAGAGAAACGTAATGACTTGCCAATAATGCGCAAGAGCACACGAGCGTCCTCGGTGTAATATGGTGAGCGAGAGGTCCCTGGGAGTGCCTGGCCATTGTTTGCTTTAATTTCAAATTGCTCAAATGCTCCAGTCGACACTGGGCACTCCACTAAAAGGGGTTTGGGGGTGGGGATGGGGAGCTAGAGAAAAAAGGGGGAAAAGTGAATTGTGTGTGGCAGGGGAAAACCTATTAGTCGGAGAGAACAAAGGGAGGCATTGGATGGAGCAGTGGTTGTGGAGCGTCCTATAACTATACTGAAACATTGAAAATTGCAAATGATTGTTTCTTTTTAACAACTTTCACTTGATTAAGTACAAAGTTCGCTCGAATCGTATGTTCCTCAGGTTGCAGAGAGGATATTTTTCTCCAAAAAGCAGACCTCTTTCTCAATTGGACAGATTCGCAGACAATCACCAAATTGTCCTTTTAAGAGTTGTTGTTAATACTACTGCAAAATGGCTCAGGAAAATGAATTTCTGAGCAGAAAGCTTTGGTCTATAAAAGCTTTTTCCTCCTGGGAATTGTGAAATTATTTGGCGAAGCTTACAAGGAGTATGGAAAAACAACAAATATAATAGGCGTAGGTTTCCATAGGGACGGTAGGGACATAACACCAACAATTTTCAGGATTCTTAAATTGTCCCCACTCAGTTTTAAGCAAGCTCATTTGCATTATATAATGAGTTCACTTATTTAGATTGTCTTCCCATATGTTGTAAGAATAGAATTGACCGTACCATTATAAAGTGAATTATTTTCATCATAGACTTCATAATGATATTGACGGGAAGTTGGGCCGATTAATAGGGGGCCTGCATTGCTGGCGCGGCCGTCAAAGCTGACCGAGTGGAATCACAGACAGAGCTTTTCCAGTGAAAATTCTTTTGAATAAATGCTTAAATCCCTGAATTCTTTTTAGGTATGGACGTAAAACAGTCTTGATTCTTGGTTAAAAGCAACAACAACAACAACAAAAACGGGCAGTTAGCATTTATTTCATGTAAATATGTCGAAGTACGATGCTAGTATGTCATTCAATGTGGCGGCCGCCATATGTAAACAGACTTTTCCCGATAAAAGTCCTTGTGAATACATGCTTAAATCCCTGAATTCTTTATAGATATGGACGTAAAACAGTCGATTCTTGGTTAAAAGCAAAAAAAACAACAACAAAAACGGGCAGTTAGCATTTATTTTATGTAAATATTGCGAACTATGATGCTAGTCAGAAACAAATGTAGCGGCCGCCTTATGAAAACTGAGCTTTTTCCGTTGAAATTCTTATGAATAAATGCTTAAATCCCTGAATTCTTTATAGATATGGACATAAAACAGTCTCGATTCTTGGTTAAAAGCAAAACAAAAAAAACGAGCAGTTAGCATTTATTTTACGTGAATATTGCGAACTGTGATGCTAGTATGTAAACAAATGTAGCGGCCGCCTTATGAAAACAGCTTTTTCCGTCGAAATTCTTATGAATAGATGCTTAAATCCGTGAATTCTTCATAGATACGGACGTAAAACAGTCTCGATTCTTGGTTAAAAGCAAAAAAAAAACGAGCAGTTAGCATTTATTTTACGTGAATATTGCCAACTATGATGCTAGTATGTAAACGTAGCGGCCGCCTTATGAAAACAGCTTTTTGCGTTTAAAATTCTTGTGAATAAATGCTTAAATCCGTGCATTCTTTATAGATATGGACGTAAAACAGTCTCGATTCTTGGTTAAAAGCAACAACAACAAAAACATGCGGTTCGCATTTATTTTACGTAAATATGTTAAAGTACAATGCTCGTCTGTTAGACAATGTGGCGGCAGCCTTACAACAAAAAGCTTTTTACTTTGAAAACTCTGGTGAAAAAAAGAAAATATATATAATAATTACCTTGAATCCTTGAACTAATCACTCCTGAGACAATCCTTCCTGTTTGTATGCGGTCCAGCTTTTTGTACTTTTTAAACCTAAATCCAGTGTTTGATCGTTGTATGTGTCGCTGCGACCGACTGCGAATAACTGAAGCGGATTGTGGGATGGCCCACTACTTGAAGGCGTGGCGCAGTGAAGGTCGAATCTGACCCGTCAATATCGTTATGAAGTCTATGACTATGACTAGTTTTTTTTCGGCTAGCGGCAGCCACTATAAGTGATGTAAAAAGACGTCAATGTTTTGGAGGTGGGGGAGAAACACCACTAATTTTGCTACAGAAAGTCCAACCTGCAATTGCATAACATTAAACTGTGTGAACTTGCTAACCTGCAAAACGACTCCGTTCAGGCCAGCCGCTGCAAGGAACAACGAAATTAGTGCTGCAACGATTAATCGATTAACACGAGTATTAGTATTCCATTTGAAAAAAATATTTGAATTAAATTTTGCTGCTTCGAGTATTTGTTTAATTAAAGTGGCGTTGTAATGGTTTGTTTTGAAAGTGTTTACATGTAGTTTTATTGATTTGGATGGATACACTGCCATCTAGTTTGCCTCATTTTACATGTCCAAATCCAGCTGCTCCCTGTTAAGACCAACATAAGCTAGGTTTTTGTTTGAGCTAATGTCTTTTTATGCATTCGTATTTTAGTTTAAAGGCATATTTAGCCAATTTTTGTGGAAATATGTGTAGGAACCATTTGTTAATCGCATTGTTAAAAAAAAAAAAGTATTTTATAGCATTTAAGCTAGCGGACTTTTATTATTACATAAGTTAGCCAATTGTTCTTTTGTTGTACATAGATCCTTTTTTTATCCCGTTTAAGGCTCAGCTCAGGTATTTTAAATTTTTTATGTTCTTTATCCGATTACTCGATTATTCCAACTAACTAGTTTATCGATTAATCGACAACTAAAATAATCAATAGCTGCAGCCCTAAACGAAATCAAGCTAGCCATCCCTCATTTGGATAATTGTTTGCATTATGTGCATTACGGTAAGGCAACGCGGTTGATTCAGAGTGCAAATCCCTTTATTAAAAAATAAAATGAGGAGCTATCCAAGTAGATCGGTCCTTGGATACCTGATTTTTTTTTTCTTTTTTTTTTTTCAAAATCACTTTAATATTACAATACTTTAGTTTGAGTCCAGGGGTGCTCCAGTGTCCCCTAGAAGTGGACCCATTATTGCATATCTCTTGCACTTCGAACTGTTTCCTTAGTAGTTCTTGAAAACAAAGGTTTTAATTCGAACGTTGTATCACCTGAACCAATACACATGAAAGTTAGTATAAATACATAAAGATTTATTTTGTATTGATCATTTAGCCTATCAATGAATTAGGTTCATATTCGTGAGAAATGCAGCCCTGACCCCGTTCACCCAATCTCCCAGCAAAAAGTGTACATGCAGGGTATGCTGTTCTATCGTCTCTTCCAATGTTGAGACTAGGGCTGCAGCTATTGATTATTTTAGTAGTCGATTAATCGATGAACTAGTTAGTTCGAATAATCAAGTAATCGGATAAGGAACATAAAAATATTAAAATACCTTAGCTGAGCCTCAAACTGTATAAAAGATAAGAATCTAGGTAGAACAAAAGAACAATTGGCTCACTTACATAGTAAAAGTCCGCTAGCTTAAATGCTATAAAATACTAACTTTTTTTTGTTTGTTTGTTTATACAATGTTCTGAACAAATGGTTGAGACACATATTCCCACAAAAATTGACTAAATATACCTTTAAACTAGGGCTGTCAAGCGATTAAAATTTTCACATCTTAAAAATTAGTTAATCGTAATTAATCGCAATTCAAACCATCTATAAAATATGCCATATTTTTATGTAAATTATTGTTGGAATGGAAAGATAAGACACAAGACGGATATATACATTCAACATACTGTACATAAGTACTGTATTTGTTTATTATAACAATAAATCAACAGGATGGCATTAACATTCTGTTAAAGCGATCCATGGATAGAAAGAATTGTAGTTCTTAAAAGATAAATGTTAGTACAAGTTATAGAAATTTTATATTAAAACCCCTCTTAATGTTTTCGTTTTGATAAAATTTGTAAAATTTTCAGTCAAAAAATAAACTAGTAGCTCACCATTGTTGATGTCAATAATTACACAATTCTTATGGTGCTGAACCCATAAAATCAGTAGCACCCAAGCGCCAGCAGAGGGAGACAAAACTCCAAAAAACACAAGTAACAAGTGTATATGACCGTGTGCTGTGATTTTAATCGGTTTTAGCGGGGCATGTGCGTTAATTGCGTCAAATATTTTAACGTGATTAATTTAAAAAATTAATTACCGCCCGTTAATGCGATAATTTTGAAAAAAAAAAAAATTAGCTCAAACAAAAACTCTGTTTATGTTGGTCTTAACAGGGAGCAGATGGATTCAGCCATGTGAAATGAGGCAGACTAGAGGACAGTGTATCCACCCAAATCAATAAAACTAAAGGCAAACACTTTCAAAACAAACCATTACAATGTTACTTTAATTAAATGAATACTGGAAGCAGCAAAATTTAATTTGAAATTTTTTTTCTAGTTGAATACTCAAGTTAATCGATTAATCGTTGCAGCACTAGTTGAGACCAAACCTACGCCTTTGTATCTGCGTGTGAGCATTAACATTTTACAAATCAAATATTTCTGAACAAAACAATATTTTTTTCAGTCATTACTTGCCTTTCAATTGACTTAAAGATTTTTTAAAGAGTCATGGATGCACCTTCATTTCCTACTGTGTGTGTGTGCGCGTGTGAGTGTAGGGGTGTGTGTGTGCGCACGGGGTGTGTGTGAAAGTGTGGTTTGCAGTGAGAACTCAGCCGAAGAAGCAGGAATGTTTTCACAGTTTGACCTCATAAGCCTCAACAAATGAGTAGTGACAGTTTGTTGCACTTCACAAACAGATGTCATGTGCTTGTTTTTGAAATCGCTTTTAGTATTAATGAGTGATTCATGGTAGCGCTAATGCAATGCCAAAAAAATGCCGTGGCTCTTTGGTCTGTTAAAATAAAGCCGAGCAAACAATATAAATATCATTTAGAATGAATCGTCTATCAATACAGTGTATGATTTTTTTGTGTGTGTGTGTGTGTTTGCTTTCAATTGTTCTATTTGCAGGGAGGCTGTTGAGCATTGGTTATATACACACGTGGGTAGTAATGCGTTACATTTACTCCGTAAAATTTGTTTGAGTAACTTTTTGAGAATAATGTATTTCTAAGAGTAGTTTTACTAAGTCATATTTATCATTTTACTTAAGTAGGTTTGTGAAGAAGAAACGTTACTCTTACTCCGCTACTTTGGGCTACACTAGTCGTTACGTTTTTCCTCTTTAATCTACATACACTGAAAAAGGTGAACATTTAAAAAATATTGGCTAATTAATCACACAATTTTACTGCTAATACAATGTAAATAAATCAATTTGTTTGTAAATTAATTAATTTAAAAAATATTGGCAAATCAATCACACCTACAATTTTACTGCTAATATGTAAATAAATGTTTTTTTTTTACATTGTATAAGCAGTAAAATTCACAATCCAATTACACCTACAATTGTACTGCTAATACAATGTAAATTCATTAATTTGTACGTTAATGAATTTGTTTACACTGTTTAGCAGTAAAATTGTAGGGGTGATTGATTAGCCAATATTTATCAAATTGAGCCAATGTTTACTTTTTTCAGTGTCCAGTGGTACCTCTACTTATGAAATTAATTGGTTCTGGAAGTAGTTTCTTAACTTGAAAATTCTGTAAGTACAGACATGTATTCCATCTAAATGCACGAATACGTTCCAAGCCCCCCAAAACTCAGACATAAATATTTTATAATGAATAAAAATGCATCAAATCGTGTACCAAATGTACGTTACAATTAGATCGTTGTACAATAAGCATGAATCAGAGTTGTGAATAATGTAAAAAATGAAAAATAAAGAATAAAAGTTAATACACTCATGTAAAGCTGTCGGACCATGAAGGGCAAATGAAGAGGATTCTGAGATACACATACAGTAGAGGTCTCTCTTAGCCAATTGGATGCCAGGAATACTAGGCAATAGCCAATGGCAGAGCAGCTATAAGTATGTTATGTTCAATAAACTCTGGGAGCTGTGAGTACCAGCCATACTGTATTTTTGCCTTTCTTATCCTGAAATTTCTTTCTCAACAAGAGGCAATATTTTCCCATTGACGCATGTCTTAACCTGAAAATTCTGTATGTAGAGGCGTTCTTAAGTAGAGGTACCATAGATTTTACTTTTTTTGTTTTTTGCCAGAATCTGGCACTACCAGTTTCACCAATGAGACGTCGAAACAATAATCACATCACTCCACTACCAGTCAGACTCAAAGCTTGCCCTTCTATGATCACGCTGACCTGTTCAATCAAGTGGCGTCTTTAAAGCACCGTAAAAAAAATTAAGTATATGACATAGAGCGATGCCGTCAACATAACTCGAAAGCTCCGATGTTAACATCTCTCCCAGTTTTATTTGGCACCGATTGACCAAGGAAATCCGGAGATATGATCCTTTTAGTTCCATGATAGGAAATATGTTTTCTCCACGAGAATGCAAAAATGCGCTTTGGATGAATGATGCTTCATTACTGTATTTTCTCGCCGTGATTCAATGATTTACGCCCCCCCCCCCTCCCCGGTTATGTAATAAGTCTTAATCTGGTTCTTCTTCAAAGTAATAATAACAGTTAATATAGATTTTAGAAAGAAATACCATTGTTGGGTGGGGGGGATCAAACATCGGAAGAAGTTACTCACAATGTTACTAATGACAAGCTGTTCTTTTCACCAATTTTTTTTGTTTTTTACTTGTACTTGAGTACATTTTTTGGGATGACTACTTTTACTTGAGTAATATCATTTGAAGAACCACTACACTGAGAAAAAATTAAGCAATGGTAACAAAATAAAATTGAGGCAACAAAGTGACACTATAATTGAATAGAATTTAAGTTTTACAAATTTGATTTAAAAAATATTGAATAAATAAACTGAATTTAAACAACTCAATTAAGTACATGTTAGTTAAGCAACATCTTTAATTTGTTGGATTTAGTAATAGCAGAGGAAATATTGAGTTACATATTAAGTAAATCCAACTCAATTCCACAAAGAAAGCTGATAGTTACTAAGTAAGCAAAAATGATTTAGATTTACTAAATATCTGGGGGTCTAATTTATATTGCTGACAAAATTAAGACCGGCTAATGAGTAAAATGTATCAATTTTCTGCACTTTTGACTTTCTTAATAAAGTGAATTAAACTCTACTCAGTGGCTTTTAGCTGATTTTATTTTAAAAACAAAACCGGATTAAAATGCAGTTAATAAATCATTCCTATTTGGTGAATTCAGTTCAGTTTGATTCAAAACTGCACACGGTCTTTTTTATTATGCATAGTATAGTTTACTTTTTTTGTTGTTGCTAATATTACTTAACCCTGATCACAGTTTTTACAGTACTTTTACTTTAGTAAAATTTTTGGTTACTCTACCAACCTCTGGTTATATAATAACTAGTTTAGGAGACTGTGAGAATTTTGTTTTATCAACTGTGGTGCGTTTAGTTCGTCCAGTGTAGAACAGGTTATCAGCTTTATTACAAAATCTCCAAATAAAGTTTTCCTCTTTAAAATTTATTGTCTCTTTGGCTCCCACCATGACTGGGCCCATCTTATGCACCTATGGTCTTTTTCTGGTCCAACACGACAGGGTGAAAGGTGAAAGCAAACCCTCCCCCCACCACTGTCCGCGCACACTTCAGGCTCGGATTGCATGTAAAATCACATTCTCCCTGGGTGGTGGGGGGTGGAGTGGAATTCATTGTTTTGGCAGGGGGCAGTGGCTTTGTGTCATAAAAAAGTCTATGCTCTTACAAGTGCCTTCACCTCCTTGACCAGTAGTCCCCATTTTAGTCAATACAAAACAAATGTGCTCCTGCAGGCTGCCTATCAAATGATATGTTTGAAACGCTAGTGTGGAAAAGTGTAACTTTCAGTTCCAAATTAAAATACGCACTCATACTTAGTATTTGCAAAACACAACGTATATGGTTTATTATTGAAGTGACCAAGACTGATTCAAATTACATTTAAATACATGTAACTGTTAAATATAACACTTTTTTTGTTTGTTGTTGTTGCAGGTAACAGGGCATCTATCTGACCTCCAGCAGCCTGCAGCGGGGGCTTCGCCGCACTGCGCTCCGGGGGGATGAGCTCTCATTCACGGGCAGTCGTTCCTCCAACATCCGTGACAGGCACCGGAGGGAGAAGGCGCGGCAATGGCAAGTGACATTTGGTGCACAATAAATCTGCATAACAAAGGGTCATCGCTCCTTAAAGAAATTACTTAATTCGGTTTTTCATTTGCAAGAAATTTGAGGTGGGTTTTTTTGTGTGTGTGTGTGTAGTTTTGGATGCAGTGAACTAACAAACTAAATAAATGAAATGTGAATGATTTTAAATTAAGTGCCTTGCAAAAAGCAAATATACAGTAGTTTCAAATTGTGTACTGCAATCTAGTCAAATAATTTTCTTCATCTTGTTTTGAGTTTTAAAGACTAGTTAACAGATTAATGCGTCAGATTATTCCATTTATGTAAACATTACTATTTGATTTTATTAAGCCATACATCTAAAATTTATATATTTTTTCACATAAAATCAAGAAGAAGAAAAATGCTTTCAAATCATGTTTTGAACAATATCTATTCTTGAATTAAGAACAATTCTGGCAAACAAGCTTTTTTTTTTTAAGATTAAAAATACAAATTTACTGCTTAAAATAACTTGCTCTTTTAGCACTTTCACTTATTTCTAGTCGATTTTCACTGAAAACAAGGGAATTTAACCCTGGTCTTGTGTTAAAAATCAGCCCATATTTTTGCTAGTGAATTAAGTTTGATCTGTAAATTAACGTGGCCAGAAAAAACTAAACCTTTGCAGTATATTGTTTTTTAGGTCGAGATTGACCCGTTTTCAAGTCTGAGTATGTCAAAACATGTACCATTGATTTTTGCATACACTGAAAAAAATTGGTGGATTTACTTAATAAAATCATTGTAATAATTTTCACTTAAGTAAATTTTACTGCTTGTAGTAAATTGCACTTACTTTTATGAAGTAAATTTTACTGCTTGTAATAAAATTTACTTCATAAAAGTAAGCATCCATCAAGCAAATCCACCAAATATTTTTTTAGTGTTCGAAAATTTGAAAACGGGTCAATTCTAAACCCCAACACAGAGAATTACTAGTTTTTCGGATGTGTGTTTTTGCAGTATATACAAAAAAAAAAAAAAAAAAAAAAAAAAAAAAAAACGTGTGATTTTATTTCGAGGTCTGCCCAGGTCTTTCATATTTGCGTTGAATGCACATATTGCTGGATCAGACTTTTATATTCTCAATATTTGTGATTTTAATCCTGAAAAAAAAACCATTCAAATTACAAAAACACCGAATGAGACGTATAGCCTACTCATCTCTCTATAGCCGTGTTCAGCGCAACGTGCTCGGTTGTGATCTAAATTCAACCAAAGCACCCAAATCCTACTCTTCTCTGCATCCGTGAATGTCCGCATGCATGCCCGCGATGCATGCATGAGATGCACAATATAAGAGTCCAATGCAAGCAGATGCATGCACGTATATGCCTTCACGATGAAAAAAAAAACGTTTTGGTTCTCCACTCTCAGCATCACATGTAGTTATTTTTACATTATTATAGTTTTTTTCCCCCCAAAATACTGTATGGTTTTGAATAGCACCACTTATCCCCCCCACCCCCCAAAAATATCGCTATGGTTAGTATGCGTGAAAATACGTGCATTTAAGTTACCTTATTTTTTTATATTTATACCGTGAGCGATCTACACGTACGTTGATTTATCTTTGCAAATTTAAAGGTCGCGGATATGCAGTAAATTGCAAAGAGCATGCATATATGTCCACTCCTGACTGCATATGCATGGATAGCCCCCATCCCTTTGCGTGCATGTGGACTACATGGCCGCAGGGAACTCACGTGTTTTTGGAGCATAACAAAAGAGGGAACATCAAGCGGGTATGTGAGGAGGACACCGGAGGCCCGCAAAGAGGCGAAAGCCGATTGGAAGTGCCAACTTCCGGCTTCGACCTGCGTGAATATCTCAGCGTGCATCACGATGAATAGTGCGCATGCATGCGTTTGTGAGAAAACCACATCCATATGTGTGTGTGCGTTTGCGTGGCGTGCGAAAGTCAATAACAGACAATTGCGAGATTTCAAATCCACGTGAAAATGCTTATCTATAAATTAAAAGTGTTTTACCTTTGGTTACAACATTTACAAGTGAAGACATTTGTGCACGGTTTAGGAAAATGTGATTCAAATGCAAATATTTTAAGATAGGGTGTAGGTTTGGTCTCAACATTGCAGATATAACAGCATAACCTGCATGTACACTTTTTGCTGGGGACGGTAAATTAATTAGACCAAACAAATTGGGAGAACGGAAGTCAGGGCTACATCTCTCATGAATATGAACCAAATTAATTAAAAGCAAGGGCATAGGTTTACATAGGGACGGTAGGGACAAAACATTACCAACTTTTCAGGATGCTGAAATTGTCCCCATGCACCAACTTTGAAGCAACCTTATTTGCGTTATATAATAACTTCAGTTATATGTCATTTAGATTGTCTTCCCATTTATGTTTTAATTGTTGTAATTGACACCATTGTTAAGTGAACTATTTTCATTATTTTCAAACTTAAATGTACCTCTTTTCACTTGCTGAATGTGCCGGTCCATTTTCCCCCCTCCGAAACGCTTATTTGATTGGCTGATGAATTGACACCCCCCCCCCCCAACAAACACACACTCACACATACACACACATTAGATATCATGGATATTAGAAGTTTTTTCCCCCCAGCTAATATAAGCCACTGTAAGAAATGTAAAAAGACATCAATGTTGTGGAAATGGGGAACACACCACTAATTTTGCTACTGAAAGTTTGACCTGCATCAGAGTTAGCATCATATTGAACTGTTTGCTAACTTGCAAAACTCGAGTAGGAAGCTGCTCAGAGATTAGATATCAGGGATATTAGAAGTTGTTTTTTTTCAGCCAGTAGCAGCCACTGTAAGAAATGTAAAAATACATCAATGTGTGGAAATGGGGAACTCACCACTAATTTTGCTACTGAAAGTCTGACCTGCATCAGACTTAGCATAACATTAAACTGTTTGTGAACCTGCAAAACTCAAGTGAAGCTGCTTAGAAAGAAGGGTCCTCCTGTATGTGTTTTCTACTGTTAATGTTAAATTAACTGTGAGAAATGTAGTGAACTGAGGTCCACCCCCTTCTCCCCATTTACTTAATAAAAGTAAGTGCAAATTGTTAGAATAATTTTTATCAAGTAATTCCACCATTTTTTTCATGTGTATATAGTTGACTGATCCTAAAATCATTCCTGCATTCATTTGTGATAGGAATCTGCTTTTTAAAATTAAAATAAGCATTTTCATACAAACTATGCGTGTTTGTGTGAGTGTGTGTGTTCAACGGAAATAAGCTCCATTTGAATGCCATACTCGTGAAATCATGAACTGCACATAGTTTGTTCAATAATTTATTCCTGACAGCAGTGCTTCTCAATTATTTTAAGTTACGCTTACCCCAGGAAGATGTAAACGTTCCGCGGGCCCCAACTCTCTGCTATCACTGTAAATATACTGTAGTATCCTTTTTATATGGCGGAAAACACAGACAAGGCTGAAAAAGCAGTTTCTGCTCTTGCACACCTCTTTAAAAGAAACTGCTGTATTTTAAGCCAAAACAACTGTTGTGTTTGATAGAACAATATATGCTGCCATAGCAGATTCATGGCACATTAAGCCCCCGAACTATTTTTAATGTGTCCGTTTTACCCTGGAAAGCCCCGTTTACAGACGTCGTGCAACCGCTTTTGTTTCAACCCAGCCATAAAACGAAGGTAATTAGTTATATTTATTAATCAAAATGTCTGTCATTTGTAGCTTAGAATCATTCATTGATGTCAAATATATCATTTTAAAAAACGACTTTAAAAAATTATTTACTCGCATATTTGAAACTTTTAAACAAATTATGTCACAATTTCTGTTCAAAATTTTTCTTCCCCCAGAAAATAGAGGTTTTAAGCTTTCCAATGATGTATCACACATATGCATATATCGGACAATTTTGAAATTTGGTCAAATTGGGGGTCTCAAAGCCCTTTGAGTCAACCTTGTTGTGATCCAGGGCTATACAAATAAAATTGAATTGAATTGAATAGAGCAGAACTTCAAGTCACATGAGTGTTTTCCGCCACACGCCCTTCACGATTGGGTAATGACAGAAATGCATGATGGGAAGTTGAGGCAACCACGACTGTGAGTGGTGGCTGTCCATGTTATATGATGTGATCCGTCTTTTTCAAGTGTGGCGATGAATGAAGTAAAAGCATATTCTGTGATATTCTTGCACACATCACTTGAAACATAAATTTACCAAAGCAATGATATTTTGAAACCGAGTAAATGTATGTTTTTTAACGCTGTATTTACAGTAAATCGCAATTTTCAATTAGATTAAATGAGATTTGATGTAAAACAAACATAAATATATTTAAATTTTATTTATTTTTTTTATTTATTTAAAAGCAGCACGTTCATCCTGAATTAGCAGTAAAAAGCTGTTGGATTTACTGTTTTTTGTTTTTACAGATTTTAACTGTAAAATATACAGATTTTTCTGTGATATTATTTACATTTGAACTGTATTTGAACTGCCATTTTTTCCCCGTAAAATTCACGGGATTTTCTTTTACAGTGAAGGGTCAATTCGATCCTTACAATTTATGGGAAGACAATCTAAATTACCTATATAACTGAACTCATGCTATAATGCAAATAAGGTTGCTTAAAAGTTTGTGGGAACAATTTGAGCATCCTTAAAAGTTGGTGGTGTTATGTCCCTATACCGTCCCTATGCAAACCTACGCCCTTGATATGAAGGATGAAAAACCAACGAGAATCTTATTGTGGGGGGAAAGCAATTCCGCTCGTCATGAGTTGAATGTGCATATTTTAAGGGGAAATCCAAAGGGAAAGAATTTGAGTCCAATCGTGAAATACAAAGCGGGAATGTATTTTTAGCGCGTCTCTCCCTTTAAATATATCCTTGCAATGATTGGGAGTGATTTACTATCGTCTGCGGGTGATTGTAAAGTGGATGTGGAAGTCGGTAGGTGGGGTTGGAATATCATTTTTATTGCATCACCTGTCAAGGGCATCCAATAGGCGTCGAGTCCATGAGCATTAATTGATGAAGGTGTCTCCCTACTGGCGCACCTCCCCTTTGCTGTCATTTTATTTGTGCAGGCACAATAGCAGCTGCATTTTAGCTGCATTTTGCCCTCTCTCTCTTTCTCCCTCCCCTTTACACACAACTCTCTCTCTCCCTCTCTCTCTCTTGCTGTTTTATTCGTCTGGCTGAAGCAGTTGTGCACACCTTCCCCTCACTCTGCTGCCGATCAGAGGGGAGTGGAACCCGGCAGAGGCAGGTAGCAACACGGTTTGGTGCAGGGTGCATCCGCTGCATGCACCATGCCGGAGTGTGTGTGGACGCCGCCGGTTCATTCAACCTGACAGTCAAAAGTTGGCGTGGAGGAATGAGCGAAGATGCCCTGATGAATCGGGATTAGAGCTGATCCATAAAACATGGGAGACCTGGAGTGTGGCTTTGAGGAAATGCAAGGAGTTAGATTGGGATACCTGCTTATCCAAGGCAAGCAGATGTTCGCCTTGTCTCAGGTCTTCACCGAGCTGCTCAAGAACATTCCACGCACCACCGTGCACAAGCGCATGGACCACCTGAACGTCAAGAAGCACCACTGTGACCTGGACGAGCTGCGCAAACTCAAAGCAATAAACTCCATAGCTTTCCACGCAGCCAAGTGCACGCTGATATCACGCGAGGACGTGGAGGCGCTTTATTTCTCCTGCAAGACGGAGCGAGTGTTGAAGTCCGGCAACAACAAAAGGAAAGCCACGTCGTGCACCGGGGACGGTTTGGTGTCTGCGGGGATCCTAGACGCCGAGCTTTGGCAGAAAAAAGTTTGGTTTAGTTTGCACGGCGTGCAAGACAAAGCGGGCCGGCGAGCGCCTTGCGAGTCCAAACTACCTCACTTTTACCACAGAAGCCACGGACGAGATTACCGATCGGCCGTGAAGGCAACTCACAGACACTTTAAAAACTATGAAACAGCCAAGTTTCAAGGGAATCGAGTGACTTTAAGCCAGAGGCACGCGTTTTTTCGGGGCGCTCCCGTGGCGGCGCTCCAGTCTGCCGTGGCTGCAGCCGACCTTCATCACAAAAGGAAGAGGAGGCGCGAGGGGGGCGGCCTAAAACACCCCTGGAAGAGCAGACACCACCCGCAAATCCCGCCGGTACTCTTCGTGCAACCCAAATCCAGCATTACGCACCGTGCTGCGTTTGATGCTTTCCAACTAAACCGGGATTTCTACCTTCACCCTCATCACTTCGAAGCGGGCTTCGACAGCAGCGACACCGAATCTAGCACCTACTCAGAACGGGCCTACCCCGACTCGGATTTCGGATCCGGCTTCTCCACCAGCAGCAGCTCCGAGGACGATGACACTCAGTCTGAGAGTACTGAAATCAGCTCGGATGAAGAAGAGGAAGAAAGCTCCTCTCATTCGGACTCCAGCTCGGTTTCCAGCCGGGTTTCGGTCCAGAGCATCCGCTTTAGGCGGGCCCGGGTAGGGACCCTCGCCAAAACTCTTAACCCTATAAAGGCACCTCTGGTTCTGCAGCCCACTTTTCACTATAACCAGCATGAAAACTCAGCTCAGAGCCAAGATGAACATGAAAAATGTGAATTTACGAATAACTCTGGATCAAAATTCCTCTCAGATGTTTTCAAATGTGACAAGGAAAGTCCAAACACTGACTCGGTGCTTGAGCCTCCGAAATGCACCGGACAAAGGCTCCCCACGCCGCTTAAGAAAATCAAGACCGAAATCGAAGAGCTTTGCGTGACGGCGTCTCCTCATCCATCGCTGGAGCCTCTCCACAAAGTGAAATTAAAAGTGGAAGACTGTTGCGATGAATTTGAATACCAAAACGTCAAATCGATCAACACTGACCAATATTCCAGCAGCGCGGACGCACAAAGGGATGTGAAATCCGCCGAGAATGCGTCCCACGGATTTTTGGAGCAACTCGAGGAGAAGGAGACCAGGAGTAAAAAGTGCGGGGCTTCAGAGAGATCCAGGCTTTCCAGGGCGCAATCAAAACAAGCCAGGGTCACCAGGGCTGCCTCCTCCTCCTCCTCCACGTCCTCCTCCTCCTCTTCCTCCTCCTCTCACCCCCTCGAGGAAGCCTCGGCGGAGAATTTCCCGAGCCGCCGTAAATGCAGCAGGGCGAACACTTCCACGCGGAGAGCCAAAATGCCTTTCAGCCTTATGGCAAATTTCCCATTTTCGCCGTCGCTGGTGGTTGGCAACGACGGGGATCTTTGCCCCGCTTACTCCCTGAACTCTCGGAGGGGTCCCGGGCCTCCCCCTCCGTCTCACCCTGTGTGGAGTTGGCAGCCAGGCGGACACATTTTCCCTCCCCCACACGCTCACAGGACCGGGAAATAGACCGACTGAATGAGCAGCGTTTAAAAAAAAAAAACGAAAAAAAAAAAAAGACGCCTCCATTTTAAAACCTGTGAGTTTTTTTGTTGTTGTTGTAAATTTTCTGCAATTCTATTCAAGCCTACAAGAGGAAAACAACAGTGGAAGGCAACTGAAGTTGCCCGCTGTGTGGCTCATTCATGTGGATTTATATTTAAAAAACAAACAAAAAACGAACAAAAGCTACCAACCCTAAGTTTTTATGACTTTTTCCCCCTTACAATTTTCCTATTTTTCTCGACCTGTTGGATTGTATTAATATACCAGGGTTTCTCTGGTATGGTGCTCCTTCGTCTTAAAGAGGCTGAAAAAAATCACGACATTCCTTAAGACGAGGATAATATTTTAATCGAGCTTTGTTGATAAAAAACAACACATAAATCAGGGTTATTCCATTATGTGCCACTCGTTTTCTGTATACACTCGAGCTGTGTTTGCCAATATGATTGACGTGGTGACTATGGAACCCCAAAAGGTTCCAAATTAAATAGATAAAAACAACATTTTGAAATAAATACCATAAATAACAAACAAATTGTGTAATATAGCCCTTAAATTGTAAAAGTGTTTTATTTCGTAATAATTTTCCCAAAATAACCTTTTTTTCATTTCATAATGTCATTTTTCAGCAGGATAAAAAGCGTTTTTCCACAAAAGAATTATTTTTTTCATAATGTATTTTTCTTCAATGGCATTTTTATTTCATAACGTCGTTTTTCAGCGCAATGAGTTGCCTTCTATCAATCAAATATATAAGGCGGAGTCAGTTAAATCAGTGGTCCCCAACCAACAGGCCGTGGGCCGGTACTGGTCCTTGGCGCATTTGCCACCGGGCCGCAGAGAAATGAATAATTTATTAACAAATGCAATCTGGTCTGTGGCTCTTGAAACATCAATATATCCACGTCTACTCTATAGACTAATCCGAGTAAAGATTTGTATAGATCTCCACCCAGTGGTTGGCCGCAATTACTAGGGTGTTTGCACACCTATAGCAGCCCAGCGCCAGTCAATGTAAACAGTAACTTTAGCTGCTGCTGGCTGTGTGCTGCATCTTTGGACAGCTTTTTTACGGGGAAAAGGCCACTTGCTGAGCCAGAAGACGCTCCTACAACCAATTCCATTATGCATAATATGTGGCTAAAAGCTAGCAAACGAGGCAACAAAAGCAAATGCACTGAGAGCATCATACCTCATGGCGAACCGTATTGCTAAAGCTAAGAAACCTCTTACAATTGGAGAAGAACTCATTATGTTTGCCGACAAGTTTTAGGAGAGGCCTCTGTTAAAAAATAGGATGATTCAGTGTAAGGTGAGTGAAATTTTCCCTGCACTTAATATTCGTTTTTAGCCTCGACATGTTATTTTATAATTACTCTCATTTGTAAAATTGTAAAAAAGGCATACATTCCACCGCTCCGTTGTGCAAATAAGGTTGGGGACCAATGAGTTAAATGATTGGCTAGCTGTGCTAGCATTTGGTAGCGTCCGGCCCAGGGGTTAGCAACTTGCGGCTCTAGAGCTGCTTACGGCTCTTTAGCGCTGCCCTAGTGGCTCGCTGTAGCTTTTTAAAAAGAATGAAAATGGAAAAAGATGGGGGAGGGAAATACATTTTTTGTTTTAATATGGTTTCTGTAGGAGGACAAATATGATTCTAATTTATTAATATTGTAATGAAGTTAAATTTGAGGCAGCATCGTACAACAGAGTTATTCTCTCCAGGATGCACTGCAGGGAAAATAAATATTTAGTCATGAAGGCTAATTATGTATTTGTAGCTAACTCAGTCATTTTGATAGTAGGCTAATATATATACATACTGCATGTGCTGCATTATATAAGGTTTTTAATTTTTTGCAGCTCCAGACATATTTGTTTTTTGTTTTTGGTTCAATATGTATGTTTCAACATTTTGGGTTGCCGACCCCTGGTCTGGTCGTTAGCATTTGGTAGCATTGATGAACTATTAGGTAAACTTCCAGAAAGCATCTCATCAAAAACACACTGCTGCTGAAATCCTCGCTCAGGCTTTTCGTTAGGCCTTTTTTAATTATCCAACTAGTTCGCAACTTCTCTGAGAAACTCTGAAAGTGACGTTACAAATGCTAACACAGCTAGCCAGACTCCGTGATCCAGCCAATCCCTTAACTGACTCCGCCATATGTATTTGATTGACAGCACACGTTTCATTGTGCTGGAAAATGACGTTATGAAACTAGAAATTTCTGGAGAAATTTAAATGGGAACTTTGCTGTGGTAGTAACAGATCTAAGAACCGCCTAGTTGATTTTGGGGCGTTTTGGAGTCACCTCCCGTTGATTATGGGACATTTCGGGGACACGTCATGGTGATATCAGGTCACTTACTGTTGATTTGGAGACATTTCGGGGACACGTACTAATGATATTGATTTGTGGATGTTTTGGGAAAGCGTCCTGTCGGTATCAGATCCTGTTGAAAATTTGACTTACATCATCATCAATAGGTTGGATGTGCATGGCTGTCAATGGCATCGACTTACTTGGGTGCCAGTTGCCTGTCATTGTAAATGGTCAAAAATCAATAGAACCTATGTTTTCCTGCCATTGAAAATGAATGGGAAATTTGGACGTGCATGGCTGTCGATGGCATGACATTAGAAATAAATGGGTTTTTGGCGAATTTTGGGGGAAGTTTTTGTCAAATTCAGTATACAACTTTTATGCCCTTTACCGTCCTGGATTTTTTGATGTGTATATTATGTGATCTGGTCAAAAATTGTAGGGCATGTAGCATTTTGGAAAAAACAAAAACAAATAACCCCAAAAACTTTCTGTTCACCAGTAAACGCAGTTTTTTTTTTTTTGGAAAATGCTACTTGTCCTACAGTTTTTGACCAAATCACAAAATTTACACATAAAAAGTTCCAGGGACAGTAAGCGGCATAAATGATGCATACAGAATTTGGCAAAAACTTACAGTACCCCCAAAATTTGACAAAAACTTGCCATTGACAGCCATGTACATCCAAATTTCCCATTCATTTTCAATGGCCGGAAAACATTTGTCCCTGTGGTTTTTGACCATTTACCATGACAGCCCATTGACATTCACCTGGCGCCCAAGTAAGTCAATGCCATTGACAGCCATGCACGTCCATGCCATTGACGGCCATGTACGTCCAAATTTCCCGTTGATTTTCAATGGCAGAAAAACCGGTGCGGTTGTATTTTTTTGACCAAAAACGTACCATGACAGCTCATTGACATTCAACTGACGGCCAAGTAAATCCATGCTATTGCCAGCCATGCAACCGGACATGTCCCCGAAATGTCTCTAAATCAACCTACTACAGCAAAGCCCCATCGTAATTTCTCCAGAAATTGTCATTTCTACTTTATCAAAATGGTATTCATTTCAAAATGCTGTTATTATCTATTTCATTTGGACCCTTTCAAGACGCAGCAACACAGTCCACCAGCGTACAGTTTTAGAATCCGTGTGGGTTTCGTAATGTCCGTCTATCACAGTTAAGCCTTTATTAGATTTGACATAATATTCATATATAATATGCTGGGTTTATGAGATTTTTTTGAATGTGAGTGAACTGGATTTGTTTTCATTTCTGTGAATTATGCCCACGAGGTTCTGAGACACAACACACGCCTTATATATAGAGACAGAGACAATCAAAAATAGCATGGTGGTAAAAACACAACAACCTAAAATTCATCACGCGATCTACCCAATTTATATCAATGGATACGCTGAGTGCTCAGTCTCCACGACACCACGATGTTTACATTGGAATATGGGGTCTCAGTGGTGAGGGGCCACCCCGAAGGATAGCGGACAAAGCACAAAAAAAGAAAAATGCACTTTGTTACTGTTTGGGGTCTTGTGTGAGCCGCGGCCTGCCTGATCAAAATTCGAAGGAGATATACAAAGGGTATACATTTGTTTGTTTTGTTTCTAATAAGCCTTGTTTATTATTGAAATGACTTTAATTCAGGATTCAATCTGATATTAAAAGGGAAGTTCAGACATTTTTGACTTAATCGTCGAGTTAGCGAAGGTTTAATTAGTTGGTGGAATTGATTTCAACAAATTCCGTGTCATTTGTTGGTTATTTGTTAGTTTCAGGGCTCTGGAGTGGCTAAGCTAGCATGAGTCAATTGGGCTGACTTAGCATGCCCATAAAAAACAACATCTGCACACATGAAAATCATCGATTACCCATGCAATCAATAGTGTTGGCTATGTTTTCAGGATAAAAGTTATTCAAACTTATCATTGCATGTATATAATTGCGGTATGAACAGCAACATTTTGTAATCCAGCAGCTCTGCTGGGGTAATATTTTTTCCACCTATGTGTTTATGTCGTAGCTAGCAGCTAGTAACCAGGTCATATATTTCCTCGTTCTTCATAGGGAATTAGTGAAAAACTTTACCCATTTCTTCTGTTTGTTTCCACAGCCTCTAATTTCACATTTCGCCATGTTGCCGGCCTTCAGTTAACTTCGTAGATTAATGCTGCATTGGAGGAAGGTGGGAAGTCAGTTTCCAACCTCCAATCTGGAAAAAATATCATTGGAGCGCCGCCGCTAAAATGTCTTTTGATTGCCAAAATAAAAAACAAATTGTCCCGATTGCCCTTTTTTGCTGTTTATATTCGCTCTGAACGCTTTGAGGTCGCAAATGGTACCATCCAAGCGGGATAAGTCTGACTTCCCGCCTTCCCTCAAATGCAGCGTGAGCACGAGTGGTGTATTGCGCATCTAAAAATAATAGTGCTGCAAAATTTAATGACAAATGATGAAATCACGGCAGTTTGGTGTAACATTGCTTTGGAACAATGATCTGCATTTTGAAATTATTTGACTATGTTGGATCTGTTCGTAGATCTGAATCGTTTTTTTATTAGCATGCTAAGTAAGCCAATTGACTCGCGCTAGTTTGGCCACTCTGGAGGCCTCAAACGAACAAATACTTTACAAACTTCACGGAATTTGTTGAAATCAACTCCAACGACCAATCAAAACTCGAAGATTAAGCCTAATGTAAAAAATTCTGAACTTCCGCTTTAAAGGGAACCTCGGAACCTTTCAGACTTGTAGGCTCTAATACGCCACAATTGTTCTCTTTTGCTAAAATATGTTATTAGAAACACGTAAAATATTGCCATTGATTAGAAAAAAAATCTATAATATTTATTACGTTTTGACATCACCTTTTATGGACGCTCGGGGTGATGACGTAGTTTGTCACGAGACGAACACTACCGGTGTTCTGCAATTCCTTCCTACAAGACGTCCAACACATGCGCTCATCGGTTAAAAGTGGCGAGTACTAAATATTTGTGTTTTTATTGAGTCTTTTATTACCTTTTCATTGCCTCAGAATTGAGAGACAGTGAGGACCAAAAAGTGGTATTTGCCATGTGGCAAAATGGATTTTGCCACGTGGCATTTTTTTGCCATGTGGCAAAAAGGATTTTGCCATGTGGCATTTTTGTTTTGCCATATGGCCTTTTTTTTGCCATGTGGCAAAATGGATTTTGACACGTGGCATTTTTTGTTTGCCATATGGCTTTTTTTTTGCCCGGTGGCAAAAAGGATTCTGCCATGTGGCATTATTTTGCCATGTGGCAAAATGGATATTTACATGTGGCATTTTTTTGATATGTGGCTAAATGGATTTGGATTTTGGAAAATTTGGACGTGCATAGGCGTCAGTGGCATAGCCTGACTTGGTTGCCATTTGAATGTCAATGTGCTGTAATGCTAAGTGGATGGTCAAAAATGACAGCCACACATGGTTTTCTGCTGTTTAAAATGAATGGAATATTTGGATGTGCATAGCTGTCAATGGCATAGCCTGACATGGGTGTCCGCTGAATTTCAGTGCACTCTAATGTAAAGTGTATGGTCAAAAATCACAGGCACAAGTTTTTCTGCGATTTAAAATGAATGGAAAATTTGGACGTGTATAGTCGTCAATGGCATGGACGTGCATGGCCTTCAAAACTACCATATACCCCCAAAAAATGACACAACTCCCCACCCCCCCAAATGCTACATGTCAAAATCCATTTTTCTACATACCAACAAAATGCTACATGTCAAAATGCATTTTGCAACATACCAAAAAAAAATGCTACATTTCGAAATCCATTTTGCCACATGACCAAAAAAAAAAAAAAAAAAAAAAAAAAAGCCCTGTGTCGAAATCAATTTTTCCACATGGCAAAAAAAAATGCCACGTGGCAAAAAAAATGCCACATGGCAAAATCAGTTTTGCCGCATGGCAAAAAAAAAAAAAATGCCGCATGGCAAAATACATTTTGCCACATGGCAAATACCACTTTTGGTTCTCGGCCCTGCTGTCAAAATACTTCTTGCCTGTGTTTCCCTCTCATACCTCATTTAAACATTGTGTTCTCTTGCGGTAGCTTTAAAGCAGATTGTTGATCTGTTGACCACATTAGTCACGTTGCGCATTTAAAGCACCTTTATTTGATATTATTACTACATTTAAGTATTTTCTTAAGGCATCTTTACATGTTCTGTCTGTATGCATCTAAACAAAACAAGCTGAAAGCGCACGGTAGTACTTTGGGTGTCAAATTCGCTTCTTATTGGACGTTTTGGCAGAACACCGGTTTTGTCATACTCTCATTTCATCCCGTCTTTCCTGTTAATTTTGCTTTTGCTGCTCGTTTTGTGAAATATCGACTGTGCTGTCATACTTATTAATAATCCTCTTGGGTTCAAATTGAAATGGTTGAACAGATAACATGTTTATGTTGCTAAAGTCATAATCTTTATGCTCGGCAGCGTAACAATGGCGACCTACTAGTTAAACAAATATTACAAATTGTATAAAAACGAAAAAATATCAAATTATTTTAACTCATAATAACGTTTATTTTTTGAGAACTACAAGTCTTTCTCTCCGTGGATCCCTTTTAAGGTTTAACCTTGTGAAGCCATTCTTTCATGAAGATGCAGGGTTCTGTTAGAAATCACCAAAAACAGCCTATTTTATTGTAGCTTTATTTATCAAGCAACCTAAATGTAACCTTTTGAGCGTCAATGAATGTAGTGACTCCAAGTTCTTTGTGTGTAGCTTCAATTTCAGCCGTTGAGGCGTTAGCACGCACACCGCTAAGCACCAGGAAACACGTGTAAATGACTGCGGTTGCACCTACACGCGTGGTGTGTGTGTTTTGGGGAAATGTGTAAAATGATAGAATTCAGGACAAGCTCTTGCTAATTGGCAGGGGTTTTTTTTCTTTTCCTCCTGAGAGAAAAAGAGGGAGATCCGGTGAAAGGCGAGCACCAAGGCCCCCTTGGGCTGAGTGACGTCTCCTACGCTCAGCAAAAAAAGGTGGCTCTCATTCAGATGATTGTATTGAAATGGTGATTGTTTAAAACTGCTTTAAAACAACACATGGGAAACGTTAAGCCGTGATTAAAGCATGCGAAGCCCCCCGCTCGCCGAGGGCCTCTTGGTGAGGCCGGAGTGACAATTCAAACCCTGTATTTCCAGCCTGTAAACTGGCCGTTTGAAAAAGCTTTGGCCCCGAGCGCTACACGAGCAGATTTGAAAATGCAGGAAAAGGGAACCGGGTCAGGGGGGTGGTTGCGCCACAGTCGAGACAGGGGGTGGCGGTGGGTTGCTGTGTGCGAGAGCAAAGCTTTCAACCTTTAATCCGCATGTCAAAAGCGTAGGCTGCACGGCACAGGAGGAAGAGGAATAGCCTTGGCCGAATCACCCTTCAATACACACACACGCATTCTCACGCATGGCCCACAATGCACGGCTGCAGGGACGGAGAGGGCGGTCATTGTAAACAATACTATGACAATAGTCTTCATTCTCATCATCCTTCTTATACAATACTTGAGGTCATATTTTTTTTGACATGGAGTTTGAAGTCACTGGTTATTTGTATGTAAATGAATATTTATTTTTTTTGCTGTTTCTTGTATTTAGACTTTTTTTATTTTTAGGGGAGTTGTTTGTTGTTATTGTTGTATGCATACATACATTTATATATTGGGACAACTGCACTGAAAATGGAAACTTGAACAGTGGATTTCTAAAGCACTTTCCTTTTCTTTCTGTTTTCTAATTATTAAACATTCATCAAATGCAAATGAGTGGATTAATAAGACTCTTTTATGAGGTTTACATTCATTATAGGGGAAACCGGTGTATAACATGAGGCACGTGGGCCCTATACTATATCGACAGTGCATGCGAATTCATAACATTTTAATAAGATTATTCTTTTCTTAAATCTAGTCAAATAATTTTCTCCATGTTGTTTTGAGTGTTAAAGATGAGTTAACAGGTGAATGCGTCAAATTATTCTATATAATATTACTAATTGCTTTTATTAAGCCCAAGCACACATTAGAGGTGCAATATATCCATTTTTTGAAACCGATACCGATATCGATAACTTCCTGCTCCTCAAGGCCGATACCGATACGATAACCGATAATATATACATCATTTTTCAATGTATATTCACCTGAGTTTTTGAACACCTGTAGGTCAAAAATACTAGTGGTTGATTCAGCTTAGATTTGCCTTTTACTGAACCACAATTTTCATGATGACATGAACATTATTATAATGAACAAAACAAAGACAGTAACAAAACTTTGCATACTGGAAAAACAGGAGTGGAAACAAACTCACAAATCCCAATCCGACACCGTGCCAAAAATATTATTAATAGGGCCGATAATATATTATGTTATCGGATTTATTGGGATGACGTCATAATTCCTATTATCGGACCGATAATTATCTTGCACCTCTAGCACACATTTAAATGTTGGTCATTTTTCACCTAAATCAAGAAAAATTTGCTTTCAAATCATGTTTTGAACAATATCCTTGAATGGAGTACAGTTCTGACATTTCAAATCTTTTTTAAGATTAAATACACTAATTTGTTGCTTAAAATAAGTCTCTTAAGATCAAGGGCGTAGGTTTGCATCGGGACAGAACAATACTTGCTTTTTAGGATGGCCAAATTGTCCCCACCAACTTTTAAGCAACCTTTTTTGCATTATATAATGAGTTTACATATATTATTTTGATTGCTCTTCCCATATGTTTTAAGGATAGATTAGACCATACCATCTTAAGTGAATTATTTTCATTATGTTCAGACTTAAATTGATCCCTTTTCACTTGCCGAGGTATATTAGAATTTTTTTTTTTTTTCGGCAAGCCGCAGCAGCAGCCACTCTAAGTAATGTAAAAATACATCAGTGTTGTGTAGGTGGGGAACACACCACTAATTTTGCTATTGAAAGTTCGACCTCCATCAGAGTTTGCATAACATTAAACTGTGTAAACTTGCTAACTGGCAAAACTCGAATAGGAAGCTGCTTGGAGAGAAGTGTCCTCCTGTATGTTTTCTACTGTTAACGCTAATTAAACTGTGAGAAACGTAGTGAACTAGTGCTGCAACGATTAATTGATTAACTCAAGTAATTCGATTAGAAAAAAGCGTCGAATCGAATTTTGCTGCTTCGAGTGCTTAATTAGAGTGGCTTGGTAATGGTTTGTTCTGAAAGTGTTTGCAATTTGTATTACTCATTTGGGTGGATACACTGCCCTCTAGTGACAACAGTGAATATGACTTGACTCATTTAATATGGCTGAATCCAGCTGCTTCCTGTTAAGACCAACATAAGTTTTTGTTTGAGCTAATATGTTTTTTTTTTATGCATTTGTAAATAGGTATATATTTTTTTGTGGGAATATGTGTTTGAACGATTTGTTAGAAGCTTTAAGAAAAATGTTAGCATTTCATAGCATTTAAGCTAGCAGACTTTTGCTATGCAAGTTAGCCAATTGTTTTATTGTTGTACTTAGATCCTCATTTATTTTTTTATACCGTTTGAGGCTAAACTCGGGTATTTTTCACTTATTTTTAAATAAAAGTGGAATTCTGCATCATTTGAAGAAACACTTGGGAATCTTATTTTGTATTCGCAATTTATGTTCTTTCGAAAGTGCAAAAGTTTTTTTCGACCGGCAGCAGCCTCTGTAAGTAATGTAAAAAGACGTCATTGTTGTAGAAGTGGGGGAAACGCCACTAATTTTGCTACAGAAAGTCCAACCTGCATCAGAATTAGCATAACATTTAACTATGTCAACTTGCTAAGCTGCAAAACGACTGCGGTCAGGCCAGCCTCCACAAGGAACAACAAAGTCAAGCTAGCCGTCCCTCATTTGGATAAATGCATTATGTGCATTACGGTAAAGCAACGCGGTGGCTTCAGGGTGCAAGTCCCTTTATTTTTAAAAAAAAAAATTTAAATGGGGAGCTATCCAAGTAGTTCGGTCCTTGGATATTGTTTTCATTCATTGTTTTCCAAATCACTCTAATATTACAATACTTTAGTTTGAGTCTAGAGGTGCTCCGGTATCCCTGAGAAATGGACCCATTCTTGAATAACTCTTGCACTTCGAAATGTTTCCTAAGTAGTTTTTGAAAACAAAGGTTTGAACCAAACGTTGTATCACCTTAACCAATACACCTGAAAGTTAGTATAAGTCAATACAGATTTATTTTGTATTGATCATTTAGCCAATCACTTAATTAGGTTTATATTCGTGAGAAATGTAGCCCTGACCCCGTTCAATAATCTGTTTGGTTTTATTCATCTTTTGTCGCCAGCAAAAAATGTACATGCAGGTTATGCCGTTATGTCGTCCCTACCAATGTTGAGACCAAACCAAAGATTACTTTGAGCTAGCTATTTTTTTTATTTTAAGAAATCTAAAATGAGTAAATTTTACTTTAAGGAATGGCAGATAATTTCACTCAGTTCAAGTAGTTTTACACTGAAAACAAAGCAGTTTAACTAGTTTTAAGGAGGTGTGTTTTTGCAGTGCACAATATCCTTTTTGGCTTGCCCACCTTACTTAAGAAGCGCTGTAGTACACCCTGGACTATTTGGTCTAGGGAACCTATACAGTTCTTGGGAAAAAAAACTACAAACGCAAGAAATGACTTTTTCAATATAGTAACAAAATATCTGATTTTTGCGTATTACTCCATTAATGCGAATTTGATAAGATTCTCCTCTCCCTTATGGTGTTGTTGCATAAAATATGATCAAGCTAAAAAAAAAAGTTTTTTTTTTTAAAGTGTGTTTGTCTATATGAATATTTTAAAATTTGATGATTTAAATGTTTTACTGCTTTTTCTAACAGTTCTAATGGTAAATGGTGTTATACTTGTATAGCGCTTTTCCACCTTTCAAGGCTCTCAAAGCGCTTTACACTACATCGCCATCCACTTACTGGTGACGCAGCACCAGGAGCAACTGAGCCCCCAGACCATGGGTTCACCACCTTTAACCCTTAAATACCTGCAACATGAAGCAATTATCAGAGAATCCCAAAATTTGAAAAATAAGGTCCTAATGAAACCTTTTTTTCCAAATTTGTAAAAAGAAAAGTCAAAATCAATATGTCTAATAAGCACTCTAATATCTATAACCCTTGCTAAATCCAGTTTTTTTTTTCTCATGGAACCTGCAGATGCATGTGTTAACTTGCATCCATCATTTTTTTTCTTCAAAAAGAAATGTCAAAATTCTGAATTAGTCTCAAAATCATGAAATATTAGGTGTATCAAATGTGATACCTTCGGCAATAAAGGGCTAAAATAGACTAATCGGAAAAAAAACGTCCTTTAAACTAATTTGAACGAGTACATTAGTTGCACTTGAGGAAAACTAACGAGGGGAAATTTTATTTTTTTGAAATCAAACTTCTTAAACGATCAGATTGTGTATATTTTTATTCCCAGTTGTAGCACAACAATCATGGAAATTAAAACAAAACAACAACAAAGTGCTGTTTACTCTACACTCCTATCTCACTAATTATAAACCATTCATTTTGCATTTTAGTGGAGCTCAACTGTACATAAACATATGAAGAAAGTACATCACACAGCCGTACAGTGCAGTGATGAATGTTTTCCATGGTGTTCTATTGATGAATTGGAGTTTTCACTCCAGCGGTGTGCTCAGCCAGGCAACCGCGACTGCAGGGGTCAGCCTGCGTGGAGGAGCCCAAACCCGAGCAGAGTCAAGCGGCTAAATTCCAGTGCGGATTGCGCACCACCAATAGAATGAAAGCGAAGTGAGCGAGGAACGATTCGCCTTTGGGGGGTAATTGCATATGCATATTTTATTTAAAGCAAATTGTACGAAAGGCAGACGCTTTGCATTGATCTTTCAGACAATTTAACAATATAATATGTAAGTAGTTCTTTTTTTATATAATATGTTTACGTTTCAGCTGTAAAATATTTGCCAGTTATATTTAACATACACACTCATAATATTCGGTTTACCACCCTATTAATAAAACTGGCGTGTGCATGACGGTCTTTTGTGCGTGCACACACACTGGGTGCAGTAAAATGTAAAAGAAACACACACACCTACACACACACTTTAATGATAGTTTGAATTAAAACGCGCACGATTCGCTCTTTAAACGGCAACGTGTTTGTTATTTGTGTTGTGCAGTATTTGTAAATTATGCAGAAATCAACAAATCAAACTCAATGTGAATGCCATTGAAATGTTAATTTATGTCAAGCTTTATTCACGAGACGAAACGTTCTAATTTAGGCAAATAGTCAGTATCTAATAATTAATGAATTGGCATTGTTTTGTGTGTATGTAAAGTTGGGGTGAGAAAGATTGGAAAATTTTGCACTTTAAGTAAAATTACTATTGAAATTAAATTAAACACGAAATTAAATGTGCAGTATGTTTTTATGCGACTTTGGATATATTATTACTTATGTCATATTTATATATATTGTACTTATGATATATTTTGTTATATATTTGAATGTATATACACTGAAAAAAAACTAACTGGTGCAGATTTACTTGATAAAATCATTGTAACAATTTGCACTAACTAAATTTTATTCCTTGCAAAATTAAATTCAGTTCACAAGCAGTCAAATCTACTCAGTAAAAGTAAGTGCAAATTGTTACAATGATTTTATCAAGTAAATCCGCCAGTTTTGTTTTTTTTTCAGTGTACTTTCATATATTTAGTTTACACTATGCCGACATAAAATATATTTTTTTAAATACTTCGAAATGATTAAATATATATAAATACCGTGTACTGGATAGTTAGGAGTTTGTATATATATTGTAATCTATAATGGAATCCTTATTCTGTGCCGTGCAATCAATACATGGGCTGACTTTAACCCAAGTTCCTTTAAAATTGACCCATATGCACGTTTCCATGTAACAGCGCGATGCATATGGAGCAAGCAAGTAAACAGCATCGTTTTGGTGGGTTTTACCGGGCATCCCCCCTCGACATAGTCGAAATCTCTTGTGCATGTGGAGGATCACCAAAAAAACAAAAAAATCAACCCTGGATTTGGTATTTTCATGTTTATACAAGTCAACACGCATCTGTATTATCATAACTATTTAAGTGGCTTATAAGCATCTTATTTATGAATAGACCCGTGCATGCTCCTAAAGGTTCATTCAAATGTTGTGGGGTTAAAAGGGCTGAAAAGACCCAAGTGGGAGAGCCGTGGGGTTTTCCGAGGGGGAGTTTGCCCGGGAGTGGAAGGGGAAAAGCAGCGTGGAGGGCTTCTCCTCCCTTCATGGAGCTCAACTGCATTTGTTCAGGCTTTTCTGTGCGCTGCACGCATAAATATGCACCGAAGAGCTGCAGAAAAAGTGCAAAGATTATAAAACCGTCAATTAGAGCAGGTTTTGCACGTCTCCTCGACAATATTTTCCATTCAAATTTTCGCAGCGTGTTTAAATGGCGATTAAAATGCTATTCTGTTAACCCAATGTCCCACAGCTCCTATAGCGGAGCTCATGAATTATTCATCAGGTTTAACGAGAATAATTTATACACTGTTATACACCGGAATTAAACGCATTACATACACCGTGGATTATCGCTGTTTTTCGGTTGTAAAAATGACATTTGAATTCAATCCATTACAATTAATTAAAGCACTTTAAGGCAATGTCAAATTACATTTATAATTAATCAGATCTATTTGTAATTTCCTCGCCTGTATTTCAAAATAAAATACAAATCTGAAATGACCTACATTTTGACATTCATTTAAAAATACCTGATGCTTATTTAAAGAGAAAAACAAAGAGTTTCAGAAATAAATTCATATTTTCACCCCTTTTTGTCAATATGAAAAGAAATACAGCATAAACACTGTTGAAAAATATTATCACGTTTTTATTAAAAAATTCAATCCAAAAGCTGCTCAAATTAAAGAATGCTGACGTGTGATCAATTCCGTGCCCCTGCAAACAAACATCTCCTTTTGTGAGATGACAGGTCACTTGAGAGCATTAGGCTCTATAGAGGGATTTGAACACGGCCACAAGCGGCGGTGACCTTTCACCCTCCTCATACCAGGGAGTTAGGAACAGGCTGAGGGTGTGGGCAAAAAAAAAAAAAAAGAAAAGCCTCCAACCTGGCAGTCAATAACATCTAAGTGTTTCATGTAACTTCTAATACTGATAATTAGTTTGAGCTGAGGTTGGGGAAGATTTACATTTTGCATTATATTATTGCTTTCTCCATAAATAGTCACAAACATTACAAACCGATAATATTTGCATCTTGGTGATTCTTAACTCTCATTATAGTACACTGCAAACATACTGTTATTCAAAACTGAATATGACTATGGCGAGAAACAAGACTGAAAAAGCAGTTTCTGCTCTTGCACTCCTCTTTAAACAAAACTGCTTTATTTTAAGCCAAAACAACTGTTGTGTTTGATAGAACAATATGTCTATATGCTGCCATAGCAGATTCATGGTGCATTAAGCCCCCAGACTATTTTTAATTTGCCCGTTTTACCCTGGACACCTCCGTTTACAGACGTCGCGCAACCACTTTTGTTTCAACCCAGCCATGAAAACAAGGTAATTATATTTATTATTCAAAATGTCTGTCATTTTAAACTTAGAATCATTCATTGATGTCTCATATTTAGTTTTAAAAAAGAAAACAACTTTTAAAAAGTATTCACTCGCATATTTTAAACTTTTGAACAAATGAAGTCACAATGAAAAAAATGGCGTCTGTAAAAAAGTCACGGATATCGACCTCATAACTATCGCTAAATTGTATTTTTTTGTTACTGTCGCATTTGCCCTGATATGTTAGATGATAAATAATCGATCCAAAAAAAGAAAAATTGGAAAACATTTTTTTAAAAGGTTAAATATATGACAAAGAAAATCTTGACCACTCCTTGATGTCTGCAATTTTGGCATCGCAACCCTTGTTGTTTTACCATGTTTCACCCATAAAATCCTCCAAAAATCCAGCTGTGGCCATTCACAACTGTCTCTTGACACTCAGTGATACATGCTACATGGATTTTTTTGGGATGGAAACAAGGTAAGTACGCGACAATATCTTGTTAAAGTCATGGCGTCTGTAATTCTGCTCTCGGGTTCTCTCACCTCCAGATAGGGTTTTGCTGTTTTTTTTTTTTTTTTAAATGCCCTCCTGTACAAAATGTTTCTTCCCCCAGGAAATTGAGATTTTAAGCTTTCCAATAATGTATCACACATGCATTTCGGACAATTTTGAAATTTGGCCAAATTAGGGGTTTCCGGGCGGAACTTAAAGTCACCTGAGTGTTTTCCGCCCTATACATTACCGGTATATGTCGAAGATACTTTAGCCCACATAAGGCTGTAAATAGCTTCAGCTTATATATGTTTGTGGATGCATTTGTAATTCAGTTTACAGCTACAATTTGTGGAGTTACGTGTGAGCGATTTGCTCTGAGAATTGCTGGCCAAAAGTATTGGCACCCCTGCAATTCTGCCAGATATTGCTGAATTTCTCCCAGAAATTGATTGCAATTACAAATGCTTTGCTAGTGATATACATTTATTTTGCATGCAATGAAAAAAAACACAAACGAGAATGGAAAAAAAAAAAAAAATTAAATCATAATCATTTCACAAAAAAATCCAAAATTGGGCCGGACAAAAGTATTGGCACCCTCAGCCTAATACTTGGAAGCACAACCTTTTGATGAAATAACTGCGTACAACCGCTTCCGGTATCCATCAGTGAGTTTCTTACAATGCTTTGCTGGGATTTTACACCGTTCTTCTTTGGCCAACTGCTCCAGGTCTCGTGAGATTTGAAGGGTGCCTTCTCCAAACTGCCATTTTCAGATCTCTCCAGGTCTGGACTCATTGCTGGCCAATTTAGAAGTCTCCAGTGCTTTCTCTCAAACCATTTTCTATTGCTTTTTGAAGTGTATTTTGGGTCATTGTCCTGCTGGGAGATCCATGAGCTCTGTAGGAGACCCAGCTTTCTCACACTGGGCCCGACATTATCCTGCAAAATTTATTGGTAGTCTTCAGACTTCATAATGCCATGCACACGGTCAAGCAGTCCAGTGCCAGAGGCAGCAAAGCAACCCCAAAACATCAGGGAACCTCCGCCATGTTTGACTGTGGGGACCGTGTTCTTTTCTTTGAAGGCCTCGTTTTTTTTTCCCCCTTTAAACTCTATGTTGATGCCTTCTCTAAAAAAGCTCTACTTTTGTCTCATCTGACCAGAGAACATTCTTCCAAAACGTTTTTCGCTTTGTCAGGTAAGTTTTGGCAAACTCCAGCCTGGCTTTTTATGTCGCTAGGTGAGAAGTGGGGTCTTCCTGGGTATCCTACCATAGAGTCCCTTTTCATTCAGACGCCAACGGATAGTACGGGTTGACACTGTTGTACCCTCGGACCGATGGACAGCTTGAACTTGTTATGATGTTAGTCGAGGTTCTTTATCCACCATCCGCACAATCTTCCGTTGAAATCTCTCGTCAATTTTTCTTTTCTGACCACATCTAGGGAGGTTAGCCACAGTGCCGTAGGCTTTACACTTATTGATGACACTGCGCACGGTAGACAGAGGAACATTCAGGTCTTTGGAGATTTGCCTTGAGATTGCCGATGCGTCTTCACAATTTTGCTTTTCAAGGCCTCAGACAGTTCTTTGGTTTTCTTTCTTTTCTCAATGCTAAATGTGGTACACACAAGGACACGGGACAGAGGTTGAGTCAACTTTAATCCCTTTTAACTGGCTGCAAGTCTGATTTCATTATTGCCACCACCTTTTATGTGCCACGGGTAAGTAAGAGGTGCTGTTAATTATACAAATTAGAGAAGCATCACATGATTTTTTAAAGGGTGCCAATACTTTTGTCTGGCCCATTTTTGTAGTTTTGTGTACAATTATATGATTTTTTCCCCCATTCTCTTTTGTGTTTTTTCATTGCAAGCAAAATAAATGAAGATATTACTAGAAAAGCATTTGTAATTGCAATCATTTTCTGGGAGAAAATTGAGCATTATCTGACAGAATTGCAGGGGTGCTATACTTTTGGCCAGCACTGTACATTAGCATTGGTAGCATTTAAGCTAGCGCACTTTTGTGAGGCAAATTAGGCTAATTTAATCTGCCAAATTTACCTATTCATCAGACTAGATGGATGTTTGAATGCTTTATTGGTAAAATGCGTCTCGTTTTGAACAGACGTGTACATATTTGTGTTACAGCTTTACAAATTGTCAAAAGTGAAGAAAGTAAAAAAAAAAAAAAGATTAAAAAAATGCTTGCTTTGCTGTCTGTCAAGCTGAACAACACGTTTAGTGGGGACAAAACAAGTCATGTTAATAAAGTAAAGTAAAAAAATAATATACTGTGAGGTACAATTAGGTACTGTTTGTGCATCTAAAAGAAAAAAAGGCTGGAGACAAAATGGCGGACGAGACTCCGGCGTCGTAAAGTTGAAATCGCGTAAGTCGAGTACGTCGTAACTCGGGGACTACCTTTAATTTTAAAGAGGTGTGTTTTTGCAGTATAGAGCCTACAAGTCTTTAAGTCCGTGGTTCCCATTAAGTGCTCTTAAAGTTTTTCTATGTTGCAGTTAAAGGCAATGGAATAGCTCACGTAATTCATTTTGTGGCCCCTGACTTGACAACAAATGCGTTACAGTATCTCCTTTAAATCACTCAATAATCACACCTGCATGACAGTCAGGCCCCATCTTGTCCATCCCTGATTATCAGCCTAGATTTTCTCACCTCTGCGGAGAGGGCCACATGTCAAACGTGAGTCCGCTCCAGGGCATCTATATATAACAGAAGGTGGGAGACGACACGTGTGCGGAAGAGTGTCCTATATTTTAATTTGAGTCTATAAGACGCATTCTTCGGGGGTGATGAGAGGCGAGGGGGGCTTGTGCCAGATAAGGTTCCTGCGGCCAACTTCTTTCACCCACTCGAGTATGTGGGCCAAAGGGAAACGCAAAGAGGATTCTCATTGAAGCCAGGGCTTTATTTAGGCTCTCAATGGGAGGAAGTGGAAGTGTTTTTTTTCACATTTTCTTAATATGAATCTTTTTTTTAATGTTTAATGATACATCTTTAACTAGTTTGGTTATACTTTTTAACACGAATGGGCTTATTTTCATCAGTTGGTCTCCATTAATAAAGTGATTTTCAGTTGTTTGGAGTGTAATCTGAGTGTGCACCGCCCCCACTTCCCCTCAGGGGAAAAGGTCATTTGAATAAGTATGTTTAATGTCACAGGAGGATCGAGACTTAAAATAAGAATGTTCATCTGAAAGATACATTTGGATTGGTCAACGCAAGGGCGGAGGTTTGGTCTCAACTTTGGTAGGGACGATATAGCAGCATAACTTGCATGTACACTTTTTGCTGGGGACGGGACATTCATAATGATCAATGCTAAATAAATCTGTATTGATTTATACTAACTTTTATGTGTATTGGTTCAGCCTACACTGTTCAATTCACACCTTTGTTTTCAAAAACTACTAAAGAAACATTTTGAAAACTTCCAGAAAAAATGTCCGGATTTTAAGAGCAAATTTAAAATGCATTATTTGAACATAACTTCAATTACATTAACATACAAAATAAACAAGCTTGTTAATTATTTCTTAACGATCCAGAAATAGAAAAAAAAAAAAATAGTAATCATCTCTTAACGACCCATGGATGTAAAAAAAAAAAAAAACAACAACAAAAAAACATTTTTCTCAAGACCGCTCAACATTGTCTCAATAAAAAAATTAAATATAACAAAAAAAACTTCTTTGTCAGGGAATAACAAAAATTTTTAAAAATGGAGCTGTCCTTCAGATAAAACACTCCTGCTTTTGTCCACAAGCACAGCCAAACTCAACAAAAAAATGAAAGCTCCTGTGGGCTGCTTTAAGACCACATAAATAAGATAAAAAGAAAAATTGGGGAGAAGGGGTTAAACCTTGGTTCACTACATTTCTCACAGTTAATTTAACGTTAACAGTAGAAAACACACAGGATGACCCTTCTCTCCAAGCAGCTTCCTACTCCAGTTTTGCAGGTTACCAAACAGTTTAATGTTATGCTAACTCTGATGCAGGTCAGACTTTCATTAGCAAAATAAGTGGTGTGTTCCCCACTTCCATAACATGGATGTCTTTTTACATTTCTTACAGTGGCTACTACTGACTGAAAAAAATCTTCTAATATCCCTCATATCTAATGTAAGTGTGTGTGTGTGTGTGTGTTTGTTGCCCCCCAACAATGATTTGTCCATACCGTCCCTATGCAAACCCTTGGGTTAACGTGAGCTGTCATGGAAACCATACCATCTATTTTTTAGATTTCAGAAGTTTTCCAAAGGCCGTACTACATGTTTGAAAAATGTGGTCCAATAATCAATCTGTTATGTAGGGGGGCTGTCGTTAATCTGACTAATGATGACAGACACTTGATACACTGTTGAATTTTCTTAAAAAAAAAAAAAAAAAAGCAAACTTGCTGCCTTAGAAAATATAATCTATGTTACTGACGTAAATTTCTAGTTTTAAGAACTCAAATTAACCATAATAATTGGATTATAGTAATTTATTTATTAAGAGTTTTCAGTACTGAAATCATAGCTTTAGTGCTGCTCTCTCATCATATGAAGGTGAGCTTCATTTTTAAGAATTCTACAATCACACATTTTCAAACAGTTATGAACACACATGACATTACAATAGCAAACACACAACTACCTATCAGGCAAAAACTGGCAATGGTCTAAAAGCATGCTGTCTGAATGAGAAGAAATTTGAATGAAAATTCACTTAGGTTTTAGCTTGCTAGCGTAGATATATTAATTTTGAATTTGGAAAAAAAAAAAAGATTTTTGTAATTCCAAACGCTTCATTTAATGCACGTGTAAAACTCATGGGGTTTGGTACCTATAGCAAGATTAAGAACCACCGCTTTAAGTAATTATTACTATTTGTTCTTATTAAGCCCATACATCTAAAAGTTGGTCATTTTTCACCTAAATTAAGAAAAAAATGCTTTCAAATAAGGTTTTGAAGAATATCTAAACTTGAATTCAGGTAATTTCTGACAAACAAGTTTTTTAAAGCTTAAATATATTAACTTTCTACTTAAAATAAGTCTGTTAAGCTTATTTTCCGCTAGCTATTTTTCTTCTTTCAACAAATCTGACTAAAATTGACTTGAAGCACAGGCGGATCATTTCTAAGTAGATTTACACTGAAAACAAGGGAATTTAAATACTTTTAAGGAGGTGTGTTTTTGCAGAGCATGTGTATGGCGGAAAACACAGACAAGGCTGAAAAAGCAGTTTCTGCTCTAGCACCCCTCTTTAAAATAAAGTGCTGTATTTTAAGCCAAAACAACTGTTGTGTTTGATAGAACAATCTGTCTATATGCTGCCATAGCAGTTTCATGGCGCATTAAGCCCCAGAACTATTTTTAATTTGTCCGTTTTACCCTGGAGACCCCCGTTTACAGCTGTTGCGCAACCGCTTTTGTTTCAACCCAGCCATAAAAAGAAGGTGAGTAATCATATTTATTATTCAAAATGTATGTCATTTTTAGCTTAGAATCAATAATTGATGTTTAAGATTTTTTTTTCTTTTTAAATGACTTGAAAAAAATATTTACTCGCATATTTTAAACTTTTAAACAAATTACGTCACAATGAAAAAAATGGTTTCTGTAAATATTTCACGGATATCTACCTCATAAGTGATGCTATATTGTATTTTTTTTCTTTGTTACTGTCGCATTTTCCACGATAAGTTAGATGATAAATAACCGATCCAAGCAAAGAAAAATTGAAAAAAATACATTTAAAAGGGCAAATATTTCAAAAAGAAAATCTCGACCACTCCTTGATGTCTGCAATTTCTGCATCGTGACTCTTGTTCTATTTCCGTGTTTCACCCATCAAAGCCCCAAAAAGTCCGGCTGCGGCCATTCACAGCTGTGTCTTGACACTCGATGATACATGCTGCATGGAGTTTTTGGATCGAAACAAGGTAAGTAAGCGATAATACCCCGTTAAAATCATGGTGTCTTTAATTATGCTCTCTCATGCTCTCACCTCAAGTTAGGGTTTAATTTCTTTTTCTTTTTTTCTTAAATGCCCTCCTGGTCATTTTTTTCCAAATGATGTATCACACATGCATATAGGAAATTTTTGAAATTTGGCCAAACTTTGTGCCTTATACATATAGCGGAAAACACTCAGGTGACTTGAAGTCCCACTCTGAGACCCCCAATTTGGCCAAATTTCAAAATTATCTGATATGCACGTGTGATACATCATTGGAAAGCTTAAAAAGTTGGTTTTCTGGGGGAAGAAAAAATTTTAACAGGAGGGCATTTAAAAAAAATGAATCCCCTAAACCATGGGTGTCCAAACCTGTCCTCAAGGGCCACTGTGGGTCCTGTTTTTTGTTCCTACCAATCGAGCACAGACAGTTTAACCAATGAAGTTTGTGCTAAAACAAGCAACACCTGACTGCAATCAACTGATTACACTTGTGAGACACCAGATTGGTGAAAAGATGTCGTTTTGTTGTATAGGAATGAAATCCAGCACCCACTGCGGCCCTATGTGAAATAGTTTGGACACCACTGCTAAACCCTAGCTCGAGGTGAGAGCACAAGAGAGCATAATTAAAGATGCCATGATTTTAATGAGATATTATCACGTACACACCTTGCTTCTATCCAAAAAAATCCATGTAGCATGTATCACTGAGTATCAAGACACAGATGTGAATGGCCACAGCTGGATTTTTGGGGGATTTTATGGGTGAAACATGGTAATCTAACAAGGATCGCGATGTAGAAATTGCAGACATCAAGGAGCGTTCGAGATGTTCTTGTTCATATATTTACCCTTTTAAACGTTTTTTACTTTTCAATTTTTCTTTGTTTGGATCGATTATTTATCATCTAACACAGGGGTGCCCAAGTCCGGTCCTCGAGAGCCACTATCCGGCTTGTTTTCCATGTCTCCCTCCTTTAACACACCTGAATCAAATGATCAGCTCATCAGCAAGCGGTGCAGGAGCCTGAGAATGATCCGGATTATTAGATTCAGGTATGTTGGAGGAGGGCAACATGGAAAAGAAGCTGGATAGGAGCTCTCGAGGACCGGACTTGGGCACCCGTGATCTAACATATCGGGGAAAATATGACAGTAACAAAAAAATACAATTAAGCCATAGTTGACTTATATACAGAAACCATTTTTTTTCATTGTGACGTAATTGGTTTAAAAGTTTAAAATTTGCGAGTGAATAATTTTTTAAAGATTTTTCTTTTCTTTTTTTTTAATGAAACATTAGACATCAATTAATGATTCTAAGTTAAAAATAACAGACACTTCGAATAATAAATATGATTACTTACCTTCTTTTTATGGCTGGGTTGAAACAAAAGCGGTTGCGCGACGTTTGTAAACGGGGGTTTCCAGGGTAAAACGGACAAATTAAAAATAGTTCGGGGGCTTAATACGCCATGAAACTGCTATGGCAGCATATATAAACATATTTTCTATCAAACACAACAGTTCCTTTGGCTCAAAATACAGCAGTTTATTTCAAAGAAGCGTGCAAAACTGCTTTTTCAGTCTTGTCTGTGTTTTCCGACATAATTTAATTTCCTGTTTCGATTGCCTTTGTTTTAATGTTCTTTTGATTTAATGTGATGTCAAGCACTTTGAATTGCCTTGTGTTGAATTGTGCTACACAAATAAATTTGCCTTGCCTTGCCATTCATCTAAAAGTTGGTATTTTTCACCTAAATTCAAGCAAAATTGCTTTCAAATAACGTTCTAATCAATATCTGCTCTTGAATTAAGAACATTTCTGACAAACAAGCTTTTTTTAAGGTTAAATATACTGACTTTTTGCTTACAATAAGTCCATTAAGCGTATTTTCAGCTAGCTAACTTTCTAAATCTAAGGGAGTAAAATTGACTCAAAGCAATAGCAGATCATTTCACGTATTTCTAATAGAGTTACACTGAAAACAAGAGAATTTAAATCGTTTTAAGGAGGTGTGTTTTTGCAGTGCATGTGACGGTATAGTGTTGTGCTTTTGTTCATTTCCTGATATTTTTTCTCTTCTTTAGAACCAATGAAATTAATCCAATTGCAATTTTTTGAGGGGGAGAAAAGGGTAAACAAGGCATATTGTGCATTTTTATATGTATTAATTTAGATTTAGTATGTGAAAAGCATGAATTCCTTCTTTCAACGTATAATCACATTGAAGATTAGAGTATAGAATTTCTCACTTAAGCACACTTGATTTTTTTCCCCTTTAATTTTTATTTTTTTTAAACAGCAAAAACCTAAACCCAAGAGCTGTCATATTGTTTTCCTTTTATTTAGCTCTCTTACCCAAAACACCGTGTCATTATTTATTTCCAGTCACCTTACCCACCACTTTTAAAATATTTCCTTGACACCTCATTCGTCAATTTTAACACATTCGAACACAGCTAAAAGTTAAAAAGAAGGCCCGGGGGGGCTCTTACGTACCGACACGTCTAAAATGCACTTTAGAAAAGGTGTGTGCGTGTGGGATCAATTTTAAAGGTGCGAGCCTTCATTTTTCGCGTATTTTGGATCATGTAGAACTGTTGCGAATCCACCAAAAATATTGAACCTATTTTATACAATTATTTTATACACCTTTCATAACGCGGTGTTGTAAATCCTACGTGTTCTTTTGGCTTCATTATTCGATAAGCAATTAAACATGTCCATTCATATTTGTATAAAACACATGGAACTAAAGCATGATAGTCCCGCGTTTGTTTTGTGAGAGCTTCTAATTGTCGAGACAAAACGAATTCTCGTAATTATTCGATTGTTCCTTATGAAAAATGAAAAAGAGCACGGGTTTAAATTTGAACGTTCGACGGTTAGTGTTCGTCAAGACACGCAACAAACGATGAGGCAGTCTCACTGCACCCTCTGCCGGGCATTAGGAGAAACGTCCCTCACGGCTCTTAAAGGGGATGTCCGGGACACCGGAAGAGACTTTATTTTTAAGGTGGACCAGGATAGTTCGGTGAAAAACGACCGAGGGCAATTTATTTGTTTATTTAAGGGTGTTACTTGCAATTAGTTCGCTGAGAAAACACATTGAAAAGAGGTTTTTAAGTGGTGTTAACTCAGTCGTCTTTAGCAATAATGAGGGGCAAGAGAATTACAAATGTTGATTGAGTCGTCGTTTGAAAGACTAAGTTAATATTTACATGAGGGTAGTGCCTGAATCCGCGTGTGGTTATTATCTGGGTCTTTGAAAAAATACCAGCCATGGACGCCCAAATTTTTTCCCATTCATTTTCAATGGTAAAAAAAATCCAATGTCCCCAAATCAAAAGGAAATGACCAGATATCAATAGGACGTGTCCGCCAAATGTCCCCGATTCCATTGACGCTTATGGAGGATCATGCCATTGACGTCCATTGACATGGACGTCCAAACTTCCCATTCATTTCCAACATCATTTACTTTGTTTAATGTCATTGACGGGCATGTTTGTCCATTCTATTGATGCCAATGTACTTGGATTTCATTGACACCTACGTAAGTCGATGCCATTGACAGTCAAAGACGTCCAAATTTTTTCCCATTCATTTTCAATGGCAAAAAAAACTATGTCCCCACACAACAGGAAATGACCAGATATCAATCGGACACGCCCCCAAATGTCCCCAAATGACCTGATATGAACAGGCCACGCCCCCAAATGTCTCCAAATGACCTCTGTGACAGGGCCACACCCCCCAAGTGTCCCCAAATGACCTGATATGACCAGGCCATGCCCCCCAAATGTCCCAAAATGACCTCATATGACAAGGTCACGCCCCCAAATGACCTGTTATGACAAGGCCACGCCCCCAAATGTCCTAAAATGACCTCATATGTCCAGGCCACACCTGCCAAATGTCCCCAAATGACCTGATATGACCAGGCCACGCCCCCCAAATGTTCCCAGATCAACAGGAAGTGACCTGATATTGTCCTCCAAAACTGTTTTCAAAAACTACTAAAGAAACATTTGGAAAACTTCCAGAATAAATGTCTCAATTTTATTAGCCAATTTAAATTGCAATATTTCACCATAATTTCAATTATGTTAACATACACAATGAATACAAACTTTTTTATAATCTAAACTAACCAGGAGTGCAAAAAATAAACATTTGTCTTAAGACCAATCAACATTGTCGGTCTAAATAAAGAAATTAAATATATCTGCAAAAACTTCTTAGTCAGGGAGTAGCAAAAATAATAATAATTTAAAAAAAAGGAGCCTTCCTTCAGGCAAAAGACGACTGTTTTTGTCCGCAAGCACAATCAAACTTAAAAAAAAAAAAAAAAAAAAAAAAAAAAAGCTCCTTTGGGCTGCTTCAAGACCACATAAATAAAATACAAATGAAGTTTGGGGAGAAGGGAGGAAACCCTCAGTTCACTACATTTCTCACAGTTTAATGAACTTTAACAATAGAAAACATATACAGGAGGACACTTCTCTCTAAGCAGCTTTGTATTAGAGTTTTGCAGGTTAGCAAGTTAACACAGTTTAATGTTATGCTAACGCTGATGGAGTTTGAACTTTGAGTAGCAACAATTCATGGTGTGTTCCCCACCTCCACAAGATTGAGGTCTTTTTACATTACTCACAGTGGCTGCTGCTGGCAGAAAATAAAACTTCAATCAGCAAGTGAAAAGGTGTAAATGTAAGTCTGAACCTAATGAAAATAATTCACTTCATAATGGTAGGGTCATTTCTATACTTACAGTTTATAGGAAATTACCTATATAACTGAACACATAATATCATGCAAATAAGGTTGCTTAAAAGTTGGTGGGTACAATTTGAGCAACCTGAAAAGTTAGTAGTGTTTTGTCCCTATTGTCCCTATGCAAACCTATGCCGTTGACGCACACATACACTTAAAAACATCCCGATTAGCTCCTAAATTAGCTTGGAAGGAAAAAAACAACAAAAATTATATGCAAATGTCAAGCTTTAAAAGGTGACTGAGGCCTTGTTTGAGTCAGATTGAGCGAAAGTATCCTCCCCCTCTTCACACCTGTCCCTCTTCTTACCTGCATACAGTCACTTGAAGGTCCAGGCACCTGCATGTACCTCCTCTTTTCCTCCCCTCCCTTCCCTCCTGGAAGCCAGACATGCCGCGGACATGGATTTGGCTCTTATTAGTTCTAACCATGATGACCTGCTTCCTTCTACTCTACTTGTGCACAGCTGCAACTCTTGTGGAAGAACCTTCCTGGTGCTTCTTGGGCTACAATGCCAGCAACCTGCTTTATTCTGTGAAGCATTTTCATGATGACCTCGACCTGGTATGGTGCTGTGGCCTCTGCTTCGATGATGGGTGAGAAAATGACTTAAAAAGGTTGAACTTTATTTCTTGTTACTTGCGCTAAAAAGGGCATGAAAAAGCTTGCATTTGGCAGTTTTTTATTGTAAGATATTCCTATTTCAGTTTTTAATATGTCCTTAAATGATTCCATGTGAGTTACGGGCCAAAAGTTCCTCCCTACAGGGGCGGATCCACTAGAGTGGCATGGAGGGGCAACTGACACTCTTAAAAATAGGCTTGCCACCCTATGAAAACTTAAATTTGACATTTACTCCCATAAATTTAGCAGTGGTGTCAGTGAAGATCCTCATAATAATATATAAAACTATATATTATAACAGTGTGTATAAGTAAGCATGTATGAAGCTAAGTTTCTCTATATCAGTTTGTAAATCTCACTTGTGCCTTTTTGTAGTGTCTACGTAAGATTTCTTGGCAATCTTTGATCCAATATATAAACATCTACCATACGTTAACACTAGTGGCATAACAATCAATCCATTTGGATCAGTATATCAGGGTGCAGCTATTGATTATTTAGGTCATCGACGAATCTATCAATTAGTTAGTTTGAATAATCGAGTCATCGGATTACGGACATTTAATGTGTTGCAAATTTAATTTTAGGATATTTTAAACCAGAGGTCTCAAACCGGTCCTCAAAGGGCCGCAGTGGGTACTGGATTTCATTCCAACCAAACGAGAACAATCCCTTTTCACCAATCTGGTGTCTAACAAGTGTAATCAGTTAATTGCAGTCAGGTGCTGCTTACTTTAGCAGAAACCTCATTGGTTGAACTGTCTGTTTTGGATCTGTTGGAACAAAGACCAGGACCCACTGCGGCCCTTTGTGGAATCGGTTTGAGACCCCTGTTTTAAACAGATAAACAAGTGTTTATGCTTGCAATAATATTTATTTTGGCTTACTAAGATGACACTTGCAAAATAAAATTCCTGAGTGTTTCTTCAAACTATGCAGAATTGCACTTTCTTTTTACAAGAACAATTAGTACATTTAAAAATAAATTAAAACACCTGAGCTTAGCCTCAAATGGTAGAAAAATATACAAATGAGGATCTAAGTACAACCAAATAACAATTGGCTAACTTGCACAGCAAAAGTCCGTTAGCTTAAATGCTATCAGTGGCGCCACCAGGGGGTGGCCATGGCCACCCCTATGAATTGGTTGGCCACCCCACTGGCCACCCCTTTTGCCAGTATATCATTAGATTTTTGCTGCATCAGTTATGCATTTCATCCCAATTGAATGCATTTATTTTGTTTTGTTAACTTAAATGTACACCTTATGCCTAATATATACATTACACAATAAAACAGAATTGTTGTGGAACTCAAAATGTTGACTGGACAGTTATGGACAATGCACATTAAATCATTAGAAACATCAAATATTACACAATACACCAAAGTATATCAGTAGCCGTGTCCTTAAGTCTTTCTGATAGTTTTCCCCTGACCTTTTTACTGCAATAATATAATGAAAACCTGAAATTATGGCTTTTAGTTTTGGCCACCCCAAGATTTTAAGTGGCCCCATCTGGCCACCCCTATGAAAAATTTCTGGAGGCGCCACTGAATGCTATACAATGCTAACTTTTTTTTTTTTTACAAAGCTCTTAACAAATCGTTCAAACTCATATTCCCACAAAAAACTGCTACTTATACTTCTAAACTAAATAACGAATGCATAAACAAACATATTAGCTCAAACAAAAACATGCCTTACGTTGGTCTGAGCAGGGAGCAGCTGGATTCAGCTATGTTAGATGAGTTATGCCATTTTCACTGTTGCCACTAGAGGGATGTGTATCCACCCAAATCAATGAAACTAAATGCAACACTTTCAAAATAAACCAGTACAACGTCACTGTAATTAAACTAAACCTCTAATGAGCAAAATTTGATTCAAAGCTTTTTTGTAATCGAATTGCTTGAATTAATCGATCAATCATTGCATTTGTTAAGCACAATTGAACGTAATTCAATCAAAACGATTATATTTTCGGTGTGCCGTTTTTTTTTGTTTTTGTTTTTTTTTTACAAAATTCTCACATGCATCAAAACTGATTTGAATTTTTTTTTTTATTACTCCTTTAGGTAAATTGGATCCGATTATGTTAAATGTCTTTATAATTTTGGATGAAATCAATCAAAGGCCTTTGAATCGAATCGTCACAGAATATCGTATCTTTGTCCAAAGAATGTCATCAAGAAATATCTGCCCCTCTCGCCATCCTATAGTTTTCTAGATCCGCCCTTGCTTATGAGAGTCAAGATTAATTTAGATAAAAAGTTGTTCTATCCAACGATATGATTTTTTTTTTTTTTTTTTGTAAGGTTCAATGTTGTAGATTTAACCACAGAGAAGTGTTGGTGTATCCATCGGTTACAAGGCGTGAAAATCACCACTCTCTTTCATGACGAGCTACAGGAAGGTCAGAGTAAAAAATCTTGTGTTTCATTCCCTCATTTTTGTTTTGCTTTGGTTTTTTGGCCAATCTCCCTTAAGTATCCGAAACCAGTCTACTCGGAGCATCGTGGGATATTCGGCACTTAACAGGACATGTGTGAGCTTACTTGTGTCGACCTCGCTTGAAAAATGGCACGACGGGAAGACTTTTGTCCCAGAGGTATGCGGGAAACTGGAGGAGCATCCAGATCAGGTCACAGGTGAGAGAGAGTCTAGTGAATTTTAGATGAATGAAAGCTTGGTGGTTAAGACTTTTAAGTTTTTTGGGTCAATATATGTAACAACAATCATGCAGCAAGATTCATGTTCAGTATGAATTTTTATATTTACAAGATAAAACTCATATGGTCTTAAAATGCAACAAAACTATTAAATAAAGGACTGACAAACATAATTAATGCATTTTTGTTTTAATTAATGTACTTCTATATGTTTAGTAATGTATACAGTGGTACCTCTACTTACAAAATTAATTGGTTCTGGAAGTAGTTTCGTAACCTGAAAATTCTGTAAGTAGAGGTGCGTTTTCCATGTAAATGCCCTAATCCTTTCCAATTCCCCCTAAATTCAGACATGTGTAAAAATGCATCAAAACATGTAACAAATACATGTTATAACTAGATTGTGGCACAATAAACATCAAATCAGAGTTGTGCATAATATAAAAAACCAAGAATAAATGTTAATACACTCATGTAAAGCTGTCGGAACACGAGGAACGAAAGAAGCATACGCTGGGATACGCACATACAAATACAGTGGATGTCCCTCTTAGCCAATTGGATGCCAGGAATGCTGGGGAATAGCCTAGCATTACGTTCAGTACCAGCCATACTGTATTTTTGCCTCTTGTTTCCTGAAAGTTCTTTTGAAACAAGAGGCAATATTTTCCCAGTGAGGCGCGTCATAACCTGAAAATTTTGTATGTAGAGATGTTCATAAGTAGAGGTACCACTCTATATTTGTAATTTTTTACTCTGAGTATATAAACCTTTGTAATTTTGTAAATTTTAAACAATGACATTAACATGTCAAGATATATTTGTAACAATCCCTAAAAAACGTATCACTGATCTGGATTGTGCCAACAACTCAAGTAAGTATAAAATATTTGTTCAGATCAGCAAATGCACATTTTCCAAAGGGTGCGTCTTTTTATTTTTATATTTAGATCAGTCTATTGATGGAACAAAACAATGACAGAATGGAATACCATTTTACAAGTGCATACTGAAGGAATCTGACCGTTTAGCCAGATTGCCAGAATCACGCCAGCCGAACCACCGGACCCGTGCTGGCGCAACTCCAACGACCCGGGCCGGCGAGACACCGACAACCTGGCCAAAAGGCCGAACTGTACGCATCCACCTTAGTGTCAACCCCTTCCACTGACTCCATCTTAAAAGCTGGAAAAAGGCCTCAAAACAGAAGTTGACAATTTATTCAGGTCGACAGCGATCAGATGGCAAGACAGAACAGCAACAGACCTAGGTCAGGAGGCAGACTGGTTCTAGGGTCACCATATCACAATATCAAAGATTTCTGAAAAAATATGACAACGATTAGTTAAACATTCAGTATTTTTGAAAGCTCTTGTGGGGCGGGCTGTGGGCAGGAAGAAGGGCGTTGTTTAGGAATATTGTGTGTTTGTGGATTGGACAGGAGGATTCGGGAGTTACTGCTGTCAGGGTAACGAAAGTTGTCGATTTTGCCACCTCAGCACCACGTGAGTGCTGAGTGTTCACTTCTCGGTCACAAGTTCCTCCTTATCAGATCTTCCTTGTCATGACAAGATGTCCCGCCATTTGTTCTGGACTGTCTGGAAGAATTGATTGCGGGAGTTGGTGGTGCAGACGTGAGCTTGTAGCTGTCTTGCCTCGTCAGCGTTGCTCAGTCAGCTGCATGATGCACGCGTTGGGCTCCCGTGATCAGAAGGCGTCATGTATCTCTTATGCCCTATGTCAAATATATTCTGCTTGTTTCCTTAAACTATGATATAAATGGTATTTATTTTATATTGGGTGTGTTAGAGTAATACAAAAAGTCAAACAGTAAATACGAGAAAAGATTCCTTCAATACGTATTAAGATTTTATATCCCATTACTGTGTACTGTGTATACTGTATATGTATGTTGTTAGAGTATGTGGTACTGGGTGTACCTTCTTACATCACTGAGGAGTTCCTCTGTGGGACCTCAGAGGGTCAAAGTTCACAGCAGGTCAATGAGTCAGATGATGGCTCCTTTACAGTTCTTTTTGGAAAGAATTTGGAAGTCAAACATGAAATCACTATTTGATTAAAAAAAAAAAACATGAGCGATCCTTTCTGTAGGAATTTTAAATTTTTTTAACCTTCTTTTTCTGTCCTGTTATGTTTAGAGGCGACAGTCTCCGAGCGTTCCTCCCCCCTGAGCCTTTGCGTCGTGGCGCCGTTGGAGATCTCTTGGCTTCACAGAACCCCCCTCCCGCATAGGAGCTCCCAAAGAGGGACTGCCTATGTGTGGGATCCCGTCACACTGCGAGAGTGCGTGGCTCTTGAAGGGCCGGCGGCACAGTTGTGCTGGTTGTTTAGTCACGGGGAGCGAGACGAGGAGGTGTGGGTCGAGAGGACTTTTGAGGGCCTGAATAGCAGCCTGGTATGTGAGCATACATTTACAATTAAAGGGGTTATACGTGTGTGTGGTGTGGGGTCCTTTTTTTTTGGATCGTTTATTCGAATGTTTCGCCCATTTGTAGCACAATTTTAAACAGTACATAATTTTTTTTTTTTTAATTGTTTTTTTTTTTAAGTAATTCAACATATGTATTTTAGATCTGGATCTATGTCATCAAAGGAATTCAAACAGTGAGAGCGAATGCTTCAAATGAATGTGATTGGACACAGAAGACAATAAGTATTGTGAGTATCATTCTTCATTTTACTGATATTCTAATTTTGGTCTTGTAGGAATTTGACCTTTTAGCCAGATTTCCAGAATCATGCCAGCCGAACCGTTAGAACTGCGCAAGCGCAATTCCCACGGCCCTGGGCGGTGGAACCCCAATGACCCAGCCAAAAGGTCAAACTCTGCGCGCTACCTTAGTTTTAACCCCTTGTACTAACTCCATTTTAAAAGCTGAAAAAAGGCTTCGAAGGATAAGTTAACAATTTATTCCAAGTCGACAGCAATAGACAGCAAGGCAAAACAGCAAATAGAATCAGACAAGGAGGAAAGCTGGCTCCAGGGTCAAAAGGCAACAAGTACACAAAAATGTTCCTGAGAAAAGATTTTAAAAAAAGCTAATGAGCTCAGTCCTTTGAAGGCTTTGGTGAGGCGGGCTGTGGTACGGAAGATCGGTGTTTTTGGCTGTTGTATAGGGTAATTTTCCGTTGCAGGTCCGTGCATCACAGTTGCCAAGGCAACTAGAGTTGGAGATTTTGTCAGCCTGAGCTCTTAGTGTTCAAATTCTCAGCTGAGGAGTATTCTTGTTGTCAGGCGTTCCGTGTGGCAAAACAGGATGTCCCGCCATTTGTTCTGGACTGTCCAGAAGAGCGGATTGTGGGATTTGGTGGTGCAGACGCGGGCTTGTAGATGTCTTGCCATGCTTGTCAGCGTCAATCTCACTTAGTCAACGTGTGCGTCATGCAGCTCAGTTTCCGTAGTCCGTTTCCGTATCAAATATATTCTGCTTCTTTTTCTTAAACTATGATATAAATGCTATTTATTTTATATTGGGTGTGTTAGAGTAATACAAACAGTCAAACAATAAATATCAGAAAGGATTCTATTCCATTCCGTCTGTATTCCTCTAAAACACCCAATATAAAATAAATAGCATTTATATCATGGTTTAAGAAAAACAAGCACAATATATTTGATATTATGAACAGATGCACTTGGAATGATTAGAACTTGCAGTGCCAAGACAACATGCAAATAAGGACGCCTTCTGACCACGGAAGCCCAACGCGTGCGTCATGCAGCTGACTGAGCAAGATTGACGCTGACTACCAGGTGATAGGCAAGACACTACAAGCCCACGTCTGCAAAACCAAATCCCATAATCAGCTCTTCAGGACAGTCCAGAACAAATGGCGGGGGGTCCTGTACTACCACAACACCCGATAACAAAAAGAGTTCCAAGTTTGATAGCTCAGCGTCTCTCAGACAGTGAGGCACGCCGGACCTCCCACCTCAGTTGCCTCATTAACCATGACCCAGCAACGGTGACACACGAACTTGACCGCCCAAATCTGCAACAGAAGACCCAAACACACCCCTCTTCCTGCCTATGGCCCGCCCCACGAGAGCCTTCTAAAAGACTGAATGTTTAACTAATGGTTGCCATTTTGCTCAGGAACCTTTTGTTGACTTGTGATATGATGACCCTGGAACGAGTCTGCCTCCTCGCCTGGGTCTGTTGCCTTTTGGCTTTGCCGTTTGATCGCTGTTGACCTGAATAAACTGTCAACTTGTGTTTTGAAGCTTTTTTGTAGCTTTCAAAATGGAGTCAGTACGAGGGGTTGAGACTAAGGTGAGCGCGCAGTGTTTGGCCTTTTGGCGGGGTTGTCGGTGTTTGGCCGGCCCGGGTCGTTGGAACTGCGCCAGCACGGGTCTGGCGATTCGTCTGCCGTGATTCCAGCTATCTGGTTAAAAGGTCAGATTCCTTCAAGTGTAAGATACATTTTGACATTTCAATAACAGTTATACTGATGAAACAGTGATTTAAAAAATGAGCGAAAATTAGATATGACCAACAACACCAACATAAAGCGCAACAATGCAGCAGAACAACATCATTGAGAAGCATTAATTTGTCCACTTATAGATGGTTGTGCGACCTCTCTTCCCTGACCTCTGTGTCACTATTCCCAACAAGAATGACAGTGGTAAGGAGGCATCCATATACACACACTTCTAATAGTCCACAGCAGAGTTTGTTTCAGTAACGTCTATTCAGTTGATGCTCTATTTTTATATGAAATCTGACTTTTTAGCTGTGTTCGTTTCTGGAGCAAGCCCTACCTATCCAACGAATACTAATGTGACGTTCCTGGTTGTGACTGACATTCATGATCCACTTGAATTCCTGTGGAATTTTGGAGACTCCACAACCGCCAAAACAAGCAGCAGGAAAATCACCAAAAGATACTCCACTCCTGGAGAGTACGTTGAATGTAAAACATAAAACCTCTTCTACAAGATTTATAATTCCATATGCTACTACAATCCCTGACAAAAGTCTTGTCGCTCATCCATTTTGTAGAAACTATTGCTGATAACCTGACTTTTAATGATTCAATTGGTTTCAGAAATGGCTCATGTGAAAGCTAAGACCCTCCCAAATGAGGTTGAATGTACAAAAATATATTTGTTTCACTGAAAAAAGATTCATAATTTGATGAAGACGTAAAGGTCAAATTTTGGCAAGACAAAAGTTTTGTCGCCTACAGAAAGTAGTGTGAAAATTGAACAAAAAATGTACTTCAAATACAAAAATATGTTACATAACATAAGCGAATTAAGTAGTGGTGCTGTGAGATCCAAATTGAATATTTTGTATGACTTCCATGGGCTTCGGCAAGGATTCATACAATTTATTGATGAAGTCATCAGGTACATCAAAGAAAGCAGTCTTGCATGCTTCCCAGAGTTCATCAATATTCTTGGGTTTTATCTTCCATGCTTCCTCTTTCATCCTGTTCATGTTCCTGGAGGATCTTGATCTTCTTTGCCTTGAGGAACTTTGAGGTAGAGATTGAGGTATGTGATGGAGCACCATCCTGCTGCAGAATTTGTCCCTTTTTATGGTTAGGAATGTAAGAGGCAGCTAAGATTTGTTGATATTTCAGGCTATTAATGTTGCCTTCCACCCTGCAGATCTCTCGCACAACCCCATACTGGATGTAACCCCAGACCATGATTTTGCCACCACCAAACTGCACTGTTTCCTGAGTGAATCTCGGATCCATGTGGGCTCCAGTAGGTCTCCTCCAATATTTGCGGCGACTGTGGTGTAATTCAATGGAAGGTTCATCTGAAAAATCCACCTTTTGCCACAAAATTGTGAAGTTTGGTGGTGGCAAAATCATAGTCTGCGGTTACATCCAATATGGACGTGTGCGAGAGATCTGCAGGGTGGAAGGCAACATAAATAGTCTGCAATATCAACAAATCTTAGCTGCCTCTTACATTCCTAACCATAAAAAGGAACAAATTCTGCAGCAGGATGGCGCTCCATCGCATACGACAATCTCTACCTCAAAGTTCCTCAAGGCAAAGAAGATCAAGATCCTCCAGGACTGGCCAGCCCAGTTACCAGACATGAACATCATTGAGCATGTCTGGGGAAGGATGAAAGAGGAAGCATGGAAGACGAAACCCAAGAACTCTGGGAACTCTGGGAGGCATGCAAGACTGCTTTCTTTGATGTTCTTGAGGACTTCATCAATAAATTGCATGAATCCTTGCCGAACCGCATGGAAGTTATACAAAATATTAAAATTGGATCTCACAGCACCACTACTTAATTCGCTTATGTTATGTAACATATTTTTGTATTTGAAGTACATTTTTTGTTCAATTTTCACACTACATTCTGTTGGCGACAAAACTTTTATCTTGCCAAAATTTGACCTTTATGTCTTCATTAAATGATAAATCTTTTTTGAGTGAAACAAATATATTTTTGTACATTCAACATCATTTGGGAGGGTCTTAGCTTTCGTATGAGCCATTTCTGAAACCAATTGAATAATTCAAAGTCAGGTTATTCGCAATTGTTTCTACAAAATGGATAAGCTATAAGACTTTTGTCAGGGACTGTACTGTACGACATCATGCAATTTGACATTTCTTTGATACGTCCATCAATTCTACCTGTGTAACACTACTGCCACCATGTGGCCAATGTCTGCACGCACCAGAGGGATCAACACGTACAGTAGTGTATATATAGCACAGTACGGGCTGCTTATATTCTTTCAGGTAGTATTTGTAAAGCAGCATACTGAACACAAAAGTTTAGGTTGAAGATTTCATCAAATGTATTGAAAGTAAAATTTCTATTCCATGAATACAGTACACAAATTTCAATTTTTAAAATGTATATTTTTCTTTTGTAGGTATAATATAACAGTGGTGATGTCTGATGGTCACATCGCCTTCACCTCTGTTATGTATTCCATACTCGTACAAAGCGAAGTGAAGCTCAACAAGCTGTTCCACCGGGCCTACGTTCTGCGGAACCAGGAGTTCACAGTGAGTTGCAGAGTCAATTCCGGGAGCGACGTCACCTACATATGGAGCTTCGGCGACGGGACGACAAGGGTGGGACAAAGTACTGAACAGCACACGTTCCTCAGGTGGGCCCAATGTTTAAACTCAAATGTGGATGATGTTCATTGTGGCGTTACACGTCAAATACACAAACGATACGCCCATACGTTTCTGGTCGTAGGACCGGAGAGTTCCAAATAGAAGTGACTGCGTCCAATAAGGTCAGTTCTGCCTACATGAGCAGCATTATCTTCGTCTTGGACCGCCCGTGTCAGCCTCCGCCTGTGAAGAACATGGGCCCTCTGAAGATACAGGTAGGGCTATTTACCGTAATTTTTGGACTAAAAGACGCTACTTTTTTCCCTTATTTTGAATCCTGGGATTTATAGTCCAGTACGGCTTATTTGTTGATTTACTTGGGTTAATAGGCAACACTTTATTTGACAATGGCGTCATAAGACTGCCATAATTATGTAATGACACTATCATGGGCATTAACGGATGCTTATGAGAGATTTCATGAAGTGTCATCTAGCAAATTATGTCACTAACTCTATTTGTGTCCGTCTCGGATCTTTTATATCCATTCAAAAGTGAGATAATTTGCCGGATGACACCAAATGACATCTGTCATAAGCATTCATTTATGCTCATGGCAGTGTCATGTCGTAATTATGATGGTGCTACCAAATACCATAACTAGCAATTAACGAAACAACTGGAACAGCAACTGAAAAAAAAATGCGCAGAACATGAATTTTGATTCTTATTTACATCTGTTACTCTGCAATGCATGCTTGGAAGCATGTTGGACGACAAACTATCTGGTGCACACCAGACAGTATGTAGTCAGCACTACAAACCATCTGGTGCGCACCAGGCAGTATGTGGTGCGCACTAGAAACTATCTGGTGCGCACCAGGCAGTATGTGGTCCGCACTACAAACCATCTGGTGCGCACCAGGCAGTATGTGGTCCGCACTACAAACTATCTGGTGCACACCAGGCAGTATGTGGTCCTCACTAGAAACTATCTGGTCCGCACCAGGCAGTATGTGGTCCGCACTGCAAACCATCTGGTGCGCACCAGGCATTATGTGGTCTGTACTACAAACCATCTGGTGCGCACCCGGCAATATGTGTTGCGCACTAGAAACTATATGGTGCACACCAGGCAGTATGTGGTCCACACTAGAAACTATCTGGTGCGCACCAGGCAGTATGTGGTCCACACTAGAAACTATCTGGTGCGCACCAGGCAGTATGTGGTGCGCACCAAGCATTATGTGGTCCGTAATAGAAACTGTCTGGTGCGCACCAGACAGTATGTGGTCAGCACTACAAACTGTCTGGTGCGCACCAGGCAGTATGTGGTTCACACTACAAAATATCTGGTGCACACCAGGCAGTATGTGGTGCGCACTAGAAACTATCTGGTGCGCACCAGGCAGTATGTGGTGCACACTAGAAACTATCTGGTGCGCACCAGGCAGTATGTGGTCCGCACTACAAACTATCTGGTGCACACCAGGCAGTATGTGGTCCGCACTAGAAACTATCTGGTCCGCACCAGGCAGTATGTGGTCCGCACTGCAAACCATCTGGTGCGCACCAGGCATTATGTGGTCTGTACTACAAACCATCTGGTGCGCACCAGACAGTATGTGGTCCGCATTCAAACTATCTGGTGCACACCAGGCAGTATGTGGTCCACACTAGAAACTATCTGGTGCGCACCAGGCAGTATGTGGTCCGCGCTAGAAACTATCTGGTGCGGACCAGGCAGTATGTGGTCCGCGCTACAAACCATCTGGTGCGCACCCGGCAGTATGTGTTGCGCACTAGAAACTATATGGTGCACACCAGGCAGTATGTGGTGCACACTAGACACGATCTGGTGCGCACCAGGCAGTATGTGGTCCACACTAGAAACCCTCTGGTGCACACCAGACAGTATGTGGTGCGCACAAGAAACTAGCTGGCGCACACAAAACAGTATGTGGTGCACACTAGTAACTATTTGTTGCGCAACAGACAGTTTGTGGTGAGCACTACGAACTATCTGGTGCGCACCAGGCAGTATGTGGTCTGCACTACAAACTATCTGGTGCGCACCAGACAGTTTGTGGTGAGCACTACAAACTATCTGGTGCGCACCAGGCAGTATGTGGTGTGCACTACAAACTATCTAGTGTGCACTAGGCAGTATGTGGTGCGCACTATAAACTATCTGGTGCGCACCAGGCAGTATGTGGTCTGCACTACAAACTAGACAGCAGGTGGCAGCAGAGGTTGACTGTCTCCCAAAGGAAGCAGTGATGGCCACATGAAGCTTCTTGAAGCAATGAAGCTTTGCAGCCAATTGGTTCAAAGCTTCATGGTGATTCATTTGTTCTTATGACAGTCTTATGATGCCCCTGTCAAATAAATTGTTACCGGTTGATATCTTTTGGTGTAAATATCCCATAATACAGTGAGGACAGTTTTTGTGTCAAATTTGGTGGTCAAATTTGGTGGGTGGCGGCTTATAGTCAAATGCGCCTTATAGTCCGAAAATTACGGTACTTGTCTTTTTGCACTGGTTCTCTGAAGATTTATATGTACTCAGGTGCGACGACATGACGTCATACATCTGGGGGTGTCTTACGAGGGTGACGTCGAATGTGACGTTTTGAGGGGCCTACGTTACACATGGTCGTTGTTTAACTCCGCTGGGCACATTTTGCCTGTTCCTGATGCCCACAAGCAGAGTCTTGTGCTGCCAGGTCATCTGTTGCACTACGACACCTACATTGCTACGGCAAAGGTAGGTTGGAGTAAGCAGGGTGCCTGTTTTCTAGTATGCCCCCAACAGAAATGAATCCAGACACAATTTTTGACTGGGGTAACTACATTGGCACGACACCGGCGGACGTACCATATTCAATGGATGACGATCTTGGCGAAAAGTATTGCCTAAACAGCCTGATTTAGAATTCCCCTCAGGAATCATGGGGAAAAAACCCCTCACTGTCAACTTATTATTATAAATATTCTTGTAAGTCAATTTTATTGCTGACACTGCGTGTTGGGGTCATCAGCATGCTGTGCCCCCGCGCCCCAAAAGTCAAACTCCGCCTATGCTACACTATACTAAAAATAATAAAGATACTGACAGGATAAGCGGGAAACAATGACGACGACGAGGTACAATTAGGTACTGTTTTACATGACAAAAAAAAAAAACTGACAGAGATAAAATGGTGGACTTCGGCGTCTAAAGTCGAAATCACGTAACTCGCGCGTCGTACATACTGTACATCGTAACCCGGGTACTACCTGTAGATGAAGGTGTGTTGACAAAAAATATATACCATTTATTTAAATAATCTGATATTGTAAGCAGTTACTCACAATGTTACTCATTACTTGAGTATTCTTTTTAATGATTTTTTTTTTACTTGAGCAATTTTTTGGATGACTAATTATAATTTTACTTAAGTAATATTATTTAGAAGTAACACTACTCTTACTTGAGTAAAATGTTTGGTTGCTCTACCCACTTCTGCTTCCGGCGTAGGGTGACACGCTGTTCATCACAATAGTATTGATTGGGTGCTATGTGTATGGGTTGAGTTTACAAATACTGATCTTCTGCAGGTCAAGGTAGTCGGTAGTGTGGTGTACAGTAACTACAGTGTGAGAGTTCAAGTGATACCCAGCCCTCCTGTGGCCTCCATCCAGGGCGGTACTAACTTTTTCATTAACAACAAGAATGGCACAATGGTAATGCTGGATGGACAACATTCCTATAATCCTGATTTCCCTACAGATCCCGTCAGGTAGGTGAATATGCGTAATACAATTCAAAGCAGACATTAGTTCATATTTTAGTGAATGTTTCTTTGAAATTCTAGATTCGAATGGCTGTGTGAACCAGTTAGCTCCATCAAAAGTTCCTGCTTTAACCATCATGTTGCTACGAATGCTTCCGTGCTCACCTTTCCCATGAGCTTCTTGAAACACAACTTTGACCAGTTTCATTTCACACTCACCGTCCACAGTGGAGAGCTGTCAGGTTCCACTGAGGCTTTTGTCACGTTAACGCCAAACGTGGTTGGGTATGAGACGAGCATGACAATGATCCAGACACAACTGTAGGGCTGCAGCTATCGATTATTTTAGTAGTCGATTAATCGATGAACTAGTTAGTTCGAATAATCGAGTAATCGGATAAGAAACATGAAAAATTAAAATACCTGAGCTGAGCCTCAAACCGTGTAAAAAAATTTGATAACGATCTAAGCCCAACAAAAGAACAATTGGCTAACTTACGTAGCAAAAGTCCGCTAGCTTAAATGCTATAAAATGCTAACTTTTTTTTTGACAATGCTCAACAACAAATGGTTCAGACACATATTCCCCCAAAAAATGGCTAAATATACCTATACACTAAATTATGAATTCATTAAAAAACATTAGCTCAAACAAAAACTTAGCTTACGTTGGTCTTAACAGGGAGCAGTTGGATTCAGTCATGTGAAATGAGGCAGACCAGAGGGCAGTGTATCCACCCTAATCAATAAAATTAAATGCAAACACTTCCAAAATAAACCATTACAACACCACTTTAATTAAGCGAATACTCGGAGCAATAAAATTTAATTCAAATATTTTTTTCTTATCGAATACTCGAGTTAATCGATTAATCGTTGCAGCACTACACAAATGACAGAAATGTACAAAAAAAACAACAAAATATTTTTCTGATTGTTTACGATCCAGGAGGATCACTATATCCTGTCTCGAGTGTGAAGGAGACCAAGTAAACTGGGATCAGTCCATCTCAGTCAAAGCCACTTGTGAGGATTGTGAGGTTCCTTCAAACGGAATCCAGTACACATGGACTTTACACTTGGTTAATGCTTCCTCTAAACCTGTATTAGAAGGTAAATTATGTTTATTCAGTTTTAGTGGGAGTAAATTATAGTGTAGTATAATTGTACATTCAACTTTGTGTTCTTTTCTAGTCCCTTTTTGTATTGCCGTTGACCTCAGTACCCCATCCACCATCAGAGGTATGCAAAATATAAATAACTAAATAGGCTAAATAGGCGTCTGTTAACGTAACAACACAGCCTTATTTGTTTACCAAACTCTTGATCCCACTTCAAATCACGACCAAATCCATCTAAAGTCTTCATCTTCAGTACCAGTTCTGAGGAACTATGCCAACTCTGGAAGTAGAAGGCTAGCCATAGACTTCATAATGTATTGATGGGACACGGGACCTGCATTGCTGGCGAGGCCGTCAGAGCTGACCGAGTGGAATCGCAGACAAAGAGCTTTTTTCGTTGAAAATTCTCGTGAATAAATGCTTAAATCCCTGAATTCTACATAGATATGGATGTAAAACAGTGTAGATTCTTGGTTAAACGCAAAAAAAAACAAAACGTGCAGTTAGCATTCTTTTACGTAAATATGTTGAAGTACAATGCTAGTTTGTTAGTGAATGTAGCTAGCGGCCGCCTGATGTAAACAGAGCTTTTCCGGTGAAAATTCTTGTGAATAAATGCTTAAATCCCTGAATTCTTTATAGATATGGATGTTAAACAGTATCGTTGCTTGGTTAAACGCAATAAAAAAAAACGTGCAGTTAGATTTTATTCTACGTAAATATGTCGAAGTACAATGCTCGTCTGTTAGTAAATGTAGCTAGCGGCCGCCTGATGTAAACAGAGCTTTTCCAGTTAAAATTCTTGTGAATAAATGCTTAAATGCCCGGATTCTTTATAGATATGGACGTAAAACAGTCTTGATTCTTGGTTAATAGCAACAGCAAAAAACGTGCAGTTAGCATTTATTCTACGTAAATATGTCGAAGTACAATGCTAGTCCGTTAGTGAATGTAGCTAGCGGCCGCATGATGTAAACAGAGCTTTTTCGGTAAAAATACTTGTGAATGAACGCTTAAATCTCTGAATTCTTTATAGATATGGATGTAAAATAATCTTGATTCTTGGTTAAAAGCAAAAAAAGTGCAGATAGCATTTATTCTACATAAATATGTTGAAGTACAATGCTTGTCTGTTAGTGAATGTAGCTAGCGGCCGCCTGATGTAAACAAATCTTTTCCAGTGAAAATTCTTGTGAATAAATGCTTAAATGCTCAAATTTTTATAGATATGGACGAAAAACAGTCTCAATTCTTGGTTAAAAGAAAAAAAAGTGCAGATACTGTAGCATTTATTCTACGTAAATATGTCGAAGTAAAATGCTAGTCTGTTAGTGAATGTAGCTAGCAGCCGCCTTATGTAAGCAGAGCTTTTCCGTTGAAAATTCTTGTGAATAAATGCTTAAATCTCCGAATTCTTTATAGATATGGATGTAAAACAATCTTGATTCTTGGTTAAAAGCGAAAAAAGGTGCAGTTAGCATTTATTCTGCTGCCTGATGTAAACAGACCTTTTCCAGTGAAAATTCTTGTGAATAAATGCTTAAATCCCTGAATTCTTTATAGATATGGACGTAAAGCAGTCTTGATGCTTGGTTAAAAGCAAAAACCAAAAAAAAAACGTGCAGTTCGCATTTATTTTACGTAAATATGTTGAAGTACAATGCTAGTCTGTTTGTGAATGTAGCTAGCGGTCAGGTTTTATTGCTTCTTCCGCTACACATACGTCAGCAAAAGTAGTCCGGGCAAAACGTGATGCATAGAGCTGGCAAAATTAAATGATTCCTCGAGGCAAATAAAATTACTCGGATCAATTTTTCAACTCCAGTTGCTTGAGTTACTCGAGTATTCGTTCAGCTCTAGTCGTAACCCGGGGACTATCTATATTGTACATAAGTCACACCTGAATATAAATATGTCAAAGTACGGGGGGAAAAAGTGCAAATTTTAGTCCAGAAAATACGGTAATGACTCAAAAGTGATTTTTAAAAAGTTAATATTATTCACTGGAATCTACAAAGTTATGACTGTGACAAATAAAATGCAAGGCTGGAGTTTATAATGATGTGGTGATTTGGAATGAATTATTTACCAGATAATGCTTTTTATGGCTAGGAGAGAAGCACTCTTATCATTCCCAAGAGGAATTTAATCTTCTGGATTCTCTGTACTCGACTGCCTTCGTGGATGATACCGTCCATTTGGATCAGAGGAAAATTGGAAGGAAATTTGATATTGATTACGACTCCTCTACAGACTGGGAGAGTGCTGATGGACAAGGTATCTTCAAGGCGCCAGCATGATCTGAGTGTCATCATTTGTCAAATGTTATTGTCAAGCGCTTTTTCACCAGTGTGTGTTGAAGCCTGTGCTCTTCCGCAGATTATAATGTTGCTTTGCAAATGGCAGAGGGAGAGCCTGGAATCTCAGCAGGGAGACCAACAGGTATAAAGTGTATACCGTCATTTTGGCACTATAAGCCGCCACCCACCAAATGTGACACGGAAACGGCATTTGTTCATAGATAAGCCGCACTGGACTATAAGCCGCAGCTGTCCTCACTGTATTATGGGATATTTACACCAAAAGATATTAGCCGGTAACACTTCATTAGACAGCGGCATCATATGACGGTCAGAAGACCAAACAAACCACCATGAAGCTTTTAGCTAATTGGCTGCAAAGCTTCATTGCTTCAAGAAGCTTCATTTGGCCATCACTGCTTCCTTGGGGGAGACGGTCAACCTTTTATGCCACATGCTGTCAACGCTGTTGTTGTCCATCATGCCTCCTAGAATGCATTGCAGTGTAACATATAAATACCAATCAAAATTCATGTTCTTTGCTAATTATTTATTCAGTTAATGTTCCTTTTTGTTTAAATAATTGCTAGTTGCGGTATTTGGTAACACTATTTGACAGTGGCGCCATAAGACTGTCATTAGACAGTTAGACATAATTATGACTAAGCCTGTCGCAATATGCAATAATTCCATTTATCGCACGGTAAATAAAAACGAAGGCGTTAATTTTTCCGCTGCAATTTATCGCCTCGCGTGCACCTGCTGACGTGCTGTTAAAAGTTCGGCTTCCTCGTTACCAACTACGCAAAATGCATTTTAGTTCTGTTTTTAGTTTAGTGCAGTTTAAGTTTAGTGCAGGTGGAGGAAAAAAAAGAAAAGGTGACAGTGCAGATGGAGGAAAAAAAAGAAAAGGTGACAGTGCAGGTGGAGGATAAAAAAGAAAAGGTGACGCTTACCAGTGAAATGATGTGAATGATGGCAAAATATAAACATGGTGTGTGCATCCATGAACTGGGTCGTAGAATGCCGAGCTCGGCGGTCCCCCTCCGTTCGCCAGTCTTTATAAGTTAAGGTGATAGTTCTTATTGTGGTAACATCGCCTAACAAATCGCCAGCTTCGTCAGGTTTCAAATCATTTATTCCATTAACTCTCCGAGTGTCCACTGCTGTTGACGCCAGGATCAAAACAGAAAGTAAAATAGCGCTCTCCTGCTCACCGTCAGCCCCGCGGTGCATTCAGGTGCAGCAAAAAAGTCCGCCACATTAGAAGCCGATTCGTTACATTATTACAGGTACTGTACTGTATTATTGCTATTATTATATTATTGTTATTCTGATCTTTATTCATATTTTATGTGTTTTGCTCTTTGTAATTGCTATTTGCAATAGTAACAGCAGTATTTATTAAGGATGTAGTGTGGGTTTTTGGGCTGTGGAACGAATTATTAATTTGTTCATTCATTTTCCATGCCGCTTTGTCCTCACGAGGGTCGCGGAGTATTCTTATGGGAAAATCCTGCTCGACATACGACCATTTCGACTTACAAACAAGCTCCTGGAAGGAATTAACTTCGTATGTAGAGGTACCACTGTATTACACATGGAACGCCATAGCAGAAGCTATGAGGGGAAAAGTTTTCATTTGCCTGGATGCTTAAATTATTAAATGGAATTTTATTTTTCTTAAAAACACATTTTATTTCTTCTGTGTTTCTGTGCAAGTATTACTATTGTGGTTTTTTACTTAAAAGAGGCATGGTCTATTGTTTTTAGTTGTGATTTCCTAAAAAGTATTTTTGAATTTAAGAGTAAACATTTATTGCGTTTAAATGGGTGTACATGTTCTATTATTATATACTGTATTCTCACAGTGTTATTGTATTTTTATTTTTTAATTTGGGGGGTGCAATAATATCGCATATCGCAATAATTTATGAAATAAATTATCGCACACTAAAATTTGTTATCGCGACAGGCCTAATTATGACATGACACTGTCATGAGCATTAACGAATGCTTATAACAGTTATCATTCAGTTTCATTCGGGAAATGATCTCACTTTTGAATGGATGTAAAAGATCCGAGCTGGACATAAATGGAGTTGGTAACAGTATTTGATGGATGACACTTAATGACATCTGTCATAAGCATTCAGTAATGCCCATGATAGTGTCATGTCATAATTAGGATAGTCTTATGACAGTCTTATGACGCCGCTGTCAAATAAAGTGTTACCAAATACCATAACAAGCAATTATTGAAACAACTGGAACAGTCAATGAATAAATAATTAAATAAAAGAACATGAATTTTGATTGTTACTTACATCTGTAGTGCTGCAATGCATGCTGAATAATGATTGTTACTTACAGCTGTAGTGCTGCAATGCATGCTAGGATGCATGGGTTGCCTATTAACACAAATAAATCAACAAATAAGCCGCACTGGACTATAAGCCGCAGGATACAAAATGAACGAAAAAAGTAGCGCCTTACAGTCCGGAAATTACGGTAATTATTCCATTATGTAGTGCAACTCTAGTATGCACTGGTTCAACCACAATAATAAATATTTTAAATGGTGTATGATGTGATTAGATTCACCACGTCTCCCTTAAAAATTTTGAATTAAAAGTTACCTTAAGCTGCTTGGACTTTAAATATTGAAACAGTTTTAATTTGCCACATGGGAGTTTGGTGCACTCCCCTTGTATTTATTCAGATAATGAAGGAGGATGGCAGTGGGTTTAGAGCGGACTACCCAAATAAATTCAGTCAAGTAGCACAGTGTCCGAATGTGGTTTTGGGGGTGCCGGAGCCTATCCCAGCTAACTATGGGCAGTAAGTGGGGTGCACTCTGAACTCCGCTAGCAGTAAGCACTCCTAAGCTTACTATTAACCAAAAGGATAGGAAGAGGGAAGATAGGACAGATTTGAGTGTGACAGGGCAGGGTGATGTGTAATGGGAACCCAGTATTACAACCAATCACATGTGCCCATTAATTCGTCGACATCCTAATTTTGACCGTGTAATGGCTAAACTAGAGATGGGAACAGTAGCCCAAAATTTTACTCAAGTAAGAATAGTGTTACTTCAAAATAATATTAAGAAAAAGTAGTCATCCAAAAAATGTACTCAAGTACAAGTAAAAAAGTATTTGGTGAAAAGTACCAGTAAAATACCCAAGAAATGAGTAACATTGTGAGTAACTGCTTACGATGTTTGATTAAAAAAAAAATTCAACAATGGTATTTTTTTCTCAGTACTAAGTTATCTATATGAACTATATGAACTGTTCTTATTATACTGTACTCCTATTGCATTATTGGGGAATCACAGAAGTGCCAAAATTAAATAAATGAATAAGCAAATAAATTAAAATAAATCTAAAAGTATATTTCATCACTGACATTTACTTTTTGTCATGGAAAATCACAAACAATAAAAACAGGCAATTTTTGTCATTGAAAAACACAAACAGAAAAAACTGACAATTTTTGTCATTGACTTTTACTTTTTTTCATTGAAAAACACAAACGAAAAAAAACAATGGCAATTTTTGTCATTGAAAAACACAAATGGAAAAACAATGGCAATTTTGTCATTGACTTGTAGTTTTTGTCATTGAAAAACACAAATGGAAAAAACAATGGCAAGAGAGCATGAGTGCCCTCTAGTGGAGAAAATAGTTCCTAGTTTGAATAGGGAATCCAGTATTTCCTTCAAAGTTCATATTATGATCATATTATCCGGTTTTGATTCGTCAATCGGTGCCAAATAAGAACTGGGAGAGAGGTTAAAGTCCGCACTGTCGAGTCATGTTGAGTGCAGCGCTCTACGTCAAATACTTCATTTTTTACGGTAAAGACGCCACGTGATTGAAACAGGCTGGTGTGGTCATAGAACGGCGAGCTTGAGTCTGATTGCTATAATAGAGCCGCGTGACAATTGTTGCGACGTCTCATAGGTGAAACTGGTAGAGCTACTGTTAGCATCGCTGGAAAAATACCATTTACTAAAGAATATGCACCTTTAGCTGTCAATGTTCAGAGCCTGAGACCAGGAGATGACCCATCGTCTGACCAAGCATCACATGACCTCGAGGGGAGCAACCTTTTGGATTCTAGTCCCAGGATGGTGATTCGGGACCAAACCTTGCTAGACCTTCCTCGAGAGCCTGTAGAGGCCGGGTTGTTAGCTTCCTACACCGACACAGGTATTCGAGATACAGAAAATATCACCTCATTGCTTTGACAATGTTTATCATAACGCTGTCACAACTTTGCAGGACTTAGCTCCGAGTTGCTTAGCTTCATGCCTTTTAGTCTTAAGCCGAGCAGCATGTATATACTGGAAGTCATAGCAAGTGAGTCCTTCATTCAAAACATAAATGTTTGCTAAAATAACTAAATGCTGACCACATTGTACTGTTTTTTGTCTCTGTTAAAACAAAGAATCTCAAAGTATTATTTTAGGCCGGACTCAACTGTTCTTTAGAACGAAGCCCGTTCCTAAAGGAATGACATGCCAGGTGCAACCAAGAAAAGGACTGGAGTTGTACACACACTTTAGCATCTTCTGCACTTCAGGGAGAGAGGTAATAACATGTTCTACTGTCACAGTACAAATACTCATCTGAAGGTGACCTTTAATTATTTTTACTGACATTATTTTCCATAACCTTTAAAGTGCGTATGACATGACAAAAAAAAGTCTTAAATAGCATTATTATGTGAATGAGAATCATATTTTGAGACAATTCGACTATATACAAAAATTTGGCAAAGCGCAGATGACGAGAAATTAGTCTTTTTAATCTGCCGTTTAGCCCCACCTGTCATCATAGCGCTCTAGCATCCCCAGCTGGATGATGACGTCGGCAGGGTCAAGATTTCATCTGATTTAGAATTCAGCCCATTGAGGGGGAAGATTCAGAATGAGGAAAGTATGACAGAGAGCAGCAAAATGTAATTGTTTCAATCTCTCTACTCCAATATTATTACAGGATATTCTTTTTATCCAAGTATTTTTCCCCAATTGCTAAATAAATGGTATGGTCATGACAAATCACAGTCTTGTGCTAAATTGAATAATAAATATTAAAAATGCATTTATTCAGTAGGACATGGCAAAATTACTCCATAATGGTCAAAACTGTCCACTTCTTGGCACCTCCCAAACGATATTTTATGCCATCGGAGTTGGTCCGGCTTTTGTCATTTCCCTGCCCCGGTTCCGGAGAGCGTAAAATATACCAGGAGGCGAGACTGCTAGCCGACATTCTAACCAGAACCAAGTGACGTCTCAAAGTCTTATTTTCACTTTTCGAAGGGAAAAATCACACAAAACTACCTTGGATCATATCACACGGCGGCGGGGTTGTCGATTGTTTTTGCTGATCGGCAACCCGCCCGGCGGAGAGAAAGTTACAGCTCGTCGTTTCCCTGCTGCAAGCAGGAGAGCTTTTTTGCCTGGGAAGCAGCTGGAGAATGACCGCCGGACAAACTGGCCGATGTCGGGGGAGCGCGTAGTTGCCACATGGTCAACACGAATATGGCGTGAATTAATGCTTAACTACACAGCAAAGACGTAAACAGTGAGAGAGTTGCGTGCAGTTGTTGTGTGCAGCTAACGAGGCAAGATGTGTCTGAGGAGAACTTTTCTACATGTCCAGCCATGATCAAATATAAGTAAAATATTCCTTTATTTGAAGAAAGTTTGTACTGTTTACTTTGTTTTCGCGGCCATTTTTAACACAAAGTTTCAATTTCTGATGGAGTGGAAAATTTGACAGGAACACAAATACACACGAAGAGGGCAATAAGCCGAGTATAGTGCTATAGAGGACCGAGGGGGGTATATGACAAGCCGCCGGTCGTTGGCCGAGTGACATTCTCAGTGGACAAGGAGCATTGTCAGCCACAAAATGCAAGCCACCTCCATATTAAAACGTGCGCCATGATCCCAGTATTTGACATAATACAAAACACGATGTTTACTCACTTCCTTGTAAGTCCAATGGTCCCAAAGTTGTCGGCCGATCTCGGGGTGAACAGGCAATTTTTGAAACCCAAAAAGGCTCAAACGCCTCTCCCTGGTGCAGCTACAAAATCCTGCAGCCGTTTGGCTGGCGTGATGCGTAAAATAAACAAATTAATACACAAAATCAGCTGAATCCGCGGTCCATCTGCATGCTATAAAGCAATGCTGTATTATGAGATGCTGACCCGGGTGACGTCACATTTACATTCGTCCTAAACCCAAAACTGGAGCTGGAAGTCACTCTTTTTCATGGTGCGGGATTCAAAAATTGAATTAATAAAACGATCGCTTCCACACACATCCAAGTTGTCCATTTCATTCAGGAGCATAAAATACCGCATGAAATATGAAATAAACATGCTTTTTGGTGTCATACGCACTTTACTGCATGCTTGCACTAAATGGGCACAATTTCTTTTTTCAATCCAGATTCTCATTAATATTTGTTTTGAAGGACTTACTGTACGAGTACAGTTTTAGTGTCGGCAGCAAACCTTCCAGAATGTTGTACCAGGGGAGAAACTTCGAGTACTACTTCAGCCTCCCGTCTGGACATCCCTCTAATGACTATAAAGGTGCTATATATTTGTTTAGTCCCACACATGGCAGACCTGACGCATTTCTTTTTTAAATAGTGACTGTATATACAAAAATCAAAAGCAGCATGCATGGATCATCTACCAACGTCTGCCCTGTAACTGTCCAAGTCTTGCCCAGCTTCCTCAGAAACGATTCCTTCCATAATCCTGATGTTGCGTTGTAAGTACTATTTTAAATATCATCACTTTTTTCATGGGTGCTGAGGATCGTATTCTGTTTTTCCCCATCCAAAAACAGCCGTTTCGGTCCAAATTTGCCCAATGGCAGTATACACGCATGCTGGATAGTTAACGTACTACTACTGGGCTACTACAAAGACAGCGTTCTATTTCACCTACAGTGTGTTGGAGTTTTTGTATTGGAAATAAAAGTGTCTGTAAATTATAAAGCAAATCCCTATCCAATCAGCCTCGGTTTAACAACCACTTTTCACAACACACAAATAAATTGTACATGAATATCCAACAACGCTCTGCACAGCGGCAGATCAACTGCATCAAGAAACAATAATATGGCTACACTGAAAGCTATATGACGTTCTCCACGGTCTAAATCTGCAACTAACTTTTCAAAATTATCTTCATTTTCGAGCTCAGATTGAATTTCAGAAGATGTTGAAGGGAATAGTATATTTTCTCGTATTTCCCGATCAACTGTTTGTATTACCCCAATACACGATTATCAATCAGGGAATAGTTTTGTTTCTCCGATTTACTGTTTGACTGTTTGTATTACTGTAACACACCCAATATAAAATAAATAGTACTTACACCATAGTTTAAGGAAAAGAAGCAGAACATAGGGCATAAGTGATACATGAAGCCTTCTTATCACGGAAGCCCAACGTGTGCGTCATGCAACTGACTGAGCAAGATTGACGTTGACGAGACAAGACACCTACAAGCCCACGTCTGCACCATCAATCAGTTCTTCCAGAGAGTCCAGAACAAATGGCGGGACGTCCTGTCCCAACACAAGGAACGCCCAATATCCAACTGATAACACGACTGATAAGACTCTAAGAACCCCTTTGATCCTGAGGCGGGCAAAATCTCCCACTGCAGTTGCCCCAGTAACGGTAACTTAGCAACTGTGACGCACGAACTAAACAGCCCAAACTGCGATAGAGGATTATCCTAAACACACCGTTTTTCCTTCCCTGCCCATGGCCCGCCCCGCGAGAGCCTTCAAAAGACTGAATGTTTAACCAAGCATTGTCATTTTTTTCTCGGGAACCTTTTTTTGACTTGTTATATGGTGACCTTTGAACGAGTCTGCCTCCTCGCTTGAGTCTGTTTCTGTTTTGCCTTGCCGTTTGATCGCTGTCGACCTGAATGAATTGTCAACTTGTGCTTCGAAGCCTTTTTCCAGCTTTCAAAATGTAGTCAGTACAAGGGGATAAGACTAAGGTGAACGCGCGGAATTTGGCCTTTTGGCCGGGTTGTCGGGTCGGGACTGTGCCAGCGCGGGTCCGGCAGTTCGGCTGGCGTGATGTTGGCAATATGGCTAAAAGATTCCTTCAATTCCTTCAATGTCTTGATATTTTGTTAAGAAAAATTGCTAATACATTTTGCGGCATGCCTCCTCTGTCAACAGTTACCTTTTTCATTCTAATAGCGCCTTATCCAACGTGACCTGGTGTCATGTGGCAACAATGTTATTAACAAAAAACAAAAAAAAAATCAACATATTTATTTAATCCCCAGAATTAAATAAACTATTGTTACAATGTTTTATTTATTGATTTATTTTTAACAAAAATAAATGGGAAAAAAAAAGAATCTACCAAAACACTTTTTATCTCTCTAACACCAGGGAGTGCTGCAGCACCCTCAGCACCTCACTTAGCACTCACTTAAAATTAAATCATCCCCATTGTGTAACCCCTCCTTTTGTTTTCAGGTCCCAATATGGGCTAAACAACCTCTCTGCGCTGATTATGCTTGGGAACAATGCAGAGATTTGCAATTATGTGAGTTTGTTATCCAGCATCCTGAACAGACTCAGTTTGGACAGCCAGGCAAACCAACAGACTCAGAGGCATATGCGTAGTGTGCTCATCAGCACTATGTGCTATCTGGAAATTAGAGACCAGGTACACACGGACAGCAAAACACTCACGCAAGCCAGTATGTGGACAAAAGTATAAAGAGAAGTGTGTAAATTTAAGTACCGTATTTTACACACTATGAGGTGCACCTAAAAACCTTTCATTTTTCCAAAAGCCGACAGTGCGCCTTATAATCTGGTGCGCCTTATGTATGGATCAATATTAATTAATCATGGCATGACATCCCCTTTAGCATACAGTGCTGGCCAAAAATATTGACACCCTTGCAATTCTGTCAGATAATGCTCAATTTCTCCCAGAAAATGATTGCAATTACAAATGCGTTGGTAGTTTTATCTTCAATTATTTTGCTTGCAATGAAAAAACACAGAAGGGAATGAATTTTTAAAAAAAATAATTATCATTTTACACAAAATTCCAAAAATGGGACGGACAAAAGTATTGGCACCCTCAGCCTAATACTTGGTAGCACAAAGTTTAGATAAAATAACTGCGAACAATCGTTTCCAGTGTCCATCAATGAGTTTCTAACAATGAATGCTGCCTTCTCCAAACTACCATTTTCAGATCTTTCCACAGGTTTTCTATGGGGTTCAGCTCTGGACTCATTGCTGGCCACTTTAGAAGTCTCCAGTGCTTTCTCTCAAAGCATTTTCTAGTGCTTTTTGAAGTGTGTTTTGGGTCATTGTCCTCCTGGAAGATCCATGACCTCTCAGGGAGACCGAGCCGTCTCACACTGGGCACTACATTATGCTGCAAAATTTGTTGGTAGTCTTCAGACTTCATAATGCCATGCACACGGTCAAGCAGTCCAGTGCCAGAGGAAGCAAAGCAACCCCAAACATCAGGGAACCTCCACCATGCTTGACTGTGGGGACCGTGTTCTTTTCTTTGAAGGCCTCGTTTTTTTCCTGTAAATTCTATGTTGATGCCTTTTCCCAAAAAGCTCTACTTTTGTCTCATCTGACCAGAGAACATTCTTCCAAAATATTTATGGCTTTCTCAGGTAAGTTTTGGCGAACTCCAGCCTGGCTTTTTTATGTCTATGGGTCAGAAATGGGTCTTCCTGGGTATCCTACCATAGAGTCCCTTTTCATTCAGATGCCGACGGATCGTACGGGTTGACCTTGTTGTACACATGGACTGCAGGACAGCTTGAACTTGTTTGGATGTTAGTCAAGGTTCTTTATCCATCAACCACACAATCTTTCGTTGAAATCTCTCGTCAATTTTTCTTTTCCGTCCACATCTAGGGAGGTTAGCCACAGTGCAAGGGGCTTTACACTTATTGATGACACTGCGCACGGTAGACACAGGAACATTCAGGTCTTTGAAGATGGACTTGTGGCCTTGAGATTGCCCATGCTTCCTCACAATTTTGCTTCTCAAGTCCTCAGACAGTTCTTTGGCCTTCTTTCTTTTCTCCATGTTCAATCTGGTACACACAAGGACACAGGATAGAGGTTGAGTCAACTTTAATCCATTTTAATTGGCTGCAAGTGTGACTTAGTAATTGCCACCACCTGTTATGTGCCACAGGTAAGTAACAGGGGCTGTTAATTACACAAATTAGATATGATTTTTCAAAGGGTGCCAATACTTTTGTCTGGCCCATTTTTGGAGTTTTGTGTCAAATGATAATGATTTAACTCTCCCCCCATCTTCTTTTGTGTTTTTTCATTGCAAGAAAAATAAATGAAGCTATTACTACCAAAACATTTTCTGGGAGAAATTAAGCATTATCTGACAGAATTGAAGCGGTGCCGATACTTTTGGCCAGCACTGTAATATGTCAACCAGTAAAGTAAGACCCCTGACAAGTCTCAAAATTTTCGGTGGCCTGGTACTTTAAATTGTACTTTACATTCTGCTGATCATTTATACCTGTTATTTGTTGCTAGGACTCAATGGTAGACAACATAAGCATTCTCAAAGATCTTCTAAAATTTACAAAACAAGTAAGTTTTCCCTAAAAACAAACTACAGTTCAGTAGTTAATGTTGGCTGATAAAACACTTAACACTGTAATATGTTTCTTAGGTAACATTAGCAAGTGTCAGACAAGTGGCTGCTCATGTGCAGGCCATCTCAGAGCAGCTTCCTGAACTCAGTGCTCCAAAACAAATGGACCAGAGGACGCTTAAGATGCTGGTCACCGTGTTATCATATTGCCTGAGGGCTGCTGTCCCCGCTCATAGTGTTGCTGATGATACAAGCAAGGTGGCATCAGAACAACAAGATGGAGTAAACCCAGGAAAGGACATTACACAGCTGCTTGTGGAAAATATTCTACAAACCGCCACTGACCTGATTCTGGTGAGATGTCATGCTTAAATATGAATAACTTTTGTATTTACTCTATTTTTAACAATTTATTATTATATTTTTTTAGACGCACACCTTGTTCAACAGAATCCAAGAGCACAGGGTCAGTGGTGGCCTCATTTCCCTATTTATTTCACAACAGAACTCATCAGTGTCAGTTATCAGCAGTGACTCAGCAATATTTTACATGCCTGCACCCCTTATTCATTCTCTAAGAGGAGAGTGTATTCTCAGTCTCATTAATGAACTCCAACACTCACCTTGGACCCGGGCCCGCGATCCTGTCAGGGTGAGCAGAGTGTGGCGATATAAGCTTACTAACTCAATACATCATTGATCATTTGATTTTTCTGTTTTGTAGATAGGTGGACCAGTCGTTGAATTGAGTCTGTATAAATGCAGCACAGGGAGAAAAATCGCAGTACGGTCGCTTGTTCAGCCAATCGTTGTGGAGATGCAAACAAGGAAAAACAATGTTTGTTGCTTATATGTATCTAGTCAGCACCAGAGGTGGGTAGACTAGCCAAAGATTTTACTCAAGTAAGAGTAGCATTACTTATATTACTGAAGTAAAAGTAATCATCCAAAAATGTACTCAAGTACAAGTTAAAAAGTATTTGTTGACAAAAAAAAACTCATTTAATGAGTAACATTGTGAGTAACTGCTTACAATGTCAGATTTTTTTTCTAAATGTATTTTTTTGAAATAATATTTTTTTTCTCAGCACAGCTTCATCTATATGAACTGTTATTATTATACTGAACTATAGACCAGTGGTCCCCAACCTGCCAGCTTATAGCCACATATAATTGACTTGGTTGTAGGCTCCTCTTCTGGCTCATCAGGTGGCATTTTCCCCCTATAAAAGCTGTCCAAAGACGTCACCGCACACAGCCAACAGCAGTTAACGTTACTTTTATACATTGACTTTAATGGCAGCCAACCACTAGATGGCGGCGTACGCAAATCTGTACTAAGATTAGTCAAGAAGCACAGGCCAGATTGCCATCATTAACAAATTACATAGACTTCATAATGATGCATTTTGAAACGTTGTAAAAAATCTATGGGAGAAATTAACCGCTACTGCATTGGCGTCATAATTCGCAATATTCACGTAAAATAAATGCCAAGAAACGAGACTGTTTTACTTCCATATCTATAAAGAATTCGGGGATCTAAGCATTTATTCACAAAAATTTTCAACGTAAAAAGCTCTTTTATGTAAGGCTGCCGCCATAGTGTCTAACAGACTAGCATAATTCTTTGACATATTTACGTAAAATAAATGCTAACTGCCCGTTTTTGTTTGTTTGTTTTTTTTTTTTTTTTTGCTTTTAACCAAGAATCGAGACTGTTTTACACCCATATCTATAAGAATTCGGGGATTTAAGCATTTATTTACAAGAATTTTCAACGTAAAAAGGTCTTTGTGATGATAAAGCAGCGCCACAGTGGCTTAAAGACTAGCACCACATTTGACATATTTACGTAAAATTCATGCTAACTGCCCGTTTTTTTTTTTCTTTTAACCAAAAATCGAGACTGTTTTACACCCATATCTAAAAGAATTCAGGGATTTAAGCATTTATTTACAAGAATTTTCAACGTAAAAAGGTCTTTGTGATGATAAGGCGGCGCCACAGTGTCTTAAAAACTAGCACCACGTTTAACAGATTTACGTAAAATTCATGCTAACTGCCCGTTTTTTGTTTTTAACCGAGAATCGAGACTGTTTTACATCCATATCTTTGAAGAATTCAGGGATTTAAGCATTTACTCACAAGAATTTTCAATGTACAAAGGTCTTTGTGATGATAAGGTGGCGCCCCAGTGGCTTAAAGACTAGCATCATAGTTTGCAATATTTACATAAAATATATGCTAACAGCCCATTTTTTTTTGCTTTTAACCAAGAATCGATACTGTTTTACATCCATATCTATAAAGCTCTTTGTCTGTGTTTCCACTCTGTCGGCTTTGAGATAGGAGATAGGCCCCCTATGAAACGGCCCCGCGCCCAGTGTCCCATCATTATCATTATGAAGTCTATGCAAATTATTTATTATTTCTCTGTGGCCCTGTAGCAAATGCCCCACGGACTGATACCAGTCCCTGGCCCGGTGTTTTGAAGATCTCTGGCTGAGCCTATTATTACTATTATTTCAAAATAATGACAAAAAAACCCCATAAAATGTAGACCTGAACTCTATGACCCATTTCCCATCCAAAGAGCATGAGTGCCCTCTAGTAGTGCAAAAACATTGTTACATCTGAATGGTATAATTGAGTCATGTTGCAAAATCTCATTGGTGAAACTAGTAGAGCTACTGTCGGCACCTGAGGCAAAAATCAAGTCAAAATGTTGAATAATGAGGAAAAATGTAACGACTAGTGTAGCCCAAAGTAGTGAAATAGTAGTGTTTCTTCTTCATACATCAACTCAAGTAAAAAGGATTGTGTGGTAAAACTACGATAAGAATATAATTTTTCTCAAAAAGTTACTCAATAAACTTTTCTGAATTACTGAATATAACGCCCTTCTACCCACCTCTGGGCAGCAACATTTTCACACATTATAGCAGTGTTTTTTAAGTTTAAGAAAAAAATGTTTTACCCCATATCACTAAAATTTTTTACATTAGGCCGAAACTTAGCGGGGATTTAATTAGTCGGTGGAGTTGATTTCAACAAATTGCGTGCAGTTTGGTAGTTGTATGTTCATTTTAGGGCTCCGGCGTTGCTAAGCTAGCAAGGGTCCTGTCTTAGCATGCCAATAAAAAATGATATTAACAGATCAATCAACTCCACAGACTAATTAAACCCACTCGAAGATTCAGGCTAATGTCAAAAATTCTGAACTTCTGCTTTAAGTGATCTTGTGCCTCATAGAAGGATGCCACACATGACCATGTCCTACTACGAAACCGCATCAACTATCACAGCTTCAACATTACCCAGGAGCATTTACAGCAGGCCATCCAGTTGAGCGTAGCATTCACGCTGCCACTCAAACGGCCATTTCCCATCATGCTGCTTTTCCGGTACAGTTTTGATGCAGTTGTTTTGTAACTGTGTCTTTAGCCGACTTTTTCCTTGTTGTAGGATGTTTGCAAAACCGACCCCTAGCATGCACCACCTACGTAAAGTTCACCTTTGGGAGACCAATACCACTCGCATCACCTTTCCTCAGTACTACCTCAATAGTAGGTTTTTCTTCCAAACTGTCATTTTTTCCCCTCTAGATTACTATGGATTGAACTGATCATGAATTCAAATCTAGCTCCAGGGGTTGGCTACCTGGCTTTATTAAACAGCAACTTTGGTAAACCACTCAGGCACCTGAGCAGCCAGATCAAATACACTTTAGCGCTGGACGCCAACCAGTGCTTGTCCTTTGACCGCTCAGTGGGGGCCTGGACTCAACTGAGCTGCAGTACACAACAAACAGATAGAAGTGATGCTGTTAACTGCAGGTACTGTAAGGATTTTCATATTTACACACTAAAGAAATTCTGCTCAACTTGCCGTCTGCTGTCTGTCCCAGTTGCCACCGTTTGAAGGCGCTAACCGTGGTGCAAAATCAGATTCTGACTTACTATGAAGCAGATGACCTGGACCCGTCACTTAGGTGACCTTCCCCTCAATGCTGTATACTGAAAAAAGAAATATATACATATGTAAATGCATGTACTTTACTTTTTTTCCAGTGAGTCCAATGATTTGACTGTCTTGGTCGGCCTATTGCTGTGTGCGTGTCTGTACATCCCGGCATGGGTGGCTTGCAAACAAGAAGACATCATCTCCCAGAGGAATCAGCGATTCCACTACTTGAATGACAGCAGTCGACTGGAACCACATCATTATGCTGTTACCATCCACACTGGACTCTGCTCAGCGTACAGACTAAGTTCCAAAGTACTACCATCTTTGTTGGTCTTAAACTTTGAACAATTTCTTCAACATAAACCTAGAGGCATGCAATTAGAGATGTTTAATTTTTTTAATTAACTGAAAAAACTCTTATTGATTTGTCAGCTAGAGTATTCGTTTTTATTGCAGGAGAATTGTAGTGTAAAAACAAAAGATAAGAAAGTGTTCTGAATAACAGCGATTTTGTACAGAGCCTCTAAAGGGTCATTGACAGAATAAATGAAATAAATTCAAACCATCTGGTGCGCACCAGATAGTATGTGATGCGCACTAGAAACTATCTGGTGTACACCAGACAGTATGTGGTGCACACTGAAAACTATCTGGTGCGCCCTAGACAGCATGTGGTACGCACGAGAAACTATCTGGTGCGCAACAGACAGTATATGGTGCACCCTATAAACTATCTGGTGCGCAGCAGACAGTATGTGGTGCGAACTAGAAATAATCTGGTACACACCAGATAGTATGTGGTGCGCACTACAAACTATCTGGTGCACACCACAAACTAGCTGGTGCGCACCAGATAGTATGTGGTCTGCACTAAAAACTGTCTGGTGCACACCAGGCAGTATGTTGTGCGCACTACAAACAATCTGGTGTGCACTAGAAACTATCTGGTGAACAGCAGAAACAATCTGGGGCGCACCAGACAGTATGTGATGCGCACTACAAACTATCTGATGCGCACCATTGATCTGGTGCGCAAAAGATACTATGTGATGCGCACTACAAACTATCTGGGGCGCACCAGACAGTATTTGGTGCACACTGAAAACTATCTGGTGCGCCCTAGACAGCATGGGGTGCGTACGAGAAACTATCTGGTGCACACCAGGCGGTATGTGGTGCACCCTATAAACTATCTGGTGCGCAGCAGACAGTATGTGGTGAGAACTAGAAATAATCTGGTACGCACCAGATATCATGTGGTGCGCACTACAAACTATCTGGTGCACACCACCAACTAGCTGGTGCGCACCAGATAGTATGTGGTCTGCACTAAAAACTATCTGGGGCGCACCAGACAGTATGTGATGTGCACTGCAAACTATCTGATGCACCCTAGACAGCCTGTGGTGCACATGAGAAACAATCTGGGGCGCACCAGACAGTATGTGGTGCACCATGAAACCTATCTGGTGCACCCTAGACAGCCTGTGGTGCGCACGAGAAACAATCTAGTGCGCACTAGGAACTATCTGGTGCGCACCAGATAGTTTGTGTTGTGCACTGTAAACTATCTGGTGCGCACCAGATAGTATGTGGTGCACCCTATAAACTATCTGGTGTGCAGCAGACAGTATGTGGTGCGAACTAGAAATAATCTGGTATGCACCAGATAGTATGTGGTGCGCACTAGAAACTATCTGGTGCACACCACAAACTATCTGGTGCGCACCAGATAGTATGTGGTCTGCACTAAAAACTATCTGTTGCACACCAGGCAGTATGTGGTGCGCACTACAAAAAATCTGGTGCGCACCAGATAGCGCACTACAAACAATCTGTTGCGCACCAGATAGTATGTGGTGCACACTATAAACTATCTGTTGCGCACCAGACAGTATGTTGAGTGCACTAGAAACTATTTGGTGCGCACTACAAACTATCTGGTGCGCACCAGCCAGTATTTGGGCCACACCACAAACTACCTAGTGCGCACCAGGCAGTATGTGGTCCGCACTATAAACATTCTGGTGTGGACCAGATACTGCCTGGTACGCACTATAAACTATTTGGTGCACACCAAACAGTGTGTGGTCCGCACGACAAACTATCTGGTGCACACCAGACTGTATGTGGTCCACACAAGAAACTATCTGGTGCGCACTAGGAACTATCTGGTGCCGAGACAATGTAATGGAGACGATGTGCAAGTAATGTAGTAATATCTCTTTACAGTATTAATCACGTGTTCACCAGGTTTACATAGCACTGTATGGTGGCGATGGCAAGTCACAGACTAGAGAACTGCACGTCCCAGGATGCACTCTGTTCAGGAGGAACTCGCGAGATACTTTTATAATCAGGTTACTGCCAAGCATATTCGAATATCTGTTTTGCAACATGGCAAAAACTTGAAGTTACTATACATGATATGAAAATAATGTCTTCACTGATACCACAGTGCGGCAGATAGCCTTGGTCCATTGTGGGGAGTCCACATCTGGCATGACAACTCAGGACTTTCGCCTCACTTGTACCTCAAACTCGTGGAAGTATCTGAGGTGAGGCTCTCCTATTGTGTTATGTTATGCCAAGGCCATGCTTTATGACCTCGTGTAACCACAGCTTGGGCGAACTAACATGGAGGAGCGAACGTGGCTCTTTGTGAGCCAGTGCTGGTTGTCTGTCAGCAAAGACGATGGACAAGTGGAGAGAATGCTTCGTGTTTGTACTCATGGAATTGGTCTGCATCAGGTACTTGAATACAAACAAACATGAAGTTATTGATTTTCATTGACTACATTTTACAGCATGTATCTGTACTTTTTATTCCACTACTTTTCAAATTTTCGCCTGCGTTAATCGTTACTTTTGTTTATTTGGTTTTCTTTCATTGTGAATCAATAAGCCCTGTGCAACTATACCGTTATTGAGCACTAGAGGGAGCAACACGAGTACTAGCAAGATTAGGCAGGTGAAAAAGATATTGACCAATAGAAAACAACAGTGAGAGCAGCGCTTCAAATGGGTGCTGTGCACTCTTGTACAGTGGGTGGGGCTATGCACCTGATAGTTGCTTGCATTCCGCTATTAAGATAAGTTTGGTTTTCAGTGTGGCTTATTTGTTGATTTATTTGAGTTAAAAGGTAACACCTTATTTGACAACGGCGTCATAAGACTGCCATAAGACCGTCATAATTATGACATGACACTATCATGGGCATTAACGAATGCTTATGGCGGTTGTCATTTAGTGTCAGCTGGCAAATTATGTCACCTACTCCATTTATGTCCAGCTGGGATCTTATACATCTATTTAAAAGTGAGATAATTTGCTGGATAACACAAAATGACATCCGTCATAAGCATTCATTAATGCTCACGGTAGTGTCATGTCATAGTTATGATGTTCTTATGACAGTTTTATGGCGCGGCTGTCAAATAAAGTGTTGCCAAATACCATAACTAGCAATTAATGAAACAACTAGAACAGTAACTGAAGAAATATTTCGCACAGAACATGAATTTTGATTGTAATTTACAGTTGTAGCGCTGCAATGCATGCTAGGAGGCATGTTGGACGACAACAGGTGGCAACAGAGGTTGACTGTCTTCCCCAGGGGAGCGTTGATGGCCAAATGAAGCTTCTTGAAGCAATGAAATTTTGCAGCTTCAACGCTTCATTTGGTACTATGACTGTCTTATTATGCCGCTGTCAAATAAAGTGCTTCCAAATACCATAACTAGCAATTAATGAAACAACTAGAACAGTAACTGAAGAAATATTTAGCACAGAACATGAATTTTGATTGTAATTTACAGCCGTAGTGCTGCAATGCATACTAGGAGACATGTTGGACGACAACAGTGTTGACAGCAGGTGGCAGCAGAGGTTGACTGTCTTCCCCAGGAGAGCAGTGACGGCCAAATGAGGCTTCTTGAAGCAATGAAACTTAGCAGCCAATTGGTTCAAAGCCTCATTTGGTCTTATGACAGTTTTATGATGCCGCTATCAAATAAAGTGTTACCAAATACCATAACTAGCAATTTATGAAACAACTAGAACAGGAACCGAAGAAATATTTATCGCAGAACGTGAATTTTGATTATAATTTACAGCTGTAGCGCTGCAATGCATGCTAGGAGGCATGTTGGACGACAACAGTGTCCAAATAGACACTTGAGGCACGCTTTTAATATCCAACATTCACGTCTTTTTATTCCCCTGCCTGCAGATGTTACAACTCACTTTCTGCTCCTACATGACTGACCTACACATGTGGATGTCTGTGTACAGCTGCCCCCGACCCCACTCATTCACACATAGGCAAAGACTTAGCGTTTGCCTCCTGCTATTTGCGTTGTATTCGTGTGTCAATGCACTAATCATATCCCAAATGGATGAAGTGGTAGGTTGAAGCAATACTAGATCAAATTTAGCAACAGAACTGCAATGCTGAGGTTCTTTTTTTACAGCTGTATTGTGAGGTGGGGATGACTGCCTTATCATCCGTGTCTTTAACAACCGGAGCATTAAGTGCAGCGGTGGCGTTGCCTGTGGCAACATTGATAACATTACTCTTCCGAGTGCACAAAGTGAAGCTAACCGTGGATGAGGGAGTAACACAGACTGATCAGAACTTTTGTGAAGGTGATGTTTATTTCAGGATGCAAAAGAATGTTTCATTACAGGTTGTATTAGCTTATTAATGTCTCCCAATGTGATGTCTTTGCAGTGGATGACACAGAGGCCTCCAATCAGAAATATCAGGTTATATCCTCAATAACTCACTCTTCACATTTTTTCCATTTAGCAAAGGAATCATTTTTATTGTAGGATGTGGAGGAGCCGGTCGCAAGGGATGTGTTTAACAAGGAAAGTGGAATCCAGACAGAAGTTATTCAGAAGCAGAATGGTGATCAAGAAGAAGCCATTTCCAAGGATGGAAGTGAGAGAGGCTGCTTTCGAAATCGCAGGCATCTTTGTGGTTTTAACAAGCTAAGCTGGAGTCATGTGAGACCAAATCGTCTGTGGTGTTACTACATGGCCTGGGCATTGTGCCTGTTCTTGTCCTTTGCTGCTCTACTGCTCTCTGCACTGTTGGGACTCAGGTACAGTATTTGCATACGTCCAGTATACCGTATTGGCCCGAATATAATACGGCCCTGATTATAAGACGACCCCCTGTTTTTCAAGACTCAAGTTTGAAAAAGATTTTTTGAACACCAAATTTTTATACAGAAAATAATTACAGTTAGGGTTGTTCCGATCATGTTTTTTTGCATTATCGAGATAAAGTTGATAACCCTACCTTAAGCCTAAACTAAAGACTCTGGATGAGTGTAACATATTATGTCTGTAACGTTAAATACAATTATAAAATGATTTAATCAAAAATATATATATATAAAAAAAAAGGCATGGCCGATATTTTTTTGCCGATTCCGATTTTTTGAAAATGACGTGACCGGACCCGGGACATCTCTAATTACAGTACATCTGAAACAAATGATTATAACAACATATTTGAGAGAAAAAGCATGTTTTTTTGCCTCAATCAAATCTTAATATCTGAACATTTAAATATGTAAACGAAAGTGCAATCACATACGTAAATGAATGGCTTCTGGTTTTTGAAATGTAAATAAACCAATCTATTGTGACAAAATTGCAATAACTGAATTAACCATCAAAGTGAAGTCTAACTGTAACTGTAGTCTTGAAACAAATCAGAATAAGGAAAAACATTGCAATAAAATACTGGTTAAAGTTGAGAGTAGCTGAGATCTGTCATGACAGAACATCGCTTCAATGATATCTGGCGCCATCTAGCGTCGTGAGTGGGTATAATGTCTAGACCGCGAATATAAGACTACCCCCGCTTTTTCAGTCTTATTTCAATGCAAAAACACCGTCTTATATTCGGGCCAATACGGTAATTGTGTAAAAACCTCTTTCTCACAAGATGTGCAACAGTTACTGCAGAAAAGTATATAAACACACCCATGCCACTGTGTAGGGAAATTGTGAGAATGGTTTGAAGTTATGGTTACCTCCAAGACTAGCCCCATTTGTTTCACACGTTGGCACGTTCAGCCAAACACTGACTTAGCTTATTCTGTTATCATCGGTGCTGATTAAAACCCTCACGAAATCCTCTATTCGCCCCTATGCAATATCAATCCACAGTTCCAGACCCACAAATAGAATATAATTTGGTCAAGAGCGTAGCTTTGCATAGGTATAGACTTCATAATATATTGACGGGACACGGGGCATGGGGCTGATGAATAGGGGGGCTCTCTCTGTCAAAGCTGACCGAGTGGAAACACAGGCAAAGAGCTTTTTATGTTGAAAGTCAAGGGGGACACTAACATGAAAAAAAAATCTGTGAAATGAAATCACACATCTGAATTTTATTAGGGTACTTTGGTTCGAGTCTTGGGGTAGTCTAGTATGAGTCAAATGTAGCTCGGTCCTTGGATATATCTGTTTTTTTTCCATTAATAATTTCCCAAATCACTTTTATATTTCAATACTTTAGTTTGAGTCTAGGGGTGCTCCGGTGTCCCCCAGAAGTGGACCCATTCTTGGATGGCTCCCTGTTCTTTTTAAGAAAGGGACTTGCTCTCTGACGGGTTTGCCTTACTGTAGCTTGACTTTTTTATTCCTTGTAGAGGCTGGCCTGACCGCAGTAGTTTTGCAGGTTAGCAAGTTAATACAGTTTAACATTATGGTAATTCTGATGCAGGTCTGACTTTCAGTGGTAAGATTAGTGGTGTTTCCCCCATCTCTGCAACATTGATGTCTTTTTATGTTATTCACAGTGGCTACTGCTAGCCAAAAAAACTTCTAATACTCCTCCTCTTCAAAGGGTGCAGAGGAGGCGGCATTATGTCGACATTCTTGCCTTAAACTCAACAGAAATTAACCTGAAATCCACGGCGATTTATTGACCGCCATCACAATTTTGTCATTTGCATCATGTGAGATTCTTGTGTTTCTAATATTTTGCCATTATTGTGTTTTGCATGGATACTAAGTATACTGAGTATTCAGTTAGTGGTTTTTTTTTGGGTATCCAGGTTCAACAATAATAAGCTGCAACTTTGGCTACATTCTCTCGTCATTTCCTTGTTGTTATGCATCTTCCTCATCCAGCCAATTGTGGTAAATCATTTCCGCTTTTTATAAAATAACATATTTTACTTCAATACTGCATAACATGTTGATCTTTCTCTCAGATCTTTGCAATTGCTGTGACTGTCTCTATTTGGTACAGAAATAGAACAGACTTTCACCGTCCATCTAAAATATTTTTTAAAGCAGAGGAGCAGAACATTTCTGCCATATCTGAGAGAGGCTCAAACTATGAAAAGGTGATAATAGCATTGTTTCATAAAAAACTTAAAGCCACCATTCAAACACAATAACTTCGGATTTTCAGCTTCTTGAACAATGTCAGCGAGCAAGATTTCTCAGGCTTGTGAGTCCACCAAGTGTTGAAGAGCTGAGGTTGACTCGAGCACAGACAAGACGTGAGGCTTTGATTCGTAAAACCTTCAGGTAAGCAAACGTTACTTTGTAAATGAATGAATGAATGATTATTTAATGAATTGCTGGACAATGGTGCGTCACGAGGACTTGGGCAGGAACCCTTATTTAAGCACATTTCATTGACAATGTATATCTCTTGTCTTTGTCTTTCAGGGATTTGTGCTTCTTTGTTGCCATGTTCCTCCTGATGTTGTGCATTTCCCGCGGCAGCTCATTCAGCGACCACTACCGCCTGAATAATGCTGTCCGACAACAGTTTACTGGGTAATCAACACAAACCACTGTTGTTTTTTTTGGCACCCCTTTTAATTGTCGTCTTAGTCTTTTTGGCGATAATACTTATTAGTCTTAGTTATATTTTAGTCATCTCAAAATGTGTTTGTCTTTGCCTAGTTTTTGTTGATGAAAACACAAGACTAATTTCGTCTAGTTTAAATCGACGCTTGGTAAAAATGATTTTTTTCTTATTATTATACTAATATTATAAATTTAAAAAATGTACTCCAAAAATAAATAAAGGTTTCCAACTATTTCGAATGAGCATTGACAGATGAGCAAATATTTTAGCGTCTATCTGCAAGGACACCGCCATATTGGTGATAATACACACTAAGTGAGAAAACAGTAGACTGTTTTCAATTAATTATACCCACCTGGACGCCAAGAACTGAATGTTGAAAAAAACAGTTGTCCGAGAGTTTAAGAGGATGCTTGCCGTTAGCATTAGCTTAATGATAAAACGAATGCTATGCTAACGCTACGAGTTACATTTAGAGTGTATTGATCACTCGGCACAGACCTTTCAAGGCTAAAGCAACATTGCATATTCTGTCTTGCCAAGAAAACATATCTTACCGTGTGTGCAAGCCTGCGTGGAGACGACACACTGATGAGTCGGTAAAGGGGGGGGGGGGGCAGCATGTCACGAGTGACACAACCAGACACTGCTACAAAGCAGGCTAACTACGTGCCACACATTGTAAACATGTGACGGAAACTATTGCGCATTTTCGTCTCGTTTTCGTCAGACGAAAACCGGCATTCGTCTCGTTATGTTTTACTCTCTCAAAAATACATTTTGGTCTCGTCACCGTCATTAAAAAAGTGTTCGTTGACAAAATATTGTCGTTGTAATCATCGTTGACAAAAACAGCACTGACACAAACAGATACATAGAAAATGTTATCATGCTTACACATGATGGAAATTGACATTTTTGGCTATTTGTCCTAGTACCGGACAGGAGCCTGCATTCACGTCCATACAGAAATATGAAGACTGGTGGAAGTGGACGCAGTGCAGTATGCCTAATTTACTGTATAAGAATACTTCTGCAGCAATAAAGGTGAATTTCACAACAAGGCAAACACTTTTTTTGTTGTTGAAGTGCCTGATCAATAGCAAGCAATTGTAATTTTGACTATCCTTATTTGGCCAATAGTCTGCTATCTCCCAATGGTCATACGTCTTGATTGGACAGCCGGTTGTGTGGACGACGAAGCTATGCAGAGTAAGTAGAGTAATTCAATTATTAATGATGAATTGATGATTTATGATAAATACCAAGTAAAATGTTACTTATAAAGAGGTGGGTAGACTAACCAAAAATGTACCCAAGTAAGAGTAGTGATACTTCTAAATAATGTTACTCAGGTAAAAGTAGTCAGCAGTCATCCAAAAATTTACTCAAGTACGTACAAATAAAAAAGTATTCATTGAAAAGAATACTCAGGTGATGAGTAAAATTGTGAGTAACTGCTTACAATGTCTGATTTTTTTAAAAAAAATATTGGTTAATATTTTTTTCTTAACATTTCATCTATATGAAGGAACCTAACCTTTTAACAAGATTGCCAGGATCACGCCAGCCGAACCGCCGGACCCGCTCTGGCGCAGCTCAACGACCCAGCCAAAAAGCCAAACTCCACGCGTTCACCTTAGTCATAACCCCTTGTACTGACTCCATTTTGAAAGATAGAAAAAGGCTTCGAAACACAAGTTGACGATTTATTCAGTTGACAAATTATGACAGATTACTTAGAAAAGAAATTCAATTACTGATTACGCCTCAAAAAAGTAATCTAGTTACTTTACTGATTACTTTATTAGCAAAGTAACCAAGTTACTTTAAAAGTAATTTCATCAGTTACTTTTTACCAATTGTTCTCCCTTTGCCGCCTCAACGTAAGAATGACAACAGAAAAATGTCATCGCGTGTAATTGACTTTCCGATAATTGAATTAAAAGGGGGAGATCAGAATTTTTCAAGTAAGGCTTGATCTTTGAGTTAGCGCAGATTTAATAGTCGATGGAGTTGATTTCAATCACCATTGACTAGCACTAGGTTAGCCACTCCGGAGCCCTGAAATCCACAAATAACTGACAAACTGCGTGGAATTTTTTTAAGTCAACTCCACCGACAAATAAAACCCTGCTAACTCGAAGATGAAGCCTAATGTCAACAACGCCAGCTGAACTGCCGCAGCACCAACGTCCCTGGCCGGCAAAATTCCAACAACCCGGCCAAAAGGCCAAACTCTGCGGGTTCATCTTAGTCTTAACCCCTTGTACTGACTCCATTTTGAAAGCTGGAAAAATGCTTCGAAACACAGCTTGACAATTTATTCAGGTCGACAGCGATCAAACGGCAAGGCAAAACGGCAACAGACCCAGGCGAGGAGGCAGACTGGTTCCAGGGTCGCCATATTACAAGTCAAGAAAAGATTCCCGAGAAAAATGACGATTCGTTAAAAATTCAGTCTTTTTGAAGGCTCTCACGGGGCGGGCTGTGGGCAGGAAGAAGGGTGTGTTTGGGTGTTCTTCTGTTGCAGATTTGGGCGGTCAAGTTCGTGTGTCACCGTTGCTGGGTCATGGTTAATGAGGCAACTGAGGTGGGAGGTTCGGCGCGCCTCACCGTCTGAGAGGCGCTGAGCTATCAAACTTGGAGTTCTTTTTGTTATCGGGTGTTGTGGTAGTACAGGATGTCCCGCCATTTGTTCTGGACTGTCCCGAAGAGCTAATAGCGGGATTTGGTGTTGCTCAGCTCAGCCAGCTGACATTTGATGAGCATCATCATCATCATCATCCACGTTTTTTTTTTTTTTTTTTTTTTAAGAATAGATCATCCGAATGTCCACCGTTACATGTCACTGGTGCACAACTGGGCTGTGACTTGGGAAAGAGCGCTGCAGTTCGACTCGGCAACACTAAGTAAGTATACCTATAAATTCTCCCCTCAAAATTATTTACTGTATTTTCCGCACTATAAGGCGCCTTGAAATATAAGGTGCAACTTCAATGAATGGCCTATTTGAAAACTGTTTTCATATAGAGGTATTGCCCGTGTTATGAACAAGCTCCTAGACTGGCGACATAGCCCGAATTTTCGCGTAGGTCAGAATTAGTCTCAGCTAATATATGTTTGTGTATGCATTTGTTATTGAGTTTACAGCTACAGTTTGTGGAGTTACGTGTAAGCGATTTGCTATGAGAATTGTAAATACGTTAGCATTCGTAGCATTTATGATAGCCGACTTTTGTGAAGCAAATTAGGCTAATTTGATCTACTAAATTTACATATGGCGGAAAACACTCAGGTGACTTGAAGTTCCGCTCTGAGACCCTCAATTTGGCCAAATTTCAAAATTGTCCGATATGCATTTGTGATACATCATTGGAAAGCTTAAAATCTCAATTTTCTGGGGGAAGAAAAATTTTGAACAGGAAGGCATTTAAAAAAAAAAAAAAAATTCAAACAGCAACAGCGCCTAACTGGAGGCGAGAGCACACAAGAGCAGAATTAAAGACGCCACGATTTTAACGAGATATTATCGTTTAATTACCTTGTTTTGATCCAAAAACTCCATGTACCATGTTTCACCGAGTGTCAAGACACAGCTGTGAATGGCCACAGCCAGATTTTTGGGGGATTTTATGGGTGAAACCTGGTGATATAACAAGGGTCGCGATGCAGAAATCGCAGACAACAAGGAGTGGTTGAGATTTTCTTTTTCATATATTTACCCTTTTAAACATTATTTTCAATTTTTCTTTGTTTGGCTCGATTATATATCAACTAACATATGGGGGAAAATGCAAAAAAACAATAAAGTTAAGCGATAGTTATGAGGTAGAAATCCGTGACTTTTTTACAGACGCCAAATTTTTCATTGTGACGTAATTTGTTTAAAAGTTTAGTTTAAAAGTCGTTTTCTTTTTTTAAACTAAATATTAGACCTCAATTAATGATTCTAAGCTAAAAATGACAGACATTTCAAATAATAAATATAATTGCTTACCTTCTTTTTATGGCTAAGTTGAAACAAAAGCGGTTGCGCGATGTCTGGGGATTTTCAGGGTAAAACGGACAAATTAAAAATAGTTCGGTGTGCAAGAGCAGAAACTGCTTTTTCAGTCTTGTCTGTGTTTTCCGCCATATGGAGATTAGATGGACGTTTGAACACCAATGGTTTTGTGTCAAGTTTTTTATTGTTAAAATGTGTGTCGCTTTGAACATAGCCCGCAAACAGTTTGCTGAAGACATGTCAACAAAGCAGATGGATTACTGGAACCATGTCCTATAGTCTGATGAGACGGGCGGGTTTTCTTGTGTACCGTCTTTAGAAGAGGCTTCCTCCTGGGTTGACAGCCATACACACCAACTGGATGTAGAGTGCGGCATATGGTCAAAACACTAACAGGCTGACCCCCCCCACCTCTTCAATCCCTGCAGCAATGCTGACAGCACTCCTGTAATGAGTCACATGACATTTTGGAGGGAAAATGACAAGCAGTACTCAATTTGGACATTTAGGGATGTACGTAGTTTCTATGTTGTGTACTCACTTTTGTTGCCAGGGGTTTAGATATTAATGGCTGTATTTTGAGTTATTTTGAGGGGAAAATAAAGGAACTCTAATATATAAGCTGCACACTGACTACTTTTCATTGTGTCAAAGTGTCATTTTGTCAGAGTTGTCCCATGAAAAGATATACTTAAACATCTGCAGAAATGCGAGGGGTGTGCTCACTTTTGTGATACACTGTTGGTGATATGATGAGAGGTCACAAAGGTCACTGTTATCACAGTGCTTTGAATTGGCTGCTTGGCCTTAATTTGAATGCTTGACTTGCTAAAGGTCTCTGTTAGAACAAACTTGATTCCCCAAGTGAAAGTCTTCCTTCGCCTTCCGTAGGTCCGAAGCCATGTACAAACTGAAGGCCTTGCAGCGTGACGGTTGCGTGGTTCTGAAGGTACAATTCACCGTGTACAGCCCTGCACCGGATTTGTTCACCACTGCAACCCTACTAGCTGAGCAGAGCCCCACTGGCACCCTGTTGACTTCAGCCATAGTCCAATCAGTGAAGGTTTACTATGCACATACTACTTGGGACTATGTTTTCTCTGTTTGTCAGGTAATGAGTGTAACACTAAATTTAGGAGCCCTGATGACAAAACTCAAGTTCACTCCCTTTTTCTGCTTCCAGCTGCTGTTCCTTTGCTTGGCTCTGCTGCATCTTTGGGTTCAAGTTGGCGCTGCATGGCATAAAGGCTTGATTGGATATTGTTCAGCACCCTGCAACTGGCTGCATGTATGTGCGACATTACAAATACTATAAGGATACACTCGGGTGTTCATCTAGCACCGTCTAATACTAGCGACCTGTATGTGAAATTCATTGGCGCCTCCAGAGATTTTTCACAGGGGTGGCCAGATAGGGCCACTTAAAATCTTGGCAGTGACGCAGGAAGTCGGGAATGAGGGTGCTGCAGCACCCCCTGGTGTTGAGCATAAAAATTTTGGGGGGAGTTTCTTTTTCAGGAGAGGCCTGAACATGCTCGAAAACCCACCAAAATTTGCACATACATGCGGCTTTGCGTAAATTTCGATAATTTTGCAACTTGGTGAAAAAAATGTAACAAAATGGCTCAGTGGCGCCCCCTTGAATTTGCAAAAAAGGCCTCTCCTGTTAGGTTTTTTCAACGTAGAGCGATGAAATTTGGGGAGTCGATACCTTGTGCAAAACTGCTCCAAAAAGCCTCTTGCACCGATATTCCAAACCCAACAGGAAATTGGGTATTTTGGATCAAATGTGATTTTTTTTTTATAGATTTACAGTGTGCACATTTGAGACCTTGTCGCCCAGGGAGTTAGTTGGATCCTCCTCAAAATTGGTGAGACTGTTCATGAGACATATGAAATCTTATGTTATGAAAATAGTGAGTTTTCATTTACGGGCCTGACCTGGGCGGGGTAAAAGTCGGCCATTTTTTTTTTTTGACAACAGGCCAAATTCAGTGAAAGACTAATAACTTCCTGATACAAGGTGCATCTTTTTCCATATCTGGCTTGCCTTAGAGGTATCCCGGCCTGAACACAACTGCATTGAAATATTACCCTTCAGGCCTGGCGCCCCCTAGTGGGAACAGGAAACGCCCTTTTTTTTAATTTTTTTTTTTTTTTTTGTGGTTTGGTTGAAGCAGAGGTGTCCAAACAGGAAAGTGAAAATAACCGTCGCCGTTCTGTCTTGCCACAAATTCTCTCACCAAGATTCATTTTGGTTTTGAGTAAGGGCGTGGCTGCACAGCTCAGTAGCGCCTCCTTTTTTGTAGGACCCTCTTCTATAGAGTTTTTTTCTCTTACGTGTGTGAGTGTATTTCTAATCCCCCCAAAAAGAGGTGAGTTTTGAGAATGTTAGGTTCTATTGAGACGAGTTTGCGTGACGTCCGAGTAGCGCCAAATTGCGAGGGCCCGTTCAACCCTGCTTGCAGGCCTAGTGTTCATTTGTGTTTTTTAAAAACATTTTGAAACAATATCATATTTAAATTTGGGGGTTAAACATATGTTGAAAAAGTTTTCAGAACGGAAAAGTTAACGGTTGACAGAGGCGGCATTAACATGGCCTAAAAACGAATTAGCGATTTTTTTCTTCAAGAAAAAAAAAAAACAGCCAAAGTTTCTAAAATTCAATTCGAGGTCAAAAATGAAGATCATTACGATAGTTTATAATCGTGCCCAGCGAGGAAACGCTGCAGACCGTGGAAAACTTCAAACGGATTGCATATTAGCCATATTATTGCTTATTATTGCTGTTGAGCTGCCGCCATGCAAAGCACGTTGGATATTCGTCTGCAATCTATTTGAGTGTTTTGAAAAGGGGGCGTTAAACCGAGGCTTAATGAACCTTTTAGTTTTCAAATGTGTTCGTGTTGCGCTGTCTAGTTGCAGAGATTTGCATTATTTCCAATACAAAAATTCCAACACACACTGTAGGTGAAATAGAATGCTGTCTTTGTAGTAGCCTAGTAGTAGTACGTAAACTATCCAGCATGCGTGTGTACTGCCATTGTGCATGCCTTGTATCGACCAAATTTTGGACCGAAACGGCTGTTTTTGGATGGGAAAAACAAAATAAGAGCCTCAGCACCCCCTGCTGTGAGTGACTGTAATATTTTTCAAGCTGCTCTGCGCATACCCCAGTGAGTGTATATTTACTCTTGTGTACACATCAACGTAATAGATATCACCGCAACCCTTCTAAAAGGGCAGTGCAACCTGTAACGTGTAAAAAAAAAAATTTGAAGGTCAAAGCACTTCTATGAGTTAGAGCGTCACATTCACCTCTAGACATTTTTATAGATATAACAATGTTCCTCTACAGGTAATCCTTCACGTAGTGATCTTCATGAACTCCTATCACGACATTTACCGCTCAGTGGAGGCCATGGAGATTGTGGAGCTTCTGCAGAAAAACAAAGAACACTTGGATGTCACCCTCCTGGCAGCAAGGGAACAAGTGAGATCCGAGCAAAGAAACAACCATTTTTTTGTGCGCGTAACCTTGCGGACTTGCTCGTATTTTGCAGCATATCCGCTCCCTTCATGGTATTCTGCTCCTTGTTCTCACTGTAAAGTGTGCGACCATGCTGAAGGTGAACAAGAGGTCTATGACCTTCTTGGCCCGCTCGCTGCCGAATTTCGTAAGCCAAATCCAATAAAGCTGCTTCACTAACAATGGCATTGGCTGGTAGTAAAACTAATTAAGACCTATTCTTTTGTCCCAGATGTCAGTTGTAATCTTGCTGTTGGTTGTACGCTCCTTTCACACATTGTTCTGTACCAGCTGGGACCACAAGGCCATTGGCGGTCTCCTCCATTATGGACATTCATTCTTTGGCTTCCGAAGCCTCTGCCTATGCTGTGCTGCTGTGGTACACGTCCCTCATTAATGTTATTTTGTTGTCCAGGATCAAGGGTGTAGGTTTGCATAGGGACGGTAGGGACATAGCAACTTTTCAGGATGCTCAAATTGTCCCCACCAACTTTTAAGCAATCTTATACGCAATATATAATGAGTTTAGTTATATAGACCCTACTCACCAACGTCACAGAATGACGTGTCGCTGTATCCGGCCGCAATATTGTCCGTCTTTGTTTATCCGTATTCTCAGTGGTTTCAATTTGTCGTGCAATTTATAGTGCAATTCATGGAAGCCCCGGTGCTTTCAGACGCTGTAAACTCATTGGATGCAATGCATAAAAGGCGTTATGTGGAAATGCTTCAGTCTATCCATTCGCCAGATCCATATTTGATGCCTTAATCGATATTTTTCGACCCGCTGTCTTCGCCCTCTCTGCCTGACATCTGCTACCCTGATCTCTATAACTATCTTGTCCACACAAAATCAGCCTATTCTCACGAAAGTTTGAAAAACTTTTAGAGCAGCACTCTAAGCAACATTACCCCGTGTGACCCTTCCAATTTTCTAAAATGGCGACAATCAATTAAAAAAAAGTTGACAGCGATGGCCGACGCTTCAAGGATAGGTGGATATTGGACTGTTTCTTCAATAAAACACGCAACAACTGTGTCTGCCTCATTTGTAAAGAGACAGTCGCTGTTTTCAAAGAGTTCGATGTGACGCGATATTACCAAACAAGACACGCTGACATGTACGACAAGATTACAGGGAAGATATGCAGCGAGAAATTGAAGCAACTTTTGAAGCTAGTTTAATTTCACAGCAGCAGTATTTCACAAGAGCCCGAGAGTCGAAAGAGAACGCTAGTTGCGAGATTGTTGAAATTATTAATTTAAAAAATATAATAAAACAGATGTGACACACAATATGGCTTGCTAAAATTTGCTTAAATATATTGTTCTGCGTAAAGGACGTCAGCCAAGGTCGGCCCCCCACATTTTTACCACACCAAATCTGGCCCCCTTTGCAAAAGGTTTGGACACACCTGTTTAACTTCTTTCACTTGGTACCATCTAAATATTATTCAAAAAATAATGATGGTGGAAGAAATAAGCATCTTGAATTTGAAACTGTATGTTGTCGGCGATTAGCCTCGCAATGATCTTAATCGTGGTTGTCAGCCCAAAACCCTCTAAATATATATTAACTGCATCTTACCAGATATAAAATGACTACTACATAATCTGTAGTGATCGTTTGGTGCCCAGTTTTCTCGTCGAATTGCAGCCGTCCATCTCGCTCTCCTCTCCGGGTCTCTCGGAATACGGTGGAACTTCAAGTCTCTCCGTCTATCTTCTCTGTTATTGCAACCAACCGCCACACACGCCTTCACCATTTTGATTATTAATGTTAACGAGCAGAAAAACACGCCATAATAGGAGGAATTTACGTCGCGGTAATGCGTCAACACGACAAGTAGACGGACAATATGGCACGGAGGCATGGTTGTGACGTCATGTGAGTAGGGTCTATAGGTAATTCAAGATTGTCTTCTCATATGTTGTAAGGATAGAATTGACCCTACCATTATTAAGTGAATTATTTTCATTGTGTTCAAACGTACATTTACCCCTTTTCACTTGCTGAATGTGCCGGTCCAACACATATTTGATTGGCTGATGAGCTGACCCACCTGCGACACACACACACACGCACGCATACATTTACACAGCCCTGACATAAATACATGTCAACAACATGTTGCCTCCTCCGCCCCCTTCGAAGAGGAAAGATATTAGAAGTTTTTGTCAACTAGCAGCAGCCACTATGAGTAATTTAAAAAGACTCCAATGTTGTGGAGGTGGGAAACACCACTAATTTTGAGACTGAAAGTCCAACCTGCATCAGAGTTTGCATAACATTAAACTGTGTGAACTTGTTAACCAGCAAAACTCGAGTAGGAAGCTGCTTAGAGAGAAGTGTCCTTCTGTTTGTGTTTTCTACTGATAACGTTAATTCAACTGTGAGAAATGGTTTTTTTTTTGGGGGGGGGGGGGGGGGGTACCGGGAGCTATCCACACTAGCGTTGCGATCGACCTCTGATTCAGCATATCAATTATGTTCATTTTCGTTACAAATGTAGCCCTGACCCCCGTTCACCCAGTCTGTTTGGTCTTATTTATGTCCCATCCTGAGCAAAATGTCTACATGCAGCTTATGCTGTTATATCGTCCCTACCAATGTTGAGACAAACCTACGCCCTTGTCCAGGATACTATATATTCTATTTCGTACCTCATCCACTTTTTCAGATGATGGCTGTCAGGTCCTCATCAGGCAGGAAAAGACTGCCAAGCAACAGGGAAGGTTGCACTTTGATGGAATTATGCGACTACGTCAAACAGATAGTTTGCAATCTCACTGGATACAAAGAACCAGCGAGGCCTCCTGCTGGTAGCAAGGTGAGACAAATAGCTGCTTGCATTGAAATGACCGAAAATCACACACCCTTATTTTTTAGACTTACTACCTGGAAGCACTTGAAACTTCAGTGGATGAGCTACTGCTCAGACTTAACAGGCTGCACATCATATTGCCACCTGAGAAGTGCCATTCGGTTCTAAGTTGTGCTCTGGAAAGGCAAACTAGCCCTACAACCAGGACAAGTGACACATTTTTGTCGTGTAAAAATATTAAGTGTTGTACAACCGCTCGGACGACAGATGCCAATGTAATGGTGGAAGTTCTGATTCATGATGAGCCTTTGTAAACATTCCTTAATTTACAGCTCATGACACAATATCCCTTTGTGACTATGTAGGAAAATAAATTTGCATTTCTGAATGAATAAAGGACATTTTAAAGAACTCGAAGGCTCCCCTAATTATTCCCTTATTCAGTCGGTACCTGAGCGGAATTTTGCTACTTACTACTTGGAACAATAGATCTTAATCTGGGTTTGATTGAGTAGGGGTTCAGTGAAGGTTAACACACACACGGCTCTATTTTCGTACACTGACTGAAGGATAAGTGTCGTTTTGGTTTGCCCCCAATTTACAAGCTTGCCGTAATTCCATTTATTTCAACAGCTAGCTATCTAATGCGAGGAGAAACTGGTTTGCTCAGTGGAAAGTTGACCCGTACTTGGTGCGAGAAAGTATAACCATTGAAAAAAAAAAAAAAACATTTGCGTCATATTTTACGCTATGAGCAGGGCTGGCCCAGCCTATACGCAGGCTATGCAGCTGCTTAAGGCCGCTGACCACTAGGGGGCCCCCAATCTGGCAATTGTTTAATTTATATTCTATTTTGTTTACTACAGTTTGCTTTATTTGATTTTTGTGAGTTTTGACACTTGATTACAAGCTTAAAAAACAAAAGTTCTTCCGTAACTTCTTTCTTTCCTCTTTTAGAAAAAGGTTTGGCGCTATTTACTGTAAGTACTGACAATCATTTGCGGTGAGAAGTTTAAGGTATGCAGTGCAACAAAATCAGATTAATATACAAAATATGGACGTATGGCTTGGATTGCATGTATGGGTTTCACAGTACACTGTGACGAAATGGTGGGCCAAAAATATGGGCCCTTTTGCATTATTTTACTTAGGGCCCCCAAATGGCCTTGGCCGGCCCTGTCTAGAACCACTGAATTAATAATTATATTCAGTGCTTAATTTGTAAATCATAATGTGCTGGAACGCAAAGTATATATGACAGCGCAGGGAAGACGAGACAGGCACAGGTCCAGGAACATACGCAGAAAATGGTGCTGAAAACAACACGCAAATGCCCACTTGCCATGCTGTGGGACTTAAAGTGTCAATTTCAGATAATATCCATGGTATAAATGTTATGACAACAATTTACCATTATATAGGCTATACTCTGCACAGCACGGACAATTGCCCACACAACCACAGATGGGACTTATAGTACACAGTCAGCAATTAGTTTCTCAACAGGTCTAACTTGTAAAATGTTATATAAAAATATAAGCGATTACAATAAATAACACAAACCCATTCTTTTGTGAGTTTCATCCCCTTCATCTTCTCTGGCCCCAAAGTTCCCACCGCCTTATAAATTGTGCAGCCAAAACCCAAATTTCCCATAAGGGTACTGGCCTGTTGCTCCGGCCGTTGGTGGTCCACCTGGCTGACTGCTGGCGCTGAACCTTGACCAGCTGCTGCCATGTTAGCAGCCTCCTGCCCTGGTTTGGCTGGCTGTCGGTGAACCTGGCTAGCTGCTGCCGTGCTAGCCTCCTGCTGCACCCGGCCCTGACCGTTAGCATGATCGCTGCAGCTGCCCTCGTGACCGGTTGTTATTTTTCTGACTCGTTTTGAACCATCTATCTTCTTTTTGAAAAAAGACAATATATGCAACTGCCTTTTTGGCATGTTGAAAAACCGTTTGATCCTGGCTGCTTGCTCCCCAAATGCTGCGAAGTTTTTTTTCTTTTTTTTTTTTTTTTTTTTTTTTTTTTTATGTGAGGGGCGTGATTTGTTGGTACAGCTTTTCAGTGCATCAACAAATCTCAAATGACGTTAAATTTTTATAAAAAAAACAACAACAACATGCAATTCTTGGGATTTGTTTTTAAAATGAATTTATGCGTATTATTATTTCATTTTATACATTAAAAAAAAAAAACTTGTTTATATTATTATTATTTTCTATACACGAGAGGTGCCGGATCTGCTCAAATTAGTCCCGGAACACAGGGAGGCCAAAATCAAGAGGTGCCGGATCGTGTTCCGGCAGGATCCGGCACAAATTCACCCCTGAATATTCTTAGGTGTTAAAATTATAGCCGATTATTTTAATTCATAAGCACGCATAATTACTATCACAAAGCTATTTCGCCGTTGTAATGATATTTCATACAGTTGGAAAAATAAAAGATTTTCTAATTTTATAAATACGCTTTTCTGCCTGTTGAATTGTTTGCACTTTAATGTTTTATTACTTTGTTGCCGTGCACTTTCATAAATCACGCATTTGAAAGGTCCATTGTTGGAGAGGAACATAAAAATAAAAAAAATAATAAAACTGTCCAATCGTTTGCGTCAACGTTACTGAGCCTTCATTGAGTGGCGGCCTGTGATTGGACAAGCGCCGGCGGCTCTGGCCAATCAGAACGTGGCAAGTCAGACAAGTTGCAGACGGCAGTAGGCGGTGTAGCAAGCGTAGTGATTAGCGAGGTGATTATTAGCTTGTGTGAAATCACAAAGCTAAAACCTGCCCCGCGGTAATAAATTTGGGTTTGACCCGTACTATAGAGATTAAGTGACATTCAAACCATCATTTTTGAACATTTGTTTAAGAGTTATTAACCAGGCAAGCTCACCGTCTTTGGACAATGAGGAAGACTGCGTTACTACTCATTGTACTGCTCGGCGTCGCTTACTTTACGACTGAATGCAGATGTGAAGATGGTAAGTTTAAAACCATCATTTTTGATTTCATTGTCGTGTTACAAGATTAATGTTTGCCTGCTCAACGTAGGACTAAAAAAATTGGCAAGTTGTCTGCAATGTTAGCAAGCTAACGTCAACTGTCAGCAAAACTTGAGCTTGGTTGTCATTCAGCATAGGTGTTCATATAATTTTGGACCAGGGTGGCGTCAAACAACTTGTTGTTATGCTAATTCTGCCATGTTTCTGGCCCGCTTGTTCCAGAAGGGTTCGAGGAGCTTGAGGACGACGAGGAGGATAGTGACGAACAGGAGGAAGATGAAGATGACGACACAGAGGTTAAAGAAGAGAATGGAGTACTGGTTCTGACTGATGCCAACTTTGACACCTTCATAGAGGGCAAAGACACTGTGCTTGTGGAATTCTATGCTCCATGGTACCTTGAAAATTTCATTTTATGGGTGACAGCCCCAGTTAAAAATCTGTTTTCACTGTAGTCCAAGTCAACCTATTGAAATGGTGCACTTTTAATGCAGGTGTGGTCACTGTAAACAGTTTGCGCCAGAGTACGAGAAGATCGCACAAACCCTAAAAGAGAACGATCCTCCCATCCCGGTAGCTAAAGTGGATGCCACAGAGGCAAAGGACCTGGGAAGCAGGTTCGACGTGTCGGGCTATCCCACCATCAAGGTCTTGAAAAGAGGTGAAGCTGTGGACTACGATGGAGACAGGACTGAGAAGGGTAAAATTGACTGTTTCTGTAAGCGTGTTAGAATAGAATATGAACCTTTTTCCTCTTTTTGTTTTCTGCAGCTATCGTTGAACGCGTTCTCCAGATCTCTCAACCTGACTGGAAGCCCCCACCTGAGGCTACGCTAGTGCTCACCAAGGATAACTTTGACGAGACTGTCAACAATGCTGAAATTATCTTGGTGGAATTTTATGCTCCCTGGTAATTAATCTGACCGCTGCCATGGTGTTTGGCTTTTTCTCTTATTTGGATTCCTGGGTACACCGGTGCATTCATAAAGTATGTCTTTGGAATAATTCATCACCCCATGTTTGCATTCTCACTTCCAGGTGCGGACACTGTAAGCGTTTGGCACCCGAGTACGAGAAGGCGGCCCAGGAGTTAAGCCGGCGCTCGCCTCCCATCCCGCTTGCCAAAGTGGACGCCACTGTGGAGAGCGAAGTGGCCTCCCGCTTCGACGTCAGCGGCTACCCCACCCTCAAGATCTTCCGGAAGGGCAAAATTTTCGAGTACAATGGGCCTAGAGAGAAGCACGGTACGTGGTGTCCGTGCCGCACGGTCGCTTGGGAGATGGCCGACGGAGGCTAGTGTCAAGTTCAATTACGAATCCTTAGGTAGACATTTATATTACCCAAAATTAGGAAAGAAACCACTGAATTTAGTTGAAAAGCTTACAAGGAGAAGGAGGAAAGCTATACAATGGACTACAAAATACAGCTTCCGCAATCGTTGTTAAAAAGATTCCTTCACTCTTTTTATTTGGGGTGGCCCTGGCAACAAGAGAGGCTTCTTTAAAAAAAAAAAAAAACAACAAAAAAAAAACATCCCTTCTTTGTGAACACAATGAGCAAAGCATTTCATTGCGAGCAGCAATAAGCATTTCTTCATTGCGAGCAGCAATAAGCATTTCTTCATTGCAAGCAGCTATTGATTAGAGCAATTATATAGTGCTGCAACGATTAATCGATTAACTCGAGTATTCGATTATAAAAAAATACTCGAATTAAATTTTGTTGCTTCGAGTATTCGTTTAATCAAAGTGCCGTTGTAATGGTTTGTTTTGAAAGTGTTTGCATTTAGTTTTATTGATGAGGGTGGATACAGTGCCCTCTGGTCTGCCTCTTTTCACATGACTGAATCCAACTACTCCCTGTTAAGACCAATGTAAGCTAAATTTTTGTTTGAGCTAATGTTTTTTAATACAGTCTTAATTTAGTTTATAGGTATATTTAGACGTTTTTTTTTTTTTGTGGGAATATGTGTCTGAACCATTTGTTAAGAGCATTGTAAAAAAACAAAAAAAAAACTTTAGCATTTAAGCTAGCGGGCTTTTTCTGTGCAAGTTAGCCAATTGTTCTTTTGTTGTACATAGATCCTCATTAAAAAAAATATATATATACCGTTTGAGGCTCAGCTCAGGTATTTTAAATGTTCATGTTCCTTATCCGATTACTCAATTATCCAAATTAACTAGTCCATCGATTACTACTAAAATATTCGATAGCTGCAGCCCTACAATTATATAATAACAGCTGAATAACTATCTCATCAAATACATCTCGTGAAGAAATATCATTTGGCAAGTAATAAAACGCAACAATATGATTTCTTAAATGTCCCAGACAGTTCAGTTCCTCAATGTCTGTGGCTTGTCCTTGAAGTTGACCTGTGGAACCTGGGCCGGTTTAAACCGGTCAGAATGACAAGGCAGTTCTATCAAGAGCTAAACATGTCTATAGTTATCAATCACAAAAATGTACTGCAATCAATAATGGTACTATTATAGCAATCAATACTTTATTGTGAGCCTTCATTGGCAAAAGCAAATATTTATTAACCATTTAATAAATATCTTATCAGCCAGCGCTTAGTTCCAGCTTTGCCTTCTCGCCTCCAGGCATTGTGGACTACATGGCTGAGCAGGCGGGCCCCCCCTCCAAACTGGTGCATCTAACCAAACAAATGCAGGAATTACTGAAAGATGGCGACGACGCAGTCATAGTTGGTGTCTTCTCCAGTGAACAGGATGCGGCTTATGAGGTCTACGTCGAGGCTTGTAAGTAGGATTGCCATCACATACTCTCAGCAGCGGTAAAAAAAATTGTATTTCGCTGCTTTTATAGTGTTTATTCCACAATGTAGATCTGTTGATTACCTTGCACGGCAGGTAACTCACTCAGGGAAGACTTCACCTTCCGTCACACCTTCAGCGCCGAGGTGGCCAAGCTGCTTAAAGCCTCTCCCGGTCAGGTGGTCATCGTTCAGCCAGAAAAGTTTCGCTCCAAATACGAGCCAGCCTCACGTACTCTTCCAGTAAAGGTATGAACTTTTTGATTTTCTTTTCCACATAGACTTTCGGGTCATTCCGTGTAGGTTTTCAGGTGACCAATTCTGATTTGGCTCAAATTTATTGTACCTTTTACGTGAATAATTAACAGGCAAAATTCTAGATTCTCAATTCGCTGCCTTTGACTACGAAAGACATGCAATCCATTTGAATTAGGAAGGCTGGCATCCCCCAGTTCAAATGGATTGGACATCTATCGCTGTTAAACAAAGAGTTAGGAGTTTGTTTATTGAAAAATATTTATAAATTGATTTTTTTTTTTCCTCAAGATATTTACATAGTCACTGTCTTTCCCTGCTTTTGTTGGTTTGAAAAAATACAATGCCATGAATTAACATTTTAAAAATGAAAACATAATAAAGGAAATATTTAGTTTTTTTTCCCTTTGATTTTTTTTTTTTATCTAGAAAATTAATTAAAAAAAAATAAATAAGGAAAAACGGTAAACGTCTTTATTTTTACTAATTTTAAAAAGTTTTTATTTAATTTTTAAAATAATGAAGTATTACCCGTATTTGCTATTAATATCTATCTTATTTGAAAATACCCGTAATTTTTGGACTATGAGGCTCACCTTACTATAAACCACCACCCACCAAATTTGACAAGAAAACAACATTTGCTCACAGGTAAGCCGCACTAGACTATAAGCTGCAGCTGTCATCACTGTATTATGGGATATTTAGTCTAAAAAATATAAATCAGTAACTCGTTATTTGACAGCGGCATCATAAGACCAAATGAACCACCATGAAGCTTCATTTTGCCATCACTGCTCCCTTGGGGGAGACAGTCAACCTCTGCTGCCACCTGTTGTCGTCCAACACGCCTCCTAGCCAGTGCTTAATTTGTAAATCATAAGGTACCAGAACGCAAGTACAGTGGTACCTCTACATACGAAGTTAATCCGTTCCAGGACCTTGTTTGTAAGTCGAAATGGTCGTATGTCGAGCAGGATTTTCCCATAGGAATACATTATAATTCCATTAATTCGTTCCACAGCCCAAAAACCTTCACTAAATCCTTAAAAAATACTGCTGGTACTATTACAAATGGCAATTACACATAGCAAAACAAATAAGTTATAAATCAAAATCGGAATAATAATAATAATAATTCTTGTATTAATGTAACGAATCGGGTTCTAATGTGGCGGACGTTTTTTGCTGACCCTGAACGCACCGCGGTGCTGACGTGCCAGAGGCAGACCGGTGAGCTTGAGTTTCACTTTCACTTTGAATGTTTTCTTAACACCGTCAATTGCGGCAGACAGAAGGTGTTTTTGTTTTGAATAAGTTGTGAAATAAATGATAAAAACGTGGCGAAGTTGGCGATTTCTCTGGAGATGTTACCACAATAAGAATTGTCAGCTTAACTTATAAAGACTGGCGAACGATGATCGGAGGAGGACCGTGGAGATGTATTGTTGAGCCATTTCACGGATGCCCATCCTACGCTCATATTTTTCTGTCATTTGCATCTTCATTTAGAAGGTAAGCGTCAACTTTTTCCTTGTTTCACCACCTGTACCAACCTTTTCTGAAACCAGTGTTGATTTGTCACACAAGAAAATCCGCCGTGCATTCGTCTGCGGTGCTGCCATTGTCGTCGTATTTCGAGCATGTCGTCGGATGTAGAAACAAATGGCGAGTCAAATTTTACGTCGGATGTCGAAAAGTTCGTGTGTCGAAGCGATCGTATGTAGAGGTACCACTGTACATACAGTATGACAGCGCAGGGATGACGAGACAGGCACAGGTCCCGGAACATACGCAGAAAATGGTGCTGAAAACAACATGCAAATACCCACTTGCCATGCTGTGGCAATGGACTTAAAAGCCTCAATTTCAGATATCTGTGGTATAAATTTTATGACAACAATTTACATTTGTTTATGCTATACTCTGCACAGCACGGGCAATTGCTACTTAACCACAGGTGAGACTTACAGCACACAGCCAGCAATTAGTTTCTCAACAGGTCTAACTTGTAAAACATAAAAAAAAAATTTTAAAAATCTGAGATTACAATAAATAACACAAACCCATTCTTTTGCGAATTTCATCCCCCCCTCGTCTTCTCTGGCCCCAAAATTCCCAACACCTTACAAATTGTGCAGCCCAAACCTGAAGTTCCCATAAGGGTACTGGCCTGTTGCTCCGGCTGTTGGTGGGCCACCTGGCTGACTGCTGTAGCTGGCCCCCATTCCGGGTGGCGCTGAACCTGACCGTTGCTGCCACAGTAGCAGCCTCCTGCCTCAGCTTGGCTGGCTGTCCGTTAACCTGGCTAGCTGCTGTGGCGCTAGCCTCCTGCTGCACCCGGTCCTGCCTGTTAGCATGATCACTGCAGCTGCCCTCATGGCTGGTTGTAGCGTTTATGACTCGTTTTGAATAAATTCATTTAGAAAAAATACAGTAAATTCAACTTTTTTTTTGGCAAGTTTTTTTTTTTTTTTTTTGATTTATTTTTTTATGTCAGGGGCGTGATTTGTTGATCCAGCTTTTCAGTGCCTCAACAAATCTCCGACTCTTTCAAATGATGTTCAATTTTTATAAATAACATGTAATTCTTGGGATTTGTTCTGTAAATCAATTCTTGCATATTATCATTTTATTTTATACATTTTTAAAAATGTTTTTATATTATTATTATTTTCTATACCCGAGAGGTGCCGGATCTGCCCAAATAAGTCCCGGAACACAGGGAGGCCAAAATCAAGAGGTGCCGGATCTTGTTCCAGCAGGATCCGGCACAAATTAACCCCTGCTCCTAGCATACATTAGGTGTAAATAACAATCAGAATTCATGTTCTGTGCTAATTATTTCTTAAGTTACTGTTCCAGTTGTCTCATTAATTGCTAGTTATGGTATTTGGTAACACTTTATTTGACAGTGGCGCCATAAGACTGTCAAAAGACAATCATAATTATGACATGACACTATCATGAGCATAAAAGAATGCTTATAACAGATGTCTTTTAGTGTCATCCGGCAAATTATCTCAGTTTTGAATGGAGTTAGTGACACAATTTGCCGGATGACACTGAATGACATCTGTCATAAGCATTCAGTAATGCCCATGATAGTGTAATATCTATGACGGTCATATGACGCCGCTGTCAAATAAAGTTTTAACCCAAATCAACAAATAAGCTGCAGGATTCAAAATGAGGAGAAAAAAGAAGCGGCTTATAGTCTGAAAATTAAGGTACCTTTTTCATTTTTTTTAAAATTAAACCCTAAAGACTAGGAATGTGATAAGCGAGTCAGTTTGATTAGTCAGTAGGTGTAGACTCAATTTTTCTTCCCTGTACCTTCCAGGACTCTACATTGGTTTCGGATGTGCAGGAGTTTTTTAAGAAGCACGTAACTCCTCTAGTGGGCCACAGAAAGCCAAGCAATGATGCCAAACGCTACACCAAGAGGCCGCTTGTGGTGGTTTACTACGGAGTTGACTTTAGCTTTGACTACAGAAAAGGTATGTTTGCTACAGAGCCCCTAAAGTGGGGGTCAGCAACCCGTAGCTCTTTAGCGCTGCCCTAGTGGCTCCCTGGAGTTTTTTTTTTTAAAATGTTTGAAAATGGAAGAAGATGTGGGAGAGAAATGTATTTTTAGTTTTAATGTTTGTTTCTTTTTTATGAGGACTAATATCACACAAACGAGGACTAATATCACACAAACATTCTTCTAACTCATTAATATTGTAATGAAGTTAAACTTGAGGCGGCATCGTTCAACAGAGTAGTCATATTTTCTATACGATGCACTGCAGGGATAATAAACATTTACAGTATTTTCCGCACTATAAAGCACATTAGAGTGTAAGGCGCACCTTCAGTGAATGGCCTATTTTTCAAACTGTTTTCATGTATAGGGCGCACTGCATTATAGGGGGCAGTCGTAGTACTGGTGGTTGGCGTTGGGTTATGCATACACAACATGGAGCTGAGCTAAATGGAATGTCATGACATGATTAACTAATATTGAGCCATATATAAGGCACATCAGATTATGTGACTCACTCGGCGTTTGAGAAAATTGAAGGCTTTCGGGGGCGCCTTATAGTGCGGCAAATATGGTAATCATTAAGGCTCGTTATGTATTGATAGCCACCTTAGTCATTTTGATAGTAGGCTAATATAGCTACTGTGGTATGAAAAAGTATCTGAATCCTTTGGAATTTCTCACATTTCTGCATAAAATCACCATCAAATGTGATCTGATTCTGTCAAAATCACACAGATGAAAAAACAGTGCCTGCCTTAACTAAAACCATCCAAACATTGATAGGTTTTCACATTTTAATGAGGATAGTATGCAAACAATGATAGAAGGGAGAAAAATGTGATGTTTCACGTACGTAAATATTTTGTGGCCCCCCATTTGGCAGCAATAGCTTCAACCAGACGCTTCCTGTAGCTTCAGATCAGTCCAGCACATCAATCAGGACTAATCTTGGCCCATTCTCTTCTACAAAACTGCTGTAGTTCAGTCAGATTCCTGGGATGTCTGGCATGAATTGCTGTCTTTAGGTCATCCTACGGCATTTGTACGGGGTTCAAGTCCAGACTTTGACTTGGCCACTCCAGAATGTGTATTTTGTTCTTCTAAAGTTGATTTGCTTCTGTGTTTTGGATCATTGTCTTGTTGAAGTATCCACCTTTTTTTCCCCCTGCAAAACATCCTGATAAACGTTTGAATTCATTCTTCCATTAATGATTGCAAGTTGTCCAGGCCCTGAGTTAGCAAAACAGCCCCAAATCATGATGCTCCTTCCACCACGCTTCACGCTTGGGATGAGGTGTTGATGTCGGTGAGCTGTTACGTTTTTCCTTCACACTTGACATTGCGTGTTACTCCCAAACAATTCAACTTTGGTTTCATCAGTCCTCAAAATATTTTGCCAAAACCTCCGAGGAGTGTCCAAGTGTCTTTTTGCGAACACGAAACGAGCAACAATGTTTTTTTTTTAGACAGCAGTGGCCTCCTCTGTGGAGTCCTCCCATGAACACCATTCTCTGCCATAGTTTTGCATATAGTTGATGTGTGCGTAGAGATATTGGACTGTGCCAGTGATTTCTGTAAGTCTTTAGCTGACACTCTAGGGCTCTTTTCTACCTCTGAGTATTCTGCGCTGAACTCTTGGCCTCGTCTTTGGTGGACGGTCACTCCTTGGGAGAGAAGCAACACTGCCAAACTCTCTCCATTTGTAGACAACTTCTCTGACGGTCGATTGATGAACATCCAGACTTTTAGAGATGGTTTTGTATCCTTTCCCAGCTTTATACAATCAAGAATCCTTGACCGCAGGTCTTCAGACAGCTCTTTTGACTGAGCCATGATGCACATCAGACAATGCTTCTCATCAAGACATTTCTTACTAGGTGTGTTTTTTATAGTGGGCATGGCAAACTTGAACCACTCATAAGCCATTGGGCACACAACTGACTTTAATGATTGGTAAAAATTGGTTTTGATTGCTTTTTAAGTCTCCTTAGGCAGAGGGTTCACGTATTTCTTTTTCCCCCCATCTGTCATTGTTTGCATTTTATCCTCATTAAAATACGAAAAAATGTTTGGGTGCTTTTAGTTAAAGCAGACACTGTATTTTAATCTGTGTGATTTTGACAAAGATCAGATCACATTTGGTGGTGATTGTATGCAGAAATGTGAGGAATTCAAAGAGGTTCAGATACTGTTTCATACCACTGTAAGATACATACTGCATGTGTTTCCTTCACTGTAAGGCTAATATAAGGCTGTCAATTTTTTGAGGCTCCAGACATATTTATTTGCTCCAACGTGGCTTTCAACATTTTGAAATTAAATAAATTTAAACTATGTGGTGCGGACCAGAAACTTTTTTGTGGATGTCCCTTTACGGGCTCCGTAGTTTGCCCTAGTATTCATTCTTACGCTGTGTTTGTTTGCACCACATTAAAACGGGCGTCATGTGATTAGCCACTCAGTTCTGGAGGTCCAAAGTGCTGGAGGTGGCCCAGGACTTCCCCGAATACACGTTTGCCATCGCCGACGAGGAAGACTACGCGGATGAGCTGAAGAATCTGGGCTTGAGCGAGAGCGGCGAGGAAGTCAACGTCGGGATTCTGGCTGAAGGTGGCAAAAAGTTTGCCATGGAGCCTGATGAGTTTGACGCCGACTTGCTGAGGGAATTTGTTCTGGCTTTCAAGAAGGGTGAGGAGTTGTTACCTAGAATAGTTCAGGTGATGTGTTGCGTGATTATAACGTGTATGTCTACAGGAAAACTGCAGCCCATCATCAAGTCCCAGCCGGTGCCGAAGAACAACAAAGGACCGGTGAAGGTTGTCGTAGGAAAGACCTTCGAAGAGATCGTCAAAGACGCCAAGAAGGACGTCCTGGTGGAGTTTTACGCACCCTGGTGCGGACACTGTAAAAAAATGGAGCCGGAGTACTTGGCGCTGGCCAAGAAGTACAAGGACGAGAAGAACCTGGTGATCGCCAAGATGGACGCCACGGCGAACGACATCCCCGACGACAAGTACAAAGCGGAAGGTTTCCCCACGATATACTTTGCGCCGAGCGACGGCAAACACAAGCCTGTCAAATTCGAAGGCGGCGACAGAACGGTGGACAGCTTGAGCAAGTTTTTGGAAGAGCACGCCACCAAGTTATCGCACACGCGAGACGAGCTTTGAAAAGAGCGTTTAGAACTCAAAACTGCGACGTCACGAGTCCAGGACAAAGCGAGAAGGTGAAGGGAACCAAGCAGCAGTGTAAAAGCGTTACTGAGTTCATTTGTCAATTTTTTTTTGTTTTTGTTCTGCTTTCTAAAAAGCATGTGAGCTCCTGAGGAATTTTTAAATAAAACAAAAAATGGTGACTCATAACTGTCGTACAAATGTTACAAACTAAAATGTGCTTTAATCACATTTAAAAGTGCTTTTTTTACTTTTCAGTTGGCACCTTTTATCAGACGGGACTGCTTATTCTTCTAAGGACGGCTAGGAACAGGTTAGTAAAGTGCATCATGCATTATGAATTCTAATTTTACACATGCTACTCTATGGACGGATGGCAAAGGAAGCACTTATTCAGGTAAAGGCACTTCTAATACTACGGCACTTGAGGACAGTTAAGAAAACTCTTTAATGAAGCGCTGATGAAAGGCGCTGATCTTTTGCAGCACAATCTTCAACTTGTCAGTCGGTGGTAAGATGGTCATCCTGAAAAGAGGAAGATGATCAATTTTCTGTTTAGGTTTGTTTTTAACCTCCTGAGACCCTGCATACATATTTGAGGACATTAGATTTCCGCTTCTGAGACCAACATTTTTTAAAATGTGACCACTTGGGCACATTCGGGGAAGTTGTCAGCACCCTCTTGTGGTGTCTACAGGTATATAAATGAATGATGTAATGGCATCAAAATCTGTTAGAGGCTTCTCCAGAAGCTCAGCGACAAAAAGTTGACCTTTACATCCTAGTTTTCTAAACAAAAGTAGTATATTCATGTAAAATAACATCTCTAGCTTGATGCGGCAAAAAAAAAATCACACTTATTTAGTAAAACAATCGATTAATTCGATTAGAAAAAAAAGCTTCAAATTTTGCTGCTATGAGTTTAGTTAGTGGCGTAATGTTTTGAAAGTGCATTTTTTTGATTTGGGTGGATATACTGCTTGACTATGACATAACTCATTTAACAGGGCTGCTCCCTGTTAAGACCAACATTAGGTAAGTTTTTGAGCTAATTTTTTTATGCATTTATAATTTGGTTTATAGGCATATTTAGCCATTTTTTGTGGGAATATCTGAACAATTTGTTAAGGGCATTGTAAAACAAAAAACAACATGTAACATTTAAGTTGGCGAACTTTTGCTGTAATAAGTTACCCAATTATTCTCTTGTACTTAGATCCTCATTTGTTATTTTTTTGAGACCGTTTGACGCTAAGCTCGTATTTTTAAAGTGCCTGTGACAGCATAAAAAAAATCTTAAATAGCATTATTATGTGAATTACAATAATAATTTGAGACAATTCGACTGTATACAACAATTTGGCAAAGCGCAGATGACGAGAAATTTGCCGTTTGGATTTGGGCGGATACACAGCTTTACTATGACGTAACTCATTTAACATGTTGGAATCCAGCTGCTCCCCATTAAGAGGTAAGTTTTTGTTTGAGCTAATGTTTTTTCTTAAGTATTCGTAATTTATTTCATAGGTACATTTTGCACTTTTTTGCGCGAATATGATTTGTTAAGAACATGCTTCAAAAAAAGTTCGCATTTTGTAGAATTCAACTCCTTCAGACCATTTTTTCTGCTGGGCAAAAAAAAAAAATCTTTGCTGGTTTTTCAAATGCTCAAATACCAGAACAACGTGCAATATTTTTTTGGTGATTTCATGCATTTATTGGTTATTTTTAAATGTGAAAGAACTGAACACTTAACGTTTGCCTTTTTAAAGTTGTGCTTTGTCTCGGCCAATTTTTAAAAGAGCCGAAAATGGCAAAGGGGGCGTGCTAAACCTCATGATTTGATTTCGATGGGTAAAGTTCCGTCCAATCACCTCCCAAAAGTGGCAGTAGCAACTAAATTCAGTGTATTTATTGATTTAGAGACAAACGTGTCATGTCCTTCAGCAGCATGCCCAGGTCTGAAGGGGTTAAGCTAGCGGACTTTTGCTATGCAAGTTACACAATTGTTCTGTTGTACTTAGAGCCTCATTTATTATTTTATACCGTTTGAGGCTAAAGTCAGGTATTTTATTTTCAAATGAAAGTGCAGTTCTGCATAGTTTGAAGAAACACTCAGGAATATTATTTTGTATTCGCGTTTAATGCTCTTGTGAAAGTGCAATTTTAGCAAACCTTTGTTTTACAGCCAAATTTTTTTCTGTAACTCAACTGTTCTTAATCCGACTCGATTATTCAAACTAACGTTGATTAATCGACTAGTAAAATATTCGATAGCTGCAGCCCTAAAATCAATTTTTATTGGGTGAAGTAGTTTTGAATTCCTGGATAATTTAGTTGCAACTATGAATCAAATTACTGGTAGTCGTTCAATGTGTATGATCAATTAAACTAGGAATGATTAAGAAATTATCGCAAGTAAAAAAAATTGACCATATACAGTACACTAGCTAAATGGCTAACAGGCTAAACAATGACACTGAATGCACACTATGTGTCTGCTATGAATTTGATTTGAATTTTGACTCAATTTTATCATTTTGCCAACACGGGGAAATTAACAGATAATTCCATTTCCAGGGGTGTGTCCATTCCAACAATAGCCTATGCCCCACTGAAGCCAAATCCAGAAGGAATGAAAAAATTATGTGCTAGCTTTCGATTTTTAGGAGAACCACTTATTGTTTGAAGCTTAGTTTTGTGTGTTCACCATTTAGATCATTCTGGTGTCAAGCAGCATGAACCCACTGTCCTCGGACAATTTTTATTACAAAAACGTTTTCGTGTACGAAACCCAAATTTTAATCTGAAACTTTGAAAGTTTAACTAATCTCACTTAGCAAAGACGAATCTCAGGTGGGTCTCAGGAGGTTACGTAGTAAATTAACGCGCTAACCTGAAATGGAAAGTTCCTTCCCTCTGCCCGAAGCCGCTGCCTGGCACGAGGCAGATGCCCTCTTCTTCCAGCAGCCTCATACAATAATACATGTCAGGGACTAAGCCTGCCTCCTGTAGGCAAAGACATTTTGGTAAAAGAAATACACTTGGTGTAAAACAACGACCGCACCTTAGCCTGCTCGATGGCCTTCTGAGGTAGAGCGATTCGAGGGAACGTGTACATGGCGCCCTGCACGGGGTTGCACGTGACGCCGGGTACCGTGTTGAACATCTGTTCGGTCAGCCTGGCCTTCTCCGCCAAGGCATCCAACACTGCCGTCCGCTCCTGTGGGGATATACGATTTGTCAACTGGGAAAACGCTTGAACAGGTGAATATTGTCCAACCTTGATTTTATCAGTACTTTTAGTTGAATAGGCTTCAGCTTATGTATTGAGTTTGTCACCCTCCTGTGGCCAGTAGAGGTATGCTTAAAAACTGAAGTACACAAAATGAGAACTGTTTTTCCCCTCTTGCTTTTAAATAAAAAGGTTTGCTATTAAGAGAAACAAAAAAAATTTTTACGTCAATATTTTTTATACAATTTGACTAATAGAGAATTCATGACAGGCCTGGTTGCAGACTAATGGCTCTTTGGGGGGGGGGGGGGGGGACTCGTATGACAAAGGTGATTCGTAATTTGGGTTTGAAGAACTTTGTATTTTGTGACTGAACTCGTAGAACTGCACTGCATCTTTTGAGTTTTTTTTTTTTAATCTAAGGAAACGGGTCAACTTCTACACCATTAAAAACTGACAATATACATGATACATACATACTGTAGTAACTGTAGTAATCAAGGGCTAGGTTTGGTCTTAACATTGGTAGGTACTAAGAATGATAGCGCAGAAAAACTTGCATGTACACTTTTTGCTGGAGACAGGACATAACACCAAAGAAATTATTGAACGGGTCATTTCTCATAAATATTGGTATGAAAAAGTATCTGAACTTTTTGGAATTTGTCACATTTTTGCATAAAATCCCCATCAAATGTGATCTCATCTTTGTCAAAATCACACAGATGAAAATACAGTGTTTTAACTAAAACCACCCAAACATTTATAGCTTTTCATATTTTAATGAGGATAGTATGCAAACAATGACAGAAGGGGGGAAAATAATTAAGTGAACCCTCTGCCTAAGGAGACTTCAAGAGCAATTGAAACCAATTTTTACCAAATAATTTAAGTCAGGTGTGTGCCCAATCACTGATGAGTGGTTTAAAGCTACCCTGCCCACTGTAAAACACATACCCGGTAAGAATTGTCTTGATGAGAAGCATTGTCTGATGTGCATCATGGCTCAGTCAAAAGAGCCATCTGAAGACCTGTGATCAACGATTGTTGATTCGCATAAAGCTGGGAAAATATACAAAACCATCTCAAAGTCTGGATGTTCATCAATCGACAGTCAGAGATGTTGTCTACAAATGGAGAGAGTTTGGCACTGTTGCTTCTCTCCCAAGGAGTGGCCGTCCACCAAGAGTTCAGCGCAGAATACTCAGAGGTAAAAAAGAACCCTAGAATGTCTGCTAAAGACTTGAAGAAATCACTGGCGCGGTCCAATATCTCTGTGCACACATCAACTATATGTAAAACAATGGCCAAGAATGCTGTTAATGGGAGGACTCCACAGAGGAAGCCCCTGCTGTCTAAAAAAAACGTTGCTCGTTTAATTTTCGCAAAAAGGCACTTTGGCACGCCACAGACGTTTTGGCAAAATATTTTGTGGACTGATGAAACCAAAGTTGAATTATTTGGGAGTAACTTGCAACGTCATGTGTGGAAGAAAAATGGAACAGCTCACCAACATGAACACCTCATCCCCAATGTGAAGCATGGTGGAGGGAGCATCATGATTTGGGGCTGTTTTGCTACCTCAGGGCCTGGACAACTTGCAATCATTAATGGAAGAATGAATTCAAATGTTTTGCAGGAAAACCTGAGGCCATCTGTCAGACAGTTAAAGCTAAAAAGAGGATAGATGCTGCAACAAGACAATGATCCAAAACACGGAAGTAAATCAACAACAGAATGGTTTCAGAAGAACAAAATGCACGTTCTGGAGTGGCCAAGTCAAAGTCCAGACTTGAACCCCATTGAGATGCTGTGGGATGACCTAAAGACAGCAATCCATACCAGACATCCCAAGAATCTGACCAAACTACAGAAGTTTTGTAGAGAAATATGGGCCAAGATTAGTCCTGATCGATGTGCCAGACGCGTCTGGTTGAAGTTATTGCTGCCAAAGGGGGAGCCACAATATGTTAAATGTGATGGTTCACTTACTTATTTCCCCCTTCTGTCATTGTTTGCATACTATCGTCATTAAAATATGAAAACCTATAAACGTTTGGGTGGTTTTAGTTGAAGCAGTTTTTGTCATCGGTGTGATTTTGACAAAGATCAGATCACATTTATGGTGATTTTATAAGGTAATGTAAGAAATTCCAAAAGGTTCTGATACTTTTTCATACCACTGTATATACCTAATTAATTGAGAGGCTAAATAATCAATGAAAAATCTGTATTTACTTATACTAACTTTCATGTGTATTGTTTGTGGTGATACAGTGTCCGATTGAAACCTTAGTTTTCAAAAACTACTAAAACATTTTGAAGTGCAAGTACCTGTATTAAAAAACTGAGCTATCCAAGAATGAGGACACTGGAGCACACTGAGACAAAAACTAAAGTATTGTAATATAAAAGTGATTTGGGAGGTTAAAAAAGGTTTAAAAAAAAAAAAAAAAAAAAAAAATCTGTGGACTGTTCTACATCTGAGCCATAATAGACTACTCCAAGACTCAACCAAAGTATTCTCACGAAATTCTGATGTGTGATTTAATTTCAGATTTTTCTTCATGTCAGCCCTGAAGTGGATCCATTCTTGGATAGCCCCCAGATTTTTTTTGTTTTAATTTATTTTTTTAAATAAAGGAACTTGCACTCTGAAGCCACCATGTTACATTACCATAATGCACATAATGCAAACAATGATCTAAATGAGTGATGGCTAGCTTGACTTGGTTGATCCTTGTGGAGGTTGGCCTGACTGCAGTAGTTTTGCAGGTTAGCAGTTTAACGTTATGCTAATGGCGTACCTCACGCATGCTATTTTTAGACCGTGACATTGCATCGTAAAGCAGAAGTGGGACATTCCAGACCCGCCATGGCATAGAAACAATGTTATTTCTGCTACTTTTCTCCGGTAATCTTTCAAAAACGAACTTGCCGATAACATATTGCTTTTTTGGAACTTGTAGAAACGACTCTAGACATTACGACATATGAAGGATGTTTTCTTCATACGTTTCCCGAAACCAAAAACTCGGGAGGAAAAAATGTGAAGAATGAATCAACTTGGGTGGACTTTTAACACCAGCTCGGTGATTTCACATTTCATATGCAGTAAACATTCTGTTGGGTTGGCATGCTCTTTCAGAGGACAAAGACGTAAGCCATTTTGATATTTTTAACTTATTTTTTTAACGTGACGTTGTGCTGTGCTGCTTCTGTCTGACAATGAATGACCTGAAAAGAATTAAAAAAAAAAAACTTTAGTAAGGGGGAAGTGTAAATAAATTATAGAATTAAGATTTGTTATCAATGAAAAAATTAAAAGTGTTCGTGGGCTGTCACTGAGTAACATTTGCGATCGCTACACAAAATATAAATTACCCCCATAAACGGTCAGAGACGTAGGACAACCAGAGGATATAATATATAGGAAATACAGGGCTGGTGGTAAAGGATAGCTTGTTGAAACAGGAGAATGTCATTGTCAGTCGCGTGAGAAAAAGGTGTCGATAAAAAAGCTAAAGCTATGCTAAGGCCGGCTCCTTTTTTCCATCTTTTTCAGCCCTCGACACTCAAGCCATCTCTTTAAATGTTCCACATCTTTGAAGTGAATTTGGCACCAGGGACATCATTTTTGGACAGAATTGGTAGGTTTAGCTTTGTAAACATCTCTTTCGTACACAATTTCCATCCATTTCCTATTAGGGACAAACGGTGGTATGTCCTCCCTTAGCAACAGTAGCTAACGTCATGAATATTAATGAGCGGAAGTGACGTGTTGCTTGCAGTACGCCATTCTGATGCAGGTCTGACCTTCAGTAGCAAAATTTGTGGTGTTTCCCCCATCTCCACAACATTGACGTCTTTTTACATCAGTTACAGTGGCTGCTGCTGGCCCCAAAAAAACTTGTAATATTCCTCCTCTTTGAAAGGGGCGGAGGAGGCGACATGTTGTCGACATTAATTTGTCGGAGTGTGTCATCAGCCAATCACGTGCGTTTGAGGGGAAAAAATGGACTGGCACAATCAAGTGAAAAAGGGTAAATGTAAGTCTGAACATAATGAAAAAAATTCACTTAATAATGGTAGGGTCTATTTTATCCTTACAACATATGGGAAGACAATCTAAATACCCTATATAATTGTACTATAGTGCAAATAAGGTTGCTTAAAAGTTGGTGGGAACAATTGGAACATCCTGAAAAGTTGGTAGTGTTATTTCCCTACCGTCCCGATGCAAACCTACGCCCTCGGTACTAATACTGCAGATATTTTAGTTTGCCAAAGGTTAATGGTAACATCCTTTAGATTTGAAGTTATACTGTACTGTATTATTGATCTAAAGCTGCAATAAAGCGTTTTGATCATTTCTGTCTCACAAAAACAACTGCATGTTTTCACATGTCTAACCTCGGCTGACAGTGGCATTTTTATCTTATTGAATGTGCATGGTAAATGTTGTATTAGCATGCTAGCGGCAAGCACACTTTATAAGAATGTATTATCAGACCTTCATAAACGTTGTGTAGGATGGCTCATCAGGCTGAGGGGGATTCACCACCAAGTCGAGGAGAGCCTGCCCAGGGACCGGGGGACATAAGCGCACTGAAACCAGCTTGAGAAGTTGGACCTTCACCGCCGGGTCCATGTTAATGACCTCCATATATCCTCCACGGAATCCACACCTGGAAAAAAACGGGGAGTGGAAACCGAGAGCGATTGAACAGGCTTTTGTTGGGATTTTCCAGTCGAACGAATGTGAAGTAAGAGATCAACTCAAAAATGTTTGACAAACATAAGATTTGCTTCATTAAGAATTTACAGTGAAGCTTTTTTTTTCAAAAGCTAGTTAGCTTTGCTACGTGATAAGTGATTTTTTTTTTTTTAACCAATAACCATATTGTTTTGTGTGTGTGATTGTGAAAGACATTTCAAGGTTTTCTATCAAATCTGTTGGGCGTATTCTTCCCGTGCAAACTCACTCTCCCATGTAGCATTTGGAGGTAGAGTGGAATGAGGCCAACTCTACTGTACTTGAGTATTCCGGTCCCATTTCAAACAGCACTTTTTTAAACGAGTGAAACTGGCAACCTTTTGCGTACACGTTGTCTTGGTAGACCTAAAATAATATAAACACTGCATTAATCCAAGAAATGCAATTACACTCCTTCAATTCAACGCATAACACAAAAGGACATTTCATAATTGGAAAATGGGCTTACTTCATCGGCCATCAGGAAGAGACGCTCCTCTTTTGCAAAGCGGATCACATCTTCGATGCACTGCCTGCTCTGGACTTGACCTGCAAAACGGGATGTGCAAATCAGTTAACATATAAACTAGTGCTGTCAAATTTATCGCGTTAATGGGCTGTAATGATTTTTTAAAATTAATCACGTTAAAATATTTGATGCATTTAATGCATGCTCGGAATGACCCGCTCATGCATTACCTCAAACAGATTACAATGATGCCGTTTTTTGCTCATTGAGAGCTAAAAGGCAGAGAAAGGTGTCTTGTTTTGTTCTTTTTCTTAACAAAGGTACACCGCACTTGACGTGCTGGCACTTTGTTTCTTTATTAGCACATTCAGCTTCAACGTTAACACAGTTTACGGCTCTCGGCAGGCCGTAACTCTAACTCACTCCTGCATCATGTGAGTAAACAACATTAGCGCCACGTGCACTTCAGGGTGCCTCGGATAATTCTATATCAGAATATTACAAAAGGCGAGTGGACACAGGTGTTCATTGGACATAAGTTTATTGGCATAAGCTTCGGCAACTCCTTCACAACAAACATAAGTATCATTTAGTGTAAGCACAACAAAAATAATATCTCTCAAAAAAATGTTCCCATAAAGACAAGCACTTCAATTTGTATTAATGAGGTGCTATTCTCACACAGTTAAACAACAGTGCAAAGAGAACTGGCATTCCCGATGAAAATAGCTATGTAAAATACACATAAAACTTACTCAGACTTTGGTCAAACTCTATTCAAACATTTCGTTTAGTTCAATAAATACACTGCATGGTAATATTTTGTCACAATATACAAACTATCTGAGGTCTCGTTTGTTGTGAAGCCAGCACTCACTCAAATGACTGTGATGGATCAGTAAACAGGGAACTACGGTGTCAGTCGAGGGACAAAACACACTCATTGGCTTGATTTCTAAGTAATTTAAAACTCACCATTGACACCTTGTGGTGTATTTCAATCACTAACTTACGTAGTGTGGAAGAACGACAGGGAGCACATGTGACAATGGCGAGCTACTAGTTTATTTTTTTGAATGAAAATTTTACAATTTTAAAAAAAACGAAAACATTAAAAGGGGTTTTAATATAAAATTAGTATAACTTGTACTAACATTTATCTTTTAAAAACTACAAGTCTTTCTATCCGTGGATGCCTTTAACGGAAAGAATGTTAATAATGTTAATGCCATCTTGTGGATTTATTGTTATAATAAACAAATACAGTACTTATGTACATTATGTTGAATGTATATATCCGTCTTGTCTTATCTTTCCATTCTAACAATAATTAACAGAAAAATATGGACTATTTTAGAGATGCTTTGAAGTGCGCTTAATTACGATTAATTTTTAAGCTGTGATTAACTCGATTAAAAATGTTAATCGTTTGATAGCCTTAGTATAAACATGCTCAAATGCGAGCCTTGATCTTTTTACCATGAATGTTTCTTTCTTTTTTTTCATATTATAAATTTCAACTCTTACGCGTACCTGTGGGATTTCCAGGGTTGATGATGCAGAGCACACGGGGATCGCAGTGCTCCCTCGCCGCGCGGAGTGATCTGCGCAGCTCGGCGACATCCAGGCTCCAACACTTGTCCTCATCCAGGTAGTAACTCACCTGCACGGCGCCCAGATCGGCGATGGCGGCCGAGTACAGAGGATACTGGGGGATGGAGATCATCACTCCCGTGCGGGTACGACCCTCGCCGCTTACCATCAATTTAAGCATGGTCTGTGATTCAAAAAGAAGGAGAGAGGATTAGGAGTGTGGCTTAATTCAAGTATCTCATTTTATTAATCAGGGTTTTTTTTTTTCCTTGAAATTTGAAACAACTTTAGTGGATGAATGTAACTAATAATATCGTCTGGAAAATTGCAGTTAATTGCATTTCAGTATAAAAAAAAAGCAGAAAATGATTTACTTGGCCAAAACCTAAGTGTCATTTTAAGAATTTTTTCATCACAGTCCAACATTTAAATGGTCAAAAAATGACCAAAATGAAACAATCCACATTTTTTTTTTGTTTTTTAATCATAAAGAGAACATCCTTCATCTGGTATGATAAGCAGAAAATAACAGGTCATTTGAGTTTTTTTTTTTTTTTTTTTAATCAAGGTATCATTTTTAGTTGATACAGTGTATCACAAAAGTGTGGCAAAAATGCATTTTGGTTTGTGGCATTTTTTGGGGGTGTATGGTAGTTTTGCAGGCCATGCACCAAATTTTCCATTCATTTTAAATGGCAGAAAAACATGTGGCTGGGATTTTTGACCATACACTTTACATTAGAACGCATTGCACCCAAGTAAGGCGATGCCATTGACGGCTACGCACGTCCAAATTTTCTATTCAATTTAAATGGCAGAAAAACGTGTGGCTGTGATTTTTGACCATACACTTTACATTAGAGCGCATTGACATTCAACTGGCACCCAAGTAAGGTGGACATGTTTTTCTGCCTCATAATATGAATGGAATGATTGTCAACTTACAAAATCGGCAATTGGCTGAATTTTTTTTTAGATATCCGCATTTGAAAATTCCATATCGGTCGACCGCTATAATTAATCAGTCAATCGTTTCAAGTTGAAGTCCTACTCCCAACTTTCATGTTTTGAATTAGACGATTATTGCTATATTGATGGATTGTCTAATATACAAATTGCTCAACAATAGTTTCTACTATCAACTTTTTGTCCGATAAATAAAATACAACAATTTTCGAGCGGTTTGTTATTTTATTTCATGACCTTTTGACTGCCCCTCGCACAATCCGAGTAGAAAAGTCATGAGATAAGCCAAACTCTTCAACAAGATGATAGAAATTTCCAAGAATTCATGATACTTTTGTCCAAGTAGTCATTCAGTAGCCGATGGTGCTCTGACATTGGCAAACAGTTCATGGGTGGAGTGAGGACACGGATGTGCAAAGTACAACAGAGTAAAAAATTAACCGCCGTTGAAGTGGAATGATTGATTGTGCTGCATCACAGAAGCCTCCTACGGTATGTGATGAAATAATCACTTTATACTGGGAGAGTTGCATTAAGCTAATGACTTCATACCACGATGGCATCGCTGGCCCCAGTAGACAGGAAGATGTTGTCCGGATTGGACGGGATCCCGCCATCTCTCTTCTCGATGTAGCGCGCCACATCCTGACGGATACACTCAATGCCCTGGCTAGCGCTGTAGGCACCTAGAATGGAAAATTAACTTAAGTGTTCAGATGGATTTCTGGTTTAGTCAGTGAGCATGTGTGTAAATTATTGATGAGAGCAGAAATGTAGGAGGAGGTGAATCAAATAGTTGGTGTTCTTCATTCTAGGGCTGCAGCTATCGATTATTTTAGTAATGGATTAATCTATCAACAAGTTAGTTCGAGTAATCGGACGAAGAACATTTAAGTTCAACAAAAGAACAATTGGCTAACTTGCATTGCTAGCTCAAATGCTATAAAATGCTAACTTTTTTCTTTTACAATGCTCTCGCTGCTAAATATACCTATAAACTATATTACAAATGCATAAAAAAACATTAGCTAAAAAATAAACCTTACCTTATGTTGGTCTTAACAGGTAGCAGCTGGATTCAGCTACAGTGGTATAAAAAAGTATCTGAACCTTTTGGAACTTCTCACATTTCTGCATAATATCACCATCAAATGTGATCTGATTTTTATCAAAATCACACAGATGTAAAAGCAGTGTCTGCTTTAACTAAAACCACCAAAACATACCGTATTAGCCCGAATATAAGACGGCCCTGATTATAAGACGACCCCCTCTTTTTCAAGACTCAAGTTTGAAAAAAGACTTTTTGAACACCAAATTAATTTTTATACAGAAATAAATTACAGTGCATCCGAAACAAATGATTATAACTATATATTTGAGAAAAAGCATGTTATTTTGCCTCATTCAAATCTTAATATCTGAACATTTAAATATGTAAACTAAAGTGCGATCACATTTGTAAATGAATGGCTTCTGGTTTTTGAAATGTAAATAAACCAATCTATTGTGATAAAACAACAAAATTGCAATCACTGCATTAACCATCAAAGTGAAGTCTAACTGTAACTGAAGTCTTGAAACAAATCTGAACAAGGAAAAACATTGCAATAAAATAATGCAAACTGGTTAAACTGAGTAGCTGAGATCTGTCATGACAGAACATCGCTTCAATGATATCTGGCGCCATCTAGCGTCGTGAATGGGTATAACGTCTAGACCGCGAATGTAAGACGAGCCCCTCTTTTTCAGTCTTATTTCAATGCAAAAAACACCGTCGTATATTCAGGCCAATACAGTTTATAGGTTTTCATATTTTAATAAGGATAGTATGCAAGAAAAATAAGTGAACAATCACATTTAATATTTTGTGGCACCCCCTTTGGCAGCAAGAACTTCAAACAGATGCTTCCTGTAGCTGCAGATCAGTCTGGCACATCGATCAGGACGAATCTTGGCTCATTCTTCTCTACAAAACTGCTGTAGTTCAATCAGATTCCTGGGATGTCTGGCATGAATCGCCATCTTTAGGTCATGTCACAGCATCTCAATGGGGTTCAAGTCTGGACTTTGACTTGGTCACTCCAGAGCGTGTATTTTGTTCTTCTGAAATCATTCTGAAGTTGATTTACTTCTTTGTTTTGTTGCAGCGTCCATCCTCCTTTTAGCTTCAAATGTCAGGTTTTCCTCAGGTTTTCCTGCAAAACATCCTGATAAACTTTTGAATTCATTCTTCCATTAATGATTGCAAGTTGTCCAGACCCCGAGGCAGCAAAACAGCCCCAAATCATGATGCTCCCGCCACCATGCTTCACGGTGGGGATGAGGTGTTGATGTTGGTGAGCTGTTCCGTTTTTCCTCCACACATTATGTTGTGCGTTACTAACAATTCAACTTTGGTTCCATCAGTCCACAAAATATTTTGCCGAAACTTTTGTGGAGTGTCCGAGTCCCTTTTTGCGCACATTAAACGAGCAGCAATGTTTTGTTTTAGACAGCAGTGGCTTCCTCCGTGGCATCCTCCCATGAAAACATTCTTGACCATAGTTTTACATATAGTTGATGTGTGCACAGAGATATTGGACTGTGATTTGTGTAAGTCTTTAGCAGACACTCTAGGGTTCTTTTTTACCTCTCTGAGTATTCTGCGCTGAACTCTTGCCGTCATCTTTGGTGGACGGCCACACCTTGGGGGAATAGCAACAATGCCAAACTCTGTCCATCTGTAGAAGACCTCTCTGACTGTCGATTGATGAACATCCAGACTTTTAGAGACTGTATTGTATCCTTTCCCAGCTTTATACTAATCAACAATACTTGATCGCAGGTCTTAAGACAGCTCTTTTGACCGAGCCATGATGCACATCAGACAATGCTTCTCATCAAGACATTTCTTACCAGGTGTGTGTTTTATAGTGGGCAGGGCAGCTTTAAACCACTCATCAGTGATTGGGCACACACCTGACTTAAAATGTTTGGTAAAAATTGGTTTCAACTGCTCTTTAAGTCTGCTTAGGCACAGGGTTCACTTACTTATTTCCCCCCCTACCGTCATTGTTTGCATGCTATCCTCATTAAAATATGAAAACCTATAAATGTTTGGGTGGTTTTAGTTAAAGCAGACGCCGTATTTTCATCTGTGTGATTTTGAAAAAGATCAGATCACATTTGATGGAGATTTTATGCAGAAATGTGAGAAATTCCAAAAGGTTCAGATACTTTTCCATACCACTGTTTGTTAAATGAGTTATGTCATACTAACTGTTGCCACCAGAGGGCTATGTATCCACCCAAATCAATAAAACTAAATGCGAACACTTTCAAAACAAACCATTACAACGCCATTCCAATTAAATGAATCCTCGAAGCTGCAAAATTTGATTCGAGGATTTTTTTCCTAATCGAATTACTCGAGTTAATCGATAAATCGTAGGAGCACTACTTCATTCTGACCTATACTGTGGCCTCCGCAGCCTTGGAGAATCCGCTGTGCTCGTTGCTTGGCGTCCTCGGGAAATGTGGGGTCCTTTAGGAGTTCAGGATAAGCACACAAAGCCAGAACCTTTAGCAAGACAGAGAAAACGTAAATGCTTTAGCCCACTTTGATAAAGTTACATAATCCTTGAAAGCTGTTCATTGTCAAACACAGTGGTCAAACCTGTCTGAGAAACGTAATCGGCTTCTGGCCCATGGCATGCGCGTCACCTATGTTGGCCTTGATCACTTCGGTGAAAGGTTTTTTGGCACCCTGCATAGAAAATACAACGAGGTTACACCCAATCGTTCACAGTAAGTGATGCAGTTAGCCATAAAACAAGTAATACAAGAAGTCATACATACATGATCTAAAAATAGTTGGTAATGGAAGTTCATAACGGGTGCTTGACTGCATATAATAGCACAGCCACAAAGTTTAGTAACTTGTAACAGGAGATACAATATTATCAAAATATTTTACGTCATCTTTGTAAATCTCACTGCAACGGCACCAAACAAAAGTTCCACCATCATCACCTTGTCCAATGCAGATTCTAGACTCTTGACACCTTGTCCAATGCAGATTCTTGACTCTTGACAAATCACCGGCACCCGGCCTGTGGCCGTGCCGTGTCAGTTGGAGGGTTGTGGCAGTGGCTGTTGGGCCAGGTGGGTGGGCGTTGGGGGCGGTGGTGCATCCCCTCATCCCTTCCCTGAAGGTCAGCTAATGGGGGCGTGGATGGCCCGGGGGACAACTCTAGGTCTCGGGGGGGGTGATGGCGGCCCTCTTGCTGGAGCCGTGGGAGGTGGGACGAGCTGTGCTGGCTCGCCCCCCCGATTGGCTGTTTTTTGTTTGGGGGTGGCTATGGCCCTGTGGCAGCCCCCGCACAGCATTTCCACTTGTCTGCAGGATTATCATACATCTGATGGGATTCACGCATGACTGGGTGCAAATAGACACACTCAAGTAGAAAAACTATTGGTTCCAGGATTAGCGATCACGCAGCATAGAATAGGATGTCAACATAGCTGCACTTACAAGTGATTCACATAATACTGGGCTCTCCATCTCACATTGTTGATTTTTTTTCCGGTCATCAAGCCCCCCCATGGTGTCAACCAGAAATACAATTAGCTAACGACAGCACTACTATATTTACAGAGAATTATTTTGTAGGTTGGACAGTCAATGGGATCCAATTTGGATTTGTTTGTGGGTTTTAGTTTAATATAAATGGAAGCCAATCGGTTTTTGTGGGTCCAATAATGGTGACCATGCAATCAAATTACTCCTAAGAGTCCAATTCAAACTTTTGGGGTGGGGTGAAATTTTCCAAAATATATTTATAAGAGGAGCTAGCAAAACAGTTTAAAGTTGGTACAGGTGAAAGCCCAATTTCATTTCCCACTGTAAATGAATGAGGCTTTTTTTTTTTTTTATTTGGGTCAGTCGATGCACATGAGTTGCTTTCTCAGGCCACACAAAAAAATGTGACGGGCTAGATCTGGACCCCGGGCCTTAGGTGGCATTAGATGTGGCTATCCTGAAGAGGAACCAAATCACATATGTCAAGGATTTTTTTTTCTCCTCAAAATTGGATTGACTTTCGAAATCACGAATGTCATCACAGCGGAGGCACTTAGCGCTAATGACTTTGATGCTGTGATGGCTTCACCTTTATCAAGAAAACGCACAGACTGTAGTCCGGCCACAGCAACCAGACATTTGTCAGCGGATGATGGAGCAGCATGTAAATCACCTCAGAAGAATTGGTATTCCTCTGGGAAAGAAAACTGCTCGTCCTGAGGATGCATCCTTTATCAATAGCTTCACAAGGCACAGTCGCCACCAGATAGACAGATAAAAAACCAAATCCTCTGTGGTGAGTCTAAACTAATATTCTTACGTCTTTTGAGTTTCATTTTCCTCCCCTTTCAAGTCAGTCCCATCCACTTAGCATTGATCTTGAGCTCTTCCCTTTTTTATTGTCCGCTCTGACCCGATTAAACCTCATGAGCTCTGCTTTGGTTCCTGCGTGTCTGCTTCTGGCTGCCGACATGCTGCAGCTGCCCACGTTTATCAGATGATGCAATATGACAATGGACTTTTGTAGCTGTTTAGACACACGGCAGTCTGAATGGACTTTGCCAAAAAAATCAATGTTTGACATGCTTGTTTGTAGGGGTCGGAAGCTCTGGGTACCTCCCTATACGATACAGCGCTAAAACAAATACATGGGTCAGGAAATCATTCTATGATATTCTACAATACTAAAAAACACAAAAACTGTGAATTGAAATGAGTTAATCAAGAGTAGACATCCAATGCGTTTGAAGTCGGGGGGATGGCAGCTAATGAACGTTAATCGCTCTGATGGGGAAAAATATCATGTGATGCCTTAACATTAGCACATTATGCCTTTGTGATGTATGATTTCTTCTGTGACCTAGATTGTAACAACTTCTATTGTTTTTCACCTTGGGTCCCAATAGTTAGGAGGGAATCTCACGAGATAACTTGTTTTGCACCATAGTATGCGCTTGAGTCCCATAGTTAGGAGGGAATCTCACGAGATAACTTCAATAAACATTCTACTTTAACCGCCTGACTGACTGAGTCCGACATCTCAAATGCTGAAGCAGATGGTGGAAGTGCTCAAACCAATGCTTTTGGCAACAAAGGTCATATACGTAGAAAAGACCCACCAATTTTATCATTGCCCCAATCCAAGCTCAACTGCTGACGAACACCTACAGCACTGCTAATTTTTTTTTTTTTAAGATTTAAAAAAGGGTGCCATTCATCATCATCTCTCCAAGACATATCAGAGGTTGTGGTTTGTTTCCTCTATATGTGCTGGTACACAATTTGCAGTAGATTTATATTTTACAGGAATGTTGCACTGAAAATATGTCACTGTTTAATAAATGACTTAAACAATATTTTTTCGATTATGAAATATCTTTTTTTTTTCGTTTCAACAGTTGTATCGTAGAATATCCTGTATCAAATTTCTGACCAATATATCGATAATCGTTATCGTGAGCTTTGTATCGCGAATCGTATCGTATCGTGAGGTATCTTGAGGTTCCCACTCCTAGTTTGAATTGCGATTAATTACGAGTAATTAATTTTTAAGCTGTGATTAACTCAATTCAAAATTTTAATCGTTTGACAGCCCTACTATCAACCTATTAGTTCCTTTAAAGCGATATATTAATTCTTGGCAATATACTGACACACCCTTACTTGTTTGTAATAGAAAACAGTGATTAGAAGACTGCAATGTGTTGTGTTAATGTGTTTGTGAAGAAAGGCAAAACTTAATAACAGATTTTGGCCAGGACTGCACATTGTTCACACGTGGCTTTCACTTTCAGTTTAAGTAAAAGTTGAAAAAGTCCGGATGTGCGACGATGGTAAATGAAATGACTCAAGGTGCTTGTGTTTTTTTTTTTTTTGCAGTCAAATTTCACATCGCTAAAGCCAGATTCAAACTATACTGTATCGTCTCAGAAATAAGATCTACCACTGAAGTGATTGGATGCCTTATGTTTCCTTATTAGGCTTGACCCTTGCATTTACTCAAGCAACAAAGAGGCTGCTGTTCTTAGTGGAGTAGGAAAGGAGCCACCAGGCGCTGATTACACAGAGCAGACCTGTGAAGCCAGCAGGCCAGGGCAGCAGGAAACAACGTTGCTTAGTTTACATTTTTATTTGTCTTACTAAGCACCTTTTAGGCCGTAACTTGATATCCATAATAACATCAAATATAGTTGCTCGCTATCTCTTCACTGCCACTGTGCCATGAAAATGCGTTTGACAATCCGATGCCACATATCTAGGCCTAGGTTCAGTCGGGTCACAATCACGCCCATACAAGCACGACAAATCTGCTGAGCTACCGTTAAAACTTTTCGAGTCAGAGATCTGGCAGGAAACCCTCCCTCAAATGATAAACTCAGCATCCAAACCCTCATGACTGATTGAAAATGGCAATGTGCTATCAACAATTTACACACATTCAACTCTTGGGATTTAAAGGGCCTTTGACGGCATAAAAAAAATAAATAGTATTAAATAGTATTATTATGTGAATTAGAATAATATTTTGAGACGATTCGACTATATACAACAATTTGGCTAAACGTAGATGACGAGAAATTAGTCTTTTAATCTGCCGTTTAGCCCCTGCCTGTTATTATAGCGCTCCAGCGTCCCCAGCTGGAGGATGACGTCGGCAGGGTCACGATTTCATCTGATTTAGAATTCAGCTCATTGAAGGGGAATTATTCAGAACGAAGAAAATGCGACGAAGAGTGCCTCAAAATGTCATTGTTTCAAACTCTCAACACCAACATTTTTACAGGATATTCATTTTTATGTAGTAAGTATTTTTCCCCAATTGCTAAATAAATGGTATGGTCATGAAAAATAACAGTCTTGTGCTAAATGGAATATGAAATATTATAAAAATGCATTTATTCAGTACAACATGGTCAAAACTGTCATTTCCCCGCCCCGGCTTCGGAGAACGTAAACAAACCAAGAGGCGTGACAGCTAGCCGACATGCTAACCCGAACCGAGCGGCGTTTCAAAGTTTTTCTCGCCTTTCGAAGCGAAAAATCACACAAAACTACCCCGGATCATATCACACGGCGGCGGGGTGGTCGATTGTCTTCGCGGATCGGCAACCCTACTAACATGCTAACCCTGCTAACCACTAACATGGGTAATCATGAATGCTGATAACATATGTCATTTGGTGTTATCCCGCAAAATTATCTCACTTTTGAATGGATGTAAAAGATAACATAACACTGAATGACACTGAATGGCATCTGTCATAAGCATTCAGTAATACCCATGTTGGTGTCATGTCATAATTATGACGGTCTTATGACAGTCTTATGACGCCGCTGTCAAAGTGTGACCTATTAACCCAAATAAAAATCAATAAATAAGCCGCACTGGACTATAAGTTGCAGGATTCAAAATGAAGGAAAAAGGTAGCGGCTTATAGTCGAAAAATTACGGTAAGTATTTTCGTCAAAATTTTTAGACAAAAATTATATGGTCTTCCAAAAACAACAGCATGTCCAACTGGTCCCTGTTCCTCTTGGTCTAATTTTAAAATGGGTATGACACCAAAAAGCATGTTTATTTCATATTTCACACGGTGTTTTATGCTCCTGAATGACATGGACCGCTTAGATTTGTGTGGAAGCGATCGTTTTGTATGTTCAATTTTTGAATCCCGCGCCATGAAAATGAGTGACTCAGTCTCGGGTTTAGGACAAATGCGAATTTGACGTCACCCGGGTCAGCATCTCACAATACAGCATTGCTCTATCGCTTGCAGATAGACTGCGGATTCAACTGATTGTGCAGATTAATTTGTTTGTTTTTCGCATCACGCCAGCCAAACGGCTGCAGAAAATTGTTGCTGCACCAGGGAGAGGTGTGTGAGCCTTTTTGGGTTTCAAAAGGCGTGGGAGCCTTTTTGGGTTTCAAAAGGTTCCCATTCACCGCGCGGATATTGGCCAAAACAAGCCCTACTATAGTGGGACCATTGGATTTACGAGGAAGTGAATAAACATTGTATTTTGTATTATTTCAAATACTGGGATCATGGCACACATTTTACTACAGCGGTGGCTTGCATTTTGTGGCTGATTGCCCTCTTCGTGTGCCCGGTGTTCTTTCAAATTTTCAACTCCATCAGAAATTGCAACTTTGTGTTAAAAATGGCTGCGATTACACCAATTACAAAGTAAACAATACAAACTTTTTTTTTTTTTTTTTAAACCTGTCCTGTTCAGCTGTTTGACACAGAGAATGGAGTCTAAGTGACCAGATTCTGAACAGTTTTAATGTTTCACATTGAGAGTCTGACATACTCCCATTGTGATCATTCAAAATACCTTTTTATTATGACAAAGCAGCGAACAGGAAGGGATTATGGGGGGACAGAAGAAAAGAAATACAAGAGAAGAAAGAAAAGAAACACATACAAAAACAACAACAAGAAATACATTGAACATCTAAACTAGTTACTAATATGCTGGTGCTATCGTCAGCGAGATGTATTTCCGGTTTACACCATGTGGGGGCCTATTGGCCAGTGAAAGAGGAGAATGGGAGTGGGGGTGTCTATAAGACTATAAGCTAAGTGATTGAAAGGGGTAGAGTGTACACAAATCAGTTCTGTGATCTAGAACCCAGTAATCGTGTGAATCTCTTATGAGTGTAAGCCCATTGGCGACCAACCCTACGCCGCCGCATCGCCAATCCTGGCACCGGGACCCCCAACCCGAGCATGCCCTACCACATCCAGCAGCACGCAAGCCCCACCGGGCGCGCGACAGCCACGCAGACGGGCGGAGAAACCGCGCGGGCGCCAACCCAGGGCCACGGCCCCCACCCAGTCAGCCTGGGGAGGGAGGGCGGGGGCGGGGGAGCCATGCGCAGCCTATCCCTCCTCCCGCAGCCCAGCAAAGGAGCCATCGTCCCCCCCCCCCCCCCCCCCCCCCCGGGACCCTGGGTGGTCCCCCGGGCCACCCGCGCACCCATCAACCGGCCTCCCTACTACAAACTTTCTTGATATAAAGGTCTATTTATTCATGTTTGATCATGGACGAACACGTAGAAAAGTTCTCCTCAGACACATCCTGCCATGTTAGCTGCACAACAACTGCGCGCCGGTCTCTGTTTACATCTTCGCCATGTAGTATTTGTCTGGCGGTACTCTCCAGGTGCTTCCTCGGCGAGCACTCCTGTCCGTAGCAGGGGAGCGAGCTGTAACTTGCTCGCTGCCGGGCGGGTTGTCGATCAGTAAACACAATCGACAACCCTGCCGCCGTGTGATATGATCCGGTCTAATTTTCTGTGATTTTTCACTTCGAAAAGCGAAAATAAGACTTTGAGACGTCACTCGGTTCGGGATAGCATGTCGGCTAGCTGTCACGCTT